>NC_083573.1:2835000-3152500 GCF_027579695.1 Neoarius graeffei | reverse complement strand
TGTATTTTGTGTAGTGTGTGTAGTGTGTATTGCGTAGTGTAGTGTGTGTTGTGTATAGTATGTGTTGTGGAGTGTGCTTTGTGTGTCATATGTGCAGTGTGTATAGTGTAGTGTGTAGAGTGTCTTGTGTAGTGCGTGTACTGTATTTTGTGTAGTGTGTGTAGTGTGTATTGTGTAGTGTATATTGTGTAGAGTGTATTGTGTGTAATGTGTATCGTATGTATAGTGTAGTGTGTATAGTGTATATAGTGTAGTGTGTTTAGTGTGTATTGTGTATCTGACAGACAAGGCGTCCATCCTAAGCCGTTGGTCCGAACACTTTCAGGCCTTTACCACTTTGCTGGTAAAATCGTTGCTAGGATACTGCTTAACAGACTGGCACCAACTATCGCTGAAGACCACCTCCCAGAAAGCCAGTGTGGATTTCGAGTCAACAGGAGTACAACAGACATGGTGTTTGTCCTCAGACAGCTCCAGAAGAAGTGCCGGGAGCAAAACAAGGGGCTCTATATAACGTTTGTCGACCTTACGAAAGCGTTCAACACTGTAAGCAGGAAAGGATTGTGGCAGATCATGGAGCGACTCAGCTGTCCCCGAAAGTTCCTCAACATGGTCATTCAGCTGCATGAAGATCAGCGAGGCTAAGTCCGACTGAACAGCGACCTATCGGAGCCTTTCCCCATCACTAACGGGGTGAAACAGGATTGCGTCCTGGCACCGACTCTCTTCATCATCTTCAGCATGATGCACAAGCAGGCCACTAAAGACCTTGATGATGAAGATGGTGTTTACGTCATGTACCATCTTAACGGCAGCCTGTTCAACCTCAGACGTCTACAGGCCTACACAAAGACCCGTGTACAACTGTTCCAGGACCTCCTCTTTGCAGACGATGCCGTCCTTGTTGCCCACTCGGAGAGAGCCTAAAAGCGCATCACATCCTGCTTTGCAGAGGCTGCCCAGCTCTTCAGGCTAGAAGTTAGCCTAAAAAAGATGGAGGTCCTCCACCAACCTGCACCTCGGGAAGAATACCACCCTCCCTAAATCACCATTGGTGAAACAGAACTGAAATCAGTACAGCAGTTCATCTACCTGGGCTGTCCCATCTCGTCAGATGCCCGGATTGACAAAGAAGTCGACAACAGACTGGCAAAGGCGAACAACGCATTTGGTAGACTACACAAACACGTGTGGAACAATAAGCACCTGAAGAACAGCATTAAGATCAGCATCTACAGGGCCATCATACTTACCACCCTTTTATAAGGCTCTGAGTCATGGGTCACTTACTGCAGCCACCTCTGACTCCTTGAGCACTTCCATCAGCGCTGCCTTCGCACCATCCTAAACATCCATTGGAGTGACTTCATTACAAACGTCAAGGTCCTCAAGCAGGCAGGGGTCACCAGCACTGAGGCCATGCTGCTGAAGTTTCAGCTTCATTGGACAGGGCATGTCTCCAGGATGGAGGATCACCACCTGCCCGAGGTCATCATGTATGGCAAGCTCTTTACTGGCCACCATGACAGAGGGGCACCAAAGAAACACAACAAGGATTGTCTCAATAAGTCCCTCAGTGCCTGTCACACTGACCATCGCCAGTGGTCTACACTTGCCGCAGACCATGATAACTGGCATCACACTACTAACAGGGCTGTCTCTTTCTTTGAGAGCACCCGTAGGGCCACCCTCGAAGAAAAATGACAGAGGAGGAAGAACTGTGCAGATGCGACACCTAAACCCGATCAGACCTACACTTGCCGCCACTGCAATCGCACCTGCCGATCCCGTATCGGCCTTGTCAGCCACGAGCGTGCCTGCAGTCGACGTGGACCATCACCTACTTAATCTTCGTTTGTGAAGCCAAGCCAGAGTGTGTATAGTGTAGTGTGTATAGTGTGTAGTGTGTATAGTGTAGTGTGTATAGTGATCAACGTGTCGTCTGGCTGATAAATACAGAGTTAATGAGAAGCAGGAGAAATGAATATTAATGAAGTAAATTTGCATAACCATAACAGAAGAGCTTTTGATCTTCAGTCACAATTCATGCAACTTTATTATTATTTTTTTGTTGTTCAGAAAGCTGAACACAGTGAAGTGTTTATTTTATATATATATATATATATATATAAATAAAAATTCTATTTTATAACAGTGTTTATTCCTGCATGTTTATTGTCATTATTAGTAATGTGAAATAATAATAATAAGAAGAAGAAATGTTTTTAAAGACATTAAACAGTTCAACAAAAAAAGAAAAGGACAAAAGAGAGGAAAAGAAATGAAAGACAAAAGATGGACTATTCAGAAAAAGTAATTTCTTTTTCAAGTCAAGTCAACTTTATTGTCAAATATGCTATACACGCTGAACATACAGCACAGATTAAATTTCAGTCCTCTCTGACCCACGGTGCAAACAGGCAATGCAATAAATAAAAATAGAATAATTGAAAAAAACAAACAATATAAACAGTATAATATATATAAAATGGAAGAAAAAAGAAAAAGAAAGAAAAAGAAAGATGAGGTTTGTTAATAAATAATTAATATATAAATATAATAAATCAGGTCAGTGTGAAGCCAAATTCAGTGTTCCTTCATTTACCTCCTCCCCCACCTCCTCCTCCTCCCTCCACCCTGCAGGTGTGAACACATCCATCTGCCCTCGGAGCATCTCTTTTCCCCTCCGTGTGGTGCTGAGGAGAGACACGGGCCTCGACCCAAACCTTCAGCTTCCTGAGAGCCGTTGTCTTAACAAGCGCCAGTGGGAAGAGCCTTCCAACGCTCAGCCGTCTCCACAGTGCAGGGGAAAACACCATCTGAAACATTAACGGGAGGATTGTACAGCGAGGTCACAGGGGTCACTGTGGGGTCACGGCAGGGTCACACAGTCTGGGCACTCGTCCCACGCTCTGGCCTCCAGGTGATGTCATCCATCTGGCACTAATTTGGTCCCACATTTTCTTCCTGGGTCACAAGGTTTGACGGCTCACTCTGTTTCTCTGGGTTTGCCCTTGTTCAGTGAACAGACACACAGCTTACACTGAGCTTTTTCTTTCTTCACACACTTTACAATCAAACTCCAGGACGTTAATAACAGCTTTGTTTTAAATGTCACAATAATGGACCTGAGAGAAAGAGACCAGTTTTAATAAACCAGCAAATCTACAATGAGAAAGAAAATCAAGAAAGAATGGAAGTGTGTTCGTAAACAATAATGCATGAAGGAAGAAAGGAAGGGAGAAAAAAGAAAAACTGTCTGAAAGAAAGACAGTCTGTTTATTCGAAAGAAAGAACAGACAAGACAAGATTGTTTCAAACAAAGAAAATGAAAAAGAAAAGTTGTTTATTTGACAGAAAGAAAAGAAAAAAAGAGACTGTCTCATCTCATTATCTGTAGCCGCTTTATCCTGTTCTACAGGGTCGCAGGCAAGCTGGAGCCTATCCCAGCTGACTACGGGTGAAAGGCGGGGTACACCCTGGACAAGTCGCCAGGTCATCACAGGGCTGACACATAGACACAGACAACCATTCACACTCACATTCACACCTACGCTCAATTTAGAGTCACCAGTTAACCTAACCTGCATGTCTTTGGACTGTGGGGGAAACCGGAGCACCCGGAGGAAACCCACGCGGACACGGGGAGAACATGCAAACTCCACACAGAAAGGCCCTCGCCGGCCACGGGGCTCGAACCCGGACCTTCTTGCTGTGAGGTGACAGCACTAACCACTACACCACCGTGCCACCCAAGAGACTGTCTTTGAAAGAAAAAGACTTTCAAAGAAAGACAGTCTGTTTATTCGAAAGAAAGAAAGAAAGAAAGAAAGAAAGAAAGAAGAAAAAATGAAAAAGAGAAAAGAAAGCCCATGTTTGAAAAAAGAAAGCAAGACTGTTTGAAGGAAAGAAGAAAAAATGAAAAAGAAAAAAGAAAAAGAAAGGCTGTGTTTGAAAGAAAGAAAGAAAGAAAGAAAGAAAGAAAGAAAGACTGCATCTCGGTCTGTAGTGGGTTCATGCCCACAGCACAGCCAGATAATTCTCCTCTGAATAAAATGACGCTGTGCTTTAACGAGGACGAACAGCAGCGTTTCTCTGATGGAGTCGTTTATATTTGTGGCAAAAGAGACGAAGCGACTCAATCGACTTGCGTGAGGTCTGTAGGTTCTGGGGGTGGAGCTTTGTGTGGGGGTGGAGCTAGGGAATGGGCTCAGGGAGTGGAAAAAAAATCATTAAGTTTTTCTTCACCTCCAGCTTTTTATCTGTTCGAGTCTGAATATGGACACATGCTCCATTTTGCAAACTTTAATTTCTGTTTGATGGAAAACGACGGACCCCAGTGAGCTTGAACTCATAACATCCTTCATCTCCAGCCCAGTCCACTGTGCTGGTCTGAATATACACAGATACATCTCTCACATATATCAGGAAGTTCTCTCTTCCTTTTCCTGGAGGCTCAAAGCAGACGCCCACAGGCTGAAGATGAACCTGGCTGACTCCTACACACACACAGCCTGAGCTGCTCCAGATGGCAGGTTGTGATCATTTATTTATCAGGAAGTTCACAGAGTTCTCCCAGCCTCCCCCCACACACACACCACTCAAAATGGCAGCACCTCTGGACGTTATGCTAGCAGTCAATGCTCAGTGTAATTACAGCATCAGTTTAGTCACATCACATCTATTAATCGCAATTTAACAACACATCTGAGGTAAATGTTGATGTTCCAGATGCTTCTGTATCACGGCACAGAAGAGGGATGTTAGCCTTTGATGCTAAGTGCCGTTACAGTATCATTTCAGTTGTATAAAGTCTTTTCTGAACCCTTTAAAAGCACATATTTGAGGTAAATATGTTTCCTTCAAATATGTTGATGTTCTGAATGTTTCAGTCTCATTTCCACCATCACTGTGACTTTACGTCGTCCATATAAACTATATAATGTCAACGTGATAGCTAGCAAAATCGTTAGCCTCAATCACGTGCTCATTCACACTTGGTCTCCATATTTACGACTTACGGAGTAACAGTGTTCTCAGAACTTGTGACACAACGTTGATTTTTCAATACATTCATGATGAAGGATATTAGCATTCGATGCTAAGTGTATTTAGGGACATTTCCTTCTTGTGAAGTCGTTTCTCAGGATTTTAAACATCACATCTGAGGTAAATGTTGATGTTCTTGATATTTCTAAGTCATTTCCACGGTGTATATGATAAACTATGCTGCAATTCCAGTCATAAAAGGTCTTTTCTTACAAATTTACCAGCACATTCAAGATAAATGTTGACGCCACTGTGTCTTTCAATTGGCCATGTAAATATCTTGATGTCTACACTGTAAAAAAAAAAAATTAGTCAAGCCAACTTAAAAATGTAACGCAACCTGCTGCCAAAGGATTTTGAGTAAACTCAACTCCGGGCCAAATAGTTGTGCTGACTTGCTCTTTTAAGTCGACACAGATGAGTATTTTATGTTGACCTTACTTTATTTAGCAAGTTCAGTGCATTCAAATTGTGATGTTGAAATAAAATGAAATAATCATTCCAATTAATGTGGAAAAGCAAGTTGGCACAAAAAACATTAAGTTATCCTAAATTATTCTTTTTTTTTCACCTTTATTGGATAGGACAGTGTAGAGACAGGAAATGAGTGGGAGAGAGACGGGGAGGGATCAGGAAATGACCTCGGGTCGGAATCAAACCCGGGTCCCCGGATTTACGGTATGGCGCCTTATCCACCTGAGCCACGACACCCCAAAATGTTCTTTTATGTTCACATAGAAGAGTATTTTATGTTGAGTTGACTTGACTTGCCTTTTGAAGTTCAGTCCAACAAATTGTTTAGTTGAAATAAATTGAAATAATAATACCAATTAACGTAGAAGAGCAAGTTGGCACATCATGGTTCTAAGTTGAGTTTACTCAAAATCCTTTGGCAGCAGGTTGCGTTACATTTTTAAGTTGGCTTGACTTTTTTTTACAATGATTGTGTGCATTACATTTTTTAGTTAAACACAAACCTCTCAACACTTAAGTTCTACTTCACTTTGCCTATTATTACCCAAACAGAAACAAATACCGACATACAAGGAGGGAATTCCCTGGCCTCTGTTGAGGAAAGCCTAGTCTAGACTCCTATACAACGTCTCGTGTCAGTTTCCACGGACTCTCACTACACCCGACCGTTGAAACTTTCGAACTTGTGAAGTGCGCATGTGCAGTGGCATCGGTTAAGGGCCGTCAATCAGCAATTGAATATATAAGTTCACTTAACTTAATTTTCCAATTCCTATGAACGAAGGAAAGGCGTCTCAACTATTTTTTTAGTTACTTGAACAATTAGAAGGGAAATTTGTTCATTCAACTTAGAATCCTTTTTTCACTCAACAGTTTTGCAAGTTACATTTTTTACAGTGTACATGCGATAGAGATAAATCATTAGCCATAATTTAAGCCTGGTCTGCATATTTTCCTGTTCTCAGATTGTAAAAAAAAACTTGTCAGTGGTTTTCAATATGGTGGCAAAATTAGCATTTGACGCTAAGTAATGTTAGTTGAACTTTTTTTTAGTAATTTTCCAGCATTTCGGAGGTAAACGTTCACGGCGGTTTTGTATTACTCACACAAACACGAAATGTTCATGTGGTAGCTAAATCTCACACAGCAGATCTTTAAAAAAGACAAGAACTTCCCAGATGAGAAATAAGGATGCGGCTGTCCTCGCACTACCTTCCGTGCATAACACACTATTTTCAGAAATTTCCAGAGACGGGTGGAGAAACAGAATCATTCCCCCATGTGCTAGCTGTAAATATTATATACACTCTTAAACACATCATACACGCCTTGATGTTTCAGGCCTCACAAGCCCGTTCCTGTTAAACTCCCTCAGCAGGAAGAGGCCACGGCTGACACACAAGTGTATATTTTGCCAGATGTGGTGCGATGAAACATACAGTAGGAGGGACGGAAAGCTCGGACTCGGCGTCGATTCCGTTTTGCTTATATTCTGTGAGGAAAATCAGATTTGACCTCTCCGGACCCGAGTACTCAGATGTCCACGTTTATCCACGGTTTTCAGGACACATCTTGGATATATACAAATATAAACTACAGAAAAGTATTTCTCGTCTTTGCTGTGTCAAACGTTTTTAATCATCATGTGGCCAGCGCTTCACATCCAGCGGTTAACACCTGCAGCGACACTGAAGACACAACTTCACATGTTGTTTCACCATGTTTCTTTCTGGCTGGGGTTTCCCTTGCCTTCACGCCACATGTAGCACTACCACAAACCACTGAATCGACACACTTCACCAAACAATAAGAAACCCAAACTTCTTTGGTGTAATTTTTATCAGTTCCATTCTCATGTTAATGTAATGTTTAAATTGCGAGGTAAAGCCCTTCATTAGCTCTAGACACGGCATTTATTTTTATATCATTTCTCCCTCAGGTGGTTGAAGAATCAGCAGTTCTGCCAGTCATCAGCACCGATTTGTTCGTGCTACGAAAACTCCTCGAAAGCAAATCCGAACTGAAACCTATGTGCTGTCGTTCCATTTCCACACAAACAAAATCGGCATGCGTTTGTTTACAATTACAGGCAAGTAGCTGTATTTTTAACGGGTTAATAAAGATCTTATGTTTTGAGGGAAGAGATTTACACAGCTGCGTCTTTCTTTACAAGTCAGTAAAACAGGTGGAAGGAAAATGTGCTTAATGCAGCCCAAGTGCTGTTAAAAAACAAAAATTTTTCCCCCCTGGAAGTCTCTGCCGTTAAGAAGTCCATAAAGAACCACGACGATGTGTGGGCCTTCGCTTTGATGCACAACTGAACACCAGACCTGCAACACTCACATTTTTTGCAGTTATTTTCCATGCAGTACATCAACTTAACCACAGGAGGTGCTGTTGTAAATGTAATATTATTCAGTTACCAGCATAGGAAATAAGGTCAGACCAGTGGACAGTGACTACGTTTACATGCACATCCAAATCGAGCTGCTGTCGGTAATCGAGCTGAAGGTCCCAGCAGGGTGCCAGAGAAATCCAATCCTACATGCACACAATGAAATCGGGCTATTGTGTGAGGTGCATTGTGCACCCGAGCCACAGGTGGCGCTACACGCCCCATCGTGTTGGTACACTTCCAGTTGTCGTCATGAAGCAGAGCTATTCAAGAGTGTAAACAAAGTTATCAGTTCCGTGTTCTCCATTGCGCGATTTTCTCCCGTCCATGAATTTGAATATATTCAACTCCTTAAGCTGAATGAGCATGAACTCTGTCTCCTCATTGCTCCAGAAGTGCACGTTTCTGCTTGCCTGTGGCAGTGGGGGCGTGGTCAAGCGCCGGTCTGTGACAGGAGGGCGGAGCCAGGGAAGGTGAGTGGCAGAATCACTACACCTGACGGTAATTAACCTGTGTTTGTGTGTCTTCCCAGTAACCGCGCCCTATTTAAGGAGGCAGAGAGAGAGCAGAGGGGAGAGCTCATCCCGGGACTAGAACACAGCGTGCACGCGCGTGTGTGTGTTTTTCTCTCAAGAATAAAAGTAGGCTGTTAAACTGAAAAGTCTGACAATAAAAAGCCTATTAGTACCAGAAGCTTTTCCTGCCGTCCTCTGTGCTCCACCCACACTTCAGAGAGCTCTACATCGCCATTTTCTCTTCTTCGTTTGTTCCTCCTGACCTCTTCTGCTGCTCGCTACTACTGTTGTCATGCCAACCGAGGCTGTTGTGTTTCCCGCTTGTGGTCTCGTCACTCGTCACTTCCGGAAGGGGCAGTAAGTAGCTCGACAACTAGCTCGATAGGGTATACATGCACAAAGTAGCTCGGCAGAAATCGCATAAACTAGGTCGTGTAGCTCGATTCCGAGAAATCAAGTTCGGTTCAATTTCAGCCGAATTAAGGTGTATACATGGCATTTTGAACTTCGATTTCAGTCGAGCAACGGCAGAAATTCGATTCTCTCTATGTGCATGTAAACGTAGTGACTGACCGTTAACTTTCGCATTTGTCCATGTGTATTTCAAAAGCATCAAACCTGATGGCCCATAAAAAAAATTGTAAAGATATGGGTCTAATCTACTTCTAATTTTTTTTCCAAATGTTACACTTGGCAAAGCGGCACGGTGGTGTAGTGGTTAGCGCTGTCGCCTCACAGCAAGAAGGTCCGGGTTCGAGCCCCGTGGCCGGCGAGGGCCTTTCTGTGCGGAGTTTGCATGTTCTCCCCGTGTCCGCGTGGGTTTCCTCCGGGTGCTCCGGTTTCCCCCACAGTCCAAAGACATGCAGGTTAGGTTAACTGGTGACTCTAAATTGAGCGTAGGTGTGAATGTGAGTGTGAATGGTTGTCTGTGTCTATGTGTCAGCCCTGTGATGACCTGGCGAATTGTCCAGGGTGAACCCCGCCTTTCACCCGTAGTCAGCTGGGATAGGCTCCAGCTTGCCTGCGACCCTGTAGGACAGGATAAAGCGGCTAGAGATAATGAGATGAGACACTTGGCAAATACATGATGTCGTAACACGGCCTGTGAAAGGGGGCCCGACTCTAAAAATTCATAACACGGCCACTGATGGTCTTAGCCCCGCCAAAATTCACAGGCACTTCCCTTTTCCCCCCTGAGTGGCACACTAAAGATAATAATAATAATAATAATAATTTCAATATTCGCTGTTGTTTTTATTGCACAATGCAGTTGAACGAGTGTTGTAGGGTTGACAGGATCTGATTGATCCAGTCAGTTGATTAAGAGTTCAGTTTACACAAAACTTTACAGTACAGTATTAGGTTAAAGTGCCAAACTGCCAATCAGTGGTTATGCCATTATGTGCATTTTATTTAAAATTCATAATCAGAATTAGTCAGGCCTGTGCTTTGTAGGATCTATCCTGTGATAGTCTGCTTAAAATTCATTATTTCCCCACACTGAGTTTTGCAGAAATTATATTTGTTGTGATCGTCACTGTAAGACAAATGAACACATCAGTATCATGTTTGCTATCAAATAACAAATGACAAAGATTCTCTTGACTTTAAACACATACTTATTCTTTAACATGTCCATGACCTGGTTTTATAAAGCTTCACATCAATGCCACGCCCCATCTAGAGACAATGTATTAATGAACGCTTTTCCATGGATGCAGTTCCAGGGCCGGTTCGGACCCGGTGCAAAATCTTCATGTTTAAAGAGCCAAAGAACTGGAAACCTGGTTCCACAGAGGTACCAACATGATACTGCTCTCGAACCAAGAACCACTGTTATCATACGTTAGGGGCGGGATTATCATGACCAACAATACCAGTGAAAAATTTTATGAGCGCCGTTTTTAAAAGCCCAGAGCTAATGGAGCATCGAGTCCGACTAATCCAAGGAAGAAGATGATGATGTAATCCGCCATTGTTGGTGTGTTTGGTGTTGGTGGTGTGAGCAGCTGGGAGAGCAGAGGCGTATACAGTGACCTAATGACGTGGCTCTGGAACTCATGGTAAAACAATCCGGTTCTTCGAAGTTTCACAAGCTGAACCAGCCCAGAACCAGCACCTGGTTTGTGTTAAGAGAATAATTGTGATGTAATGTTTTACATTATAAGATAACATAAAAAATATTTTAAGCATTTCCTTATCACGGTATACCATTTTTATATCTATAATTTATTTAAAAAATAAATAAATATAAATACATAATTATTCTTCTATCCAGGTGATTCTCACAGCAACTTAAAATGTTTCCGTTATTAAAATATAATGCTTATATTGTAAAAACAACTATATTATAATAAAAAGTATACTACATTAAATATTAATAACTCAATATTTATAATAGGAACAAAATACTTGAATAAAAATGTAACCGTTACTGAATATTTAGCATTATCACATTCAACATATTCAAGATTAAAAATCTCTTTCATGTAACCCATGGTGATTATTACCATATTAATCACACCATCTACATCCTCTTCAATTCACTCAACAAGATTAAAGAAAAAAAAGAAAGAAAGAAGTATTGATGCTTTGAACTTGACAAATCACAAAAACAATTTTAAGAAAAATGCATTCAAATGCATAGATTTTGTTTCCATTCTTAAACTTCAGAGCAAGAAAGAAGTCTGGTTATTTCTACTGTAGTTCTGACCCACATCGTGTTCCATAGCCTGCCCACATTCTTCGTTTTTGTTCTTTTTCCTTTTCATTGGTATGTTTTAGAAATGGTTTCTGGGGACCGTTCAGGATTTTACCTTTAAAAGCATCATAATTTGAGCATTTATTGTTTGCACATACAACGGCAAATTAAATTCAGAAACAACATAACGATATCGAATTAAAATGACATTGAATATCCGCTGGAATTTTAAAGAAATTTTAGACCAAAATATGAGTGATGAGTTCAAATATATTGTTAGAAGGTGAATTTACTGATTTTCATTTCTTCAATATCGTGGAAATGATCAGATCGAACCTTATAATGCAACATATGAGGACTGGAATGACGACACAGAAATACAGCATGATGAAGAGTCACAGATTTTCAGTTTCCTTTTTAACCTGAAATTAATTACAAACAAACAAACAAACAAACAAACAAAACGTGTTTGATGGTACAATGCACACTTGCATCATGTATGAAAACTAATACTTTAATATAAATTGCATTACAACTGATGCTATTTAAATAAAATTATAACCAATACCAGTGGAGCAAATTCAAATTGTAAAATATTTAAATTAAAAAGCTAAATATTTATTTGAAGTCACTCAGCAGTTAAGTTTCTGTGCTCGTGGCCTGAACACTGAGTTCAACTCGCTCGGCCCTGAAGCAAAACCCTCAAACGCTCAGCTCTTTTATTTATTTATTTTTTTATTTTCGATTTTTCACACCGAGTTTCTTCGAGTTTTTTGGCTGCCCTTTTCAAACAATGAGATCTTTGGGGGGTGTTTTTTTTTTTTTTTAAAGAAAAACCTCCATGCTTCTTGTTCAACAAAAAAGCATGTTGAGGGCATGTCTGAAAATAAAACAAAGGTCAAAGGTCATCACGGTGTGAACTCCTGCCCTTTCTGAGAAGTTCAACAGTTTTCCCATGATGCAGTGCAATCGCCTGCCAAGTCCTGTTCAGGCCCGGTTGATCATCAATGCAGCGCTGGTACTTCCTGACAAAAAAAAAAAAAAAGGGGGGGGGGGGGGGGGGGGGGCCTTAAATTTTTCTTGTCATTTTGCACTTTGTGTTCAACAAAAGCTCAAAAACAATGAATGAAGATTGTCTTTATGCCTAATTTCAATCTGGAAAGAGATGTGATAGCATTTTGGCTTCGATCAAAACCACAGCACGATGAAGCGAACATCGTAAGTGGCCCACAGTAACCACTGTTCGGATTCTGAGTCCGCGATTTTCCTTCAGTGTTGTCGTCACTCTTAGCGCATTGTACACGAGATTTGTTAGCATACCATCACTCACTGGTTTCTTGGCTTGCTTCAGATTTGTTCTGCAAATTTATCACTGTTCACTGAATAAAATAAGCTAGCTAGCTAGCCAAGCAAATTCCCTTTCATGGCTAGCATGCTAATCATACATGTTAGCTGCATAAGCTTAGAGATCATGCCATGGAGTGGCTTCTGGAAATACGAACACAAACCCGACCCAAAAGTAGACCGTTAGCTCCAGGAGGAGCAGTTTGTTTAACCGGGAACAGAAGTTTTGTGAAGATAATTCTATGTTCAAGGAAATTCAGAAAGCTTAAGAGTTTGCTCATGTTGCTGAAAGATACTGACTGTGACCGGTCTACTGTTTGCTAGCCGGCTAAATTGTACACTGATTTCTATGTTAGTGCCTGTGCAGTGCGTGCAAGTTTATCGGATTGCCTGAGAATGACTCCACAGCTATGGCGGCTAGCTAGCTAACAGACAAAAAAAAAAAACTCAAATATGACCGTGAGCTCCAAGATGAACAATATTTCATTTCTAAAATTTGTTGAGAAGTTTCAGTTCAGTCTCATCCATTGGACAGAATTATGGGGTGACCGAAACTAAAAGGAAAAGCTCTTTATTTGAGGAGCATCTCAAAATACTGCCTCGGTCAGGAACTTCATGCTGTTTGAGATTCAGTTTTGTCACAAGCTAGCTAAATAATCACCATAATGTGACATAGTTTCTTCTCAAAAAGGTTCTTCTGGAAGGTTCTTTGTATAATTAAGGGTTTCTCCAGAGGAACAACCAGAGACCCCGGAAGATCTTTCTATCAAGCGTGTTCCTCCTTCTGTTGTTTCTTCAGCATTCAATAAAACCTCCAAAACTGTTCTGATTTTCCAGCGAGCACTTCAGTGAACTTGAATCAGCTCACACTCGACGGTCTGCCGATGATGTCATCACAGCTGACTTTGTGTGATATTTTTCCAGCTATCCTTCAGGCATCAACAACGTGCCGTGACTTCAGCTTTAACTGTCGGGCAAATTGCTCTGCTGTGGAGGAACCACCTTTATGACTTTAACCAGCCGAGAACTTCATTGGCCACAATAAAGGAGGCCCAGGAGTGTGTATTCCTGGTGAGTGTTGGGTTCTCAGAGGGTTCTGGGCCAGGATTTAATCAGAAGCACGAGTTTATGGGGTTTTACACACATGAGATTACGTGACATGTCCCTGCATCGAGTGGGAAATGTCCTGTAACCCAACAAAGCCTTGTTTAAAACAGATTTGAGAAATTCTCAGCGTTTCAACACTCAGATGTGAACACACAGGGTGGTCATCGTTTCCTGAAAAGCCAACGTGAAGTAAATCAAATACGAGTCAGGAACAGAGCAGCGTTCAGAATACTGACATCGACAAACTAACAAACCTGAAGATCGCAAATTCCAAAATGTTCCGGAATGCAAAATACCACCAAACGTTACTGATGATTTAACTCTCAACTCTTCAGATCACGATATTTTTTGCGTTTTTATTGACCTTGTTAATGCTCTTAGTCTTCTTGATGCTAGCTAATCAAGTAATAACTACGTTTTATGTGAGCACTCTCGTTACTTGAAATTTAAGTTAAACTTCATTAGACGGTGGAATTCTGAAGGGCGTGTCAGTGAGTCCTCCAGGTGGAAACCTCTCTTCTTGTCGTGAATATTTCTGTTGTGTTGTGGCTGTTTGCATCGTGTCTGTTTTTGCGTCCGTACGTGGTCTGAATTTGCAGTAGACACGTGACCAAATCAAATCGCTGCATGTGCTGGAAGCTGTATTTATTCGTGTTCTGGATGTTTGCAAGCGTTTTGTCATTTTGTAAGATATTTACTGATGCAACTACGCATTGTCGAATTCTTGCACGTTTTCTGCATTTGTTCGTGGTGTCTCAATCTGGACGTGTTGTGACCCCTTTCAGCCACCGTACCAAAGTGGACGCAATATTGAAGACATACAACATCGCAAAATGTATTACACAGACATGAGTGTTTTACTGGGAAATACACCACTCTTCTTTATTTTTCATACGAAATACATCACGGATCTGAGGGACATGTTGAAATAATATTGTCTGGCGTTTTTTCGTGGTCTATCAGATATATTCCACTCAGCTAGCGTGATACTGAACGAGTCAAAGATGAGTAGCTGAATGGAATATATCTGATAGACCACGAAAAAAGCCAGCCATTATTATGATTATTATTATACATACACACTCTTCATATCAGCATTCTCAAAAGCCAACGTGAACTTACCCACGACTCGTGCTGTTAGTACAGCAGTCCAGTTACCTTCCAGCTGGTGGAGTGTTAGCAAAGGCCAATGCAAGCGCAGTCAAGCTGAATTTATTCCCCCCCCCCGTGTAATTTACTTCGTTACTTTTAAAATCAACATCGACACACAATGGCACGACCTGGCAGCTAAAATTCTCTCAAAATCGTCTGTATTTAACAAAGCAAACGTCGCTGCCATATTTGTTTACATACTGTCAGTCACTCGCTCGCACGGAAGTTTTACATCTCCGATGTTTCTCTCTTCCACTTTTTGATGTCCGTTGGTATGTGTTTCTCTTGTAAATATGCGCAAAGAATATCTAGTGCAGTTTTGGTAGCCTATCGGGTGTTCAGCGTGTCTTCAGTTTCTAGTTTATTTATTTAGTGCTTAATTATAGCATCGCGAATCCTAGCAGTAGCACTGGATTCGCCTCGTCTTCTCTCTTTCCCGTCGGACAAAGAAATGATTGTGCGCATGCGCAGCAGAAAAGTTTTGTCATTGGATCTCAGAAGTGTGATGTCATGATGTCTTGACAACGTGCAATATTATAACAATATCGCACGCTCATTCTCCATTGGGAAAAGCGGTGTAATTCTCGGAGGATAAGCGATAACAATATTTAATTCTATCAATAAACCCGCTAGAAGGGAATAGAACAAATGTTTTTATTCCATGGAAAAAGTGTCCTGTATGGATAATATACATGTTATTTACCAGCTTAAGGTTGGTCCGTATGGTGAAATACCGTGACCGAGGTCTTGAAAGTACTGAGCGAGGCCCTCTGGGCCGAGGTCACAGTATTTCACCATACAGACCGACCTTAAGCTGGTAAATAATACATTTATTTTTTCTTTACCAAATTCTAACAGAAAACGAGAGCGCCCGAAAGGGAAAACCGAGCCGAGCTGCCATTTTGAATCCTCATTCACAGCTGTAATGCAAATGGCTTCCTCCTCGGTATACAAGTGCACTTCCATGGCAGGAAAAAAAAAAACTACATTTTGCCACCTATGTCGTCCCCTATTTATACAAATAGGAGTCATTCAGGGGTGGCATGGTGGTGTAGTGGTTAGCGCTGTCGCCTCACAGCAAGAAGGTCCGGGTTCGAGCCCCGGGGCCGGCGAGGGCCTTTCTGTGTGGAGTTTGCATGTTCTCCCCGTGTCCGCGTGGGTTTCCTCCGGGTGCTCCGGTTTCCCCCACAGTCCAAAGACATGCAGGTTAGGTTAACTGGTGACTCTAAATTGAGCGTAGGTGTGAATGTGAGTGTGAATGGTTGTCTGTGTCTATGTGTCAGCCCTGTGATGACCTGGCGACTTGTCCAGGGTGAACCCCGCCTTTCGCCCATAGTCAGCTGGGATAGGCTCCAGCTCGCCTGCGACCCTGTAGAACAGGATAAAGCGGCTACAGATAATAAGATGAGATGTCATTCAGGATTCAGCCATGTTTTTGCTCGGCGTTAGCAAGTTAGAGGTTTTTAGCTTTCTCTTGAAATGTTTTCTTTTATTTCTTCTTCCTCAGGGTAGTAAAACTCACTTTCGCTGTGAACACTGTCGTTATCGCTATCCACGATGTAAAATTAATGCTATTCTCCTGAGAAATGCTGGCAAAAATTTATCAGATTTTTGATAAAAATCTTATAAATCTTTTAAAAAAGATAAATGTTGACAAAAATTGCGACTATGTTTGTTCTTGTTGTGAACGAGCGAGTCGCCAGAGGTCCGTAACCGGGGT
This sequence comes from Neoarius graeffei, assembly GCF_027579695.1. NCBI lineage: Eukaryota > Metazoa > Chordata > Actinopteri > Siluriformes > Ariidae > Neoarius > Neoarius graeffei. The sequence continues at coordinate 3,136,043 of NC_083573.1, read as the reverse complement.
CCGTACCATAGGATACGGACCTGCTCACCAGCCAATCAGAGCGCAGGATTTGATGGAAACTGGACCGCGAAAAAAAAAAAATTCCCGATATTTCACTTTGATGACGTCACTCCTGGTGGTTTCCCGCAGCATTGTCAAAATGGTGAACCAGTTCAAAATTAAAATGCTTTTGATTAACTTGTGCAATTTTTTGTGGATGTGTCCAGATAACAAAGAACATTACACACTGGCTTGAAGATATGAAGTTTATCTTTGAGTGATGAATGTATATTTCACTTATTCACTTCACTCACTCGTGATCTATACATTCACCACTCGAAGATAAACTCCATATCTTCACACACCCGTGTAATATCTGCTATACATGAAATGCCAAGGAGTGTAGAATATCAAAGTGCAGGAGAAAAAAAACAAAAAATCAAAAATGCAAGAAATAACTTGTGTAAAAAAAAAAAGTGCATACTTCCGCCAAGCCACATATTCCGATTTGCATCAAAATCTAATCAGTTGTTCCTCGGCCTATGGATCACCTTTCCTCCAAATTTCATCAAAATCTGTTTGCGACTTTTTGAGTTACGCTGGGAACAAACACACACACTGAGACAAAAAAACATTGTTTGTAAACAACTCTGTTGGAAGAGGTAACAAAGTGTACGGAATTCCAAAGTGTCCCATCATTCTGAAATGTACGAAATCAAGTGTACAAATTACTGAAGTATTCGAAATAAAATTTACATAAAGTACACAGAATAGTGACGGGTACAAAACACCAAAATACACTAAATATCAAGCTGTATGAATCCCGAAGGAGCCAGAATCCCAAACTGTGGGAGATAAAGTGTCCGGAATACTGGAAGTGTCTGGAATTCTGCATTCCTATTCTTGAGAAAACAGTTTCACCCAGAAAACATAATGCAGTTTTATTTTTTTATCTTATGTCTCAAAAGGTGTGTTAAAATCTAATTTCACTCAACACCGTCCCAAAGAAAGGCATTCTGTAAAGCCGAGATGTTCGGAATGTGGTAATGCTCCGTCACGCTTCATCGTGCGGCGAGTCTACATGTCATGGACTTTTTTTTTCCCCCCATTTCAGATTACATGTGCTAATGTTTTGTTGTCAGGTCATTTTTCAAATTGTGACAAATCTACAGAAACTTGTTTTGTGCATGTATGACTCTGCATATGGCTCCCTGCTGTTCCGCACATCTGTCACACTGTTCCTGAGGTGCGATGGTATTGTATATCGATACAGCGGTACAAAGAGGAAAAGAAATATTGATCTCATTATCAGTATAACTTACAAAAACATCGTTCTGCGCACACACATATACACACGGCATTTTGGAGTGTGCTAATATTAAAGTAAGCCACAATCTTGGTGTTTAATAAAATCTCATTACAAGTCCAAACACAATTAAACAATAAGCCTTGGAGGATCAAGTCAAGCTTCCTCAGATGGTTCTTTACTGTATGTGTGATGATCTTAAATCTAATACAATATCAAGTGTGTGTGTGTGTGTGTGTGTGTGTGTGTGTGTGTGTGTGTGTGTGTGTGTGTGTGTGTGTGTACGTGCCAGCTTCTCAGGCACACAAAATGAAGTTTTCTCTCCTTATGCAGTCTCTCAGTGGGATGTCAATAACAAACAAACTGAAGTAAATAAAGATCAGATTAGCAAGTTTCGGCTGTGTCTGCAAACAAAACCTCAACGCTTTCAGCACTGATGAAGAAGATTGTCGCAGCTTTCCACGCAATCAGTTGCAACATGAAGGAACCAAGGACAACCCTGCATCACCTCAACACCTGAAGAACACATCCGGAATCCGGGCTTGCTTGAGGAATAAACCGGCCAAAAGTCATTCATTTTCCATTAAGTTTGATAAATAAAGTACTGAAAGTCGCAGAGTGAAGTAGGCGAGGCCAGACACATCAAGAAAAAAAAAAATTGTACACGGAATCGTGACGCGTAAGGAATAGGGAAGCGTATGGAAGAGTGAAATGTCCAGAATAGAGAGGCAGACACAATTGGGAAGGCATACAGAATAGTGAGGCAGACGGAATTAGGAAGGCATATGGAATAGAGAGGCGGACAAATTAGGAAGACGTACAGAATAGTGAGGCAGACGGAATAGAGAGGCGGACGGAATAGAAAGGCATACGGAATTAGGGAGGCAGATGGAATAGAGAGGCGGACAGAATTAGGTAGGCGTAGGGAATAGTGAGGCAGATGGCATTAGGGAGGCATATAGAATAGGGAGGTGGACGGAATAGTAAGGCGTATGGAATAGAGAGGCGTATGGAATTATGGAGGCAGACGGAATTGGGGAGTGTCTGGATTAGGGAGGTGTATGGAATGGAGAGGCGTAGTGAATTAGGGAACTGAACGGAATCGAGAGGTGTATGGAATTGCGAGGCGGACAGAATAGAGAGGTGTATGGAATTGGGGAGTGTACGAAATGGAGAGGTGAATGGAATTGGGGAATGTACGGAATTGGGAGGCGTTCGGAGGTGTACTGTAAAAATGAAGCGTCTGGAAAAACGTGTGCTAAAGTGAGGGTCAGAAGGTTGAGTGTACGGTGACGTGGAGTGGATGTAGTAGTGAAACATACCAAATGGTGAACCATCCTGAATCTCGCAACAGATTTGGAGCTTCAGTTACCTTTTGTATCGAAATGAGACCAAGGACCAGGCAGGACATTTGACTGACAGCCAGTCAGATTCTGAACTCTGTGGCCAGAAAAGGGGATGGGAGGAGAAACTGTGAGACTTCAGATTAAAAAGAGAAAAAGAGGCTGCTGAGTGTGAGGAGCATATTTTAGAGCAGCACCACGGCACAGAAGACCCCACCACCTCCTGGCGACCAGGTGTTGATGCTGTCCCCAGACAGTGTGAGTAGAGCTCTCAGGACGACAAATGCACGAAAAGCCCCGGGTCCTGATAACATTCCTGGTCGTGTCCTGAGAGACTGTGCCGAGGAGCTCACAGATGTCTTTACAGACATCTTCAACATCTCGTTGAGCCAGGCTGTTGTCCCCATGTGCCTCAAAACCACCACCACCATCATCCCGGTCCCGAAGAAGCAGTCTCCCTCCTGCTTCAATGACTACCGCCCTGTCGCACTCACTCCCATCCTCATGAAGTGCTTCGAGCAGCTAGTCATGAGGCATATCAAGTCTGCCCTCCCCCCCACCCTGGACCCTTTCCAGTTTGCATATCAGTCCAACCGTTCGACTGATGACGCCATCTCCACTGCCCTCCACTCAGCCCTCACCCACCTGGAGAAAAAAAGACTCGTATGTCAGAATGCTGTTCATAGACTTTAGCTCAGCATTCAACACAATCATTCCTCAGCAGCTCATTCATAAACTGGACCAGCTGGGACTCAACACCTCCCTGTGCAACTGGCTGCTGGACTTCCTGACGGGGAGACCACAGACTGTACGGGTCGACAGCAACTCCTCCAGCACCATCACACTGAACACGGGGGCCCCCCCAAGGATGTGTGCTAAGCCCCCTCCTCTTCACTCTGCTGACCCACGACTGCACACCAACATCCAGCTCAAATCTCTTCATTAAGTTTGCGGATGACACGACTGTGGTGGGTCTCATCAACAACGGCGATGAGACAATCTACAGGAGTGAGGTGAGCCGCTTGGCCATGTGGTGCAAGGACAACAATCTTTGTCTGAACGTGGAGAAGACAAAGGAGATTGTTGTGGACTTCAGGAGAGAGCACACCCAGCATGCTCCACTATCAATCGATGGTGCTGCAGTGGAGAGGGTGAGCAGCACCAAGTTTCTGGGTGTGCACATCTCTGAAGACCTGTCCCGGAGCAACAACACCGCATCACTGGCCAAAATAGCCCAACAGCGTCTGTACTTCCTCTGCAAACTGAGGACAGCAAGAGCCCCGGCCCCCATCATGCACACTTTCTACAGAGGCACCATCGAGAACATCCTGACCAGCTGCATCACCGTGTGGTACGGCGCCTGCACCGTGTCCTGCTGCAAGACTCTGCAGCACATCGTGAGAGCAGCTGAGAGGATCATTGGTGTCTCTCCCTTCTCTAATGGATATTTATAACTCCTGCCTCACCCGCAAAGCCATCAGGATTGCAGGTGACCCCACCCACCCATCTCACAGCCTCTTCAGCCTGCTGCCGTCGGGGAGGAGACTGCGGAGTCTCCGGGCCAAAACCAGCAGGCTCAAGAACAGTTTCTTTCACCAGGCGGTCAGGAGGCTCAACTCCCTCCCTGTTCTGCCCCTCCTCCCCCCCCCGCCCCCTGCAACAGATTCTGCCCGCACACCCCCCTGCCCCCCCCTTCAGCATCTGACATGTCACCCTCACAGTTTCCCCCCCAACACACACATCTCATTGTTCATTAACACACTGAACTCAGGGACCGCACATCTCACTTTACCTCACTCCTTTGCACTATTCCGCACTACCTCGTCTTAACAGCTGCTAGTTTGTTTATACTGCTTATTTCATGTTTACCTGCTATACCTCAAGTGCCCTTGAATGTTTGTTTATTTGAACCTGTGTATGTGTATGAGTGTTTAGTCTACGTCTAGTTCATATCTAGAGTGTTTACACTGTTTATATTGTCTGAGTGTTTCGTCTATGTCTTGTTCTTATCTAGTGTTTATACTGTTTATATTGTTTGAGTGTTTAGTCTGTCTCGTTCCTATCTAGAGTGTTTATACTGTTTATATTGTTTGTTTTTCAATTATTCTTTTTTTATTTATCGCATTGCCTGTTTGCACCGTGGGTCAGAGAGGACTGAAATTTCATCCGTGCTGTATGTCAAACATGTACAGCATATTTGACAATAAAGTTGACTTGACTAGAGCCCTCTGCTGGCTGAGAGGTGAATTACAGTTACAATGAACAAAACTCCTCAACTTATCTAAAATGATTGAAAAACGGGTGGGTGGGTGGGTGGACGGGTCAGAAACTAATGACCGACTGCAAAATTGAAATCTGAATGCAAAAAGACTTTTCAACGCAATGACGTACTGATGAAACATAGACAGAAGAAAGGATGGGGGACGGTTGGTCCGTTGTGTGAATGGAAGACTGGATAAAGGATACATGACTTGAACAGGCAGCAAAAACAAGACCTGAAGGGACGGATAAACAGCTGGATGGAAAGATGGAGCAGAAGTAAATAATTCAACTTCATCTATTTGTTTAAAAATGAAACAATTTATCCATTATTCTCAAAATAGAATGAAAATAACCTCAAAAATCTGATGCTATTTTTGATTTTTTTTTTATTGATTTTAATTTTTGTTAATGTATGACGCACACACACAAAAACATGTCCTTCCTCACAGCTGAGTTGAAGAATCCGAGACCAGAAGCAGTCCAGGTCACGTTCACGCTGCTCTCCGAGTCTTTCTTTACATTTTATGACATTTTAAAATAAATTCTCAGTTCATCTCAAGGATGTAAAAATGTAAATAATACCCCCCTCAAAAAAAACAAAAAAAAAAACAGCAGCAGAAACACAAAAGAACAGAGCTCCACAAACACCCTTCATATCGGAATGCGTTTTATTTCTCCTCAGGTTACAGATACGGCTCTCTCGGATGGAAAACCCTTTCATGATCGTCACCCATCACTAGTGTGCTAAATCTGGGAATATTTACACACTAGCACGCTACACGGGTGGAATTCATATCTCCTCTTTGCTTAAATCCCAAACCGCTGTCTCTTTTCATTTCTCCCCCTGCTAAATCTGAGCCGAGTCTGGATCATGCTAATTGCTGGCGGTACCTTGGGGCCCGAGCCATGAGCTCATTATTTTTACCTCCAGAAAGCCCTCACAAACAGCAGGCCCACAGAGGGAGTGGGAGAGTGTGTGTGTGTGTGTGTGTGTGTGTGTGTGTGTGTGTGTGTGTGTGTGTGTGTGTGTGTGTTTTCATATTCCCCCGAAAGTGTGAGGGAGTTCCTTTTCATTTTTCCACCATAACAAGCAAGTCAAATATAGCTGCAGCTCATTTCTCTTACGAAAAGATAAAAATAATTGTGAAGAAACGTGGAGAACATCAGAGCTAGCTTAAAGCTCACGGATTATTTTAGATGATTTTACGCACGAGAAGCGAATCTTCAGTTTAATTAGCTGCTGTACTGAGATGCTGACACACAATTTTTGCTTTTCTTTTCTTTAACTCATTATTCCCTTGAACACGGCTCCTCTATTCCTGCTTTTTATCTCGGAGAGCTGCATTTTAATTAAGCAGAGGGCAGCAGCGACATCGGAAAATGCTTCAGGAGTCATCCCTCTCTCTCTCACACACACACACACACACACACACACACACACACTCCTTGTGGCCGTCCAGTTACCTACTTAAATATTCTTTTCTGCTGCCCATCCATCCACCCAACCTGTAATTTATCTATTTGAAGGCGAGATAAGGAGATAAACAAATTGATGGATAGATGGAAGGATGACTAGAAAGACTTGATAAGCAGGCAGATGGATGGAGGGCTGGATAAGAAGAAAGGGAGAAAGGTGAAAAATGGAGAAAATGCTGTTCTATATTGTATATATTTATTGTTATATATATTTATGCATCCATTCATCCATATTTTCAACCATTCATTCTTTCATTGATCTTTCCATCTTCCTGCCCATCCATTTATCTACCTTTTCCATCAACCCATCCATCCATATTTGTCTCTTCACCTTTCCATTGTTTTATATCCTGACACCTTCTCAACTCATTCATCGTTCCATCTACCTTTCCGTCCACTCATTTAAATTTCCATCCATCAAAATCTCCTTCCACTGTTTTTACCCATCCATCCACCCATCTCCATCCATCCGCCAGTCATTCTTCCATAATATACATACTGTACACAAATAAATCCTTTCAAACAAACATCCCACCATCATTTCACCCATCCTCCATCTTTCATCCATCTCCTCAACTATCCATCCATCCATCCATCATTCTGTTCTTTTACCCATCCAGTCTTCTTTTATAGCAATCCTCATTATTTCATCCAACATTCTATCCATCTATCAATCTATCCATACACATATATACACACTGTGCCCTCCACAATTATTGGCACCCTTTGTCAAAAAAAAAAGAGAAAACTGACCTTTAACTGAAATACATTTATTTACAGAAAACCAAATCCCTCATTAAGAAATAATTATTTTCAAAAGCAGAAAAAAACCCACATGTGCGACTATTATTGGCACCCCTGGAAATGGTGGTGAACACACTGTACCTGAAGCGTGTTTTTCATGTCAATGTAAACTGTCCATGTTTGGAGTTGGAGCGTGTAGGAACTTCCAGACTGTAATCCATGACTTCCTGATTAACTGGGGAATGAATATGAGGTGACACAGAAACCAAATTCCTTTAGTCATCCATCAGTATGGGAAACATAAATAAGAGAGACACAAACCAAATGAGGGAGAAGTGTGTTGACCTTCATAAGTCAGGGAACGGGGATAAAAAAAAAAAAAAATAGCGACTTGCCTGAAAATGTACATTTTCTATGTCCTGTTAGGGCAATAATAAAAAAGTGGACACCAACTGGAACTGGTACACACTCACCTAGAAGAGGAGCTGAGTTTATTTTGCCCCCACATACAGTGAGGAGGGGAAGTAAGAGAGGCAAAAAAAATTATATACTGTATCCCCAAGCATCACTGTTGGTGAATTACAAGAAAAAAAAGAATCTTGGTGCTTCCGAGTCTCCAAAACCCCCATCAGACTCCACCTCCAGACCAACAGATTTAGAAGGTTCCAGAAAAAAAAGCTTTTTCTGTCAGTTAACCACAAACGTAAGAACCTGAAGTTTGTGAAATGCTGCTACAACTTTGACTCGAACCGCGTTCTCTGGTCTGATGGAACAAAAACGGAGCTTTTTTCTTTTTTTTTCCAAATAAACACTCTCAGTGGGTTTGGTGTAAAAAGAAGGATGACTATAATGAGCAGAACCCGATCCCAACTGTAAAACATGGTGGAGGTTCTGTGATGTTTCGGGGCTGTTTTTCCTCCAAAGGCCCTGGAAACCGTGTTAGGGTCCATGGCATCACAGACTCCATGAAATACTAGAACATTTTTAATCAGAATCTGGCTGCTTCTTGGAAGAAACTAAAACCAGATCATCATCATTGGATCTTCCAGCAGGACAACGATCTAAAGTCCAAATCAAGACAAAAACAGTTCACTGAGAATCACAGAATCAAGCTTCTGCCCTGAACATCTCAGTCCCCTGAGCAGAACCGTAGTGAAAACCTGAAGAGGAGAGAGCACAAGAGAGGGTCGAGGACCCTGGATGATGTGGAGAGATCGTGGAAAGAGGAACAGGCTCAGTCAGATGCCCTGCTCTGGATCTAATACATGAGACTCAGGGCTGTTTTACTGCCAAAGGAGGTTGTTGAAAAAGTATTAAATGCAGGGGTGCCAATAATAGTGGCATGTGTTTTTGTTGAAAATAATTATTTGTTTTTATGTGAATAAACTTATTTTAATGAAAGGTTGGATTTTTCTCATCTTTTTCAGTGGGAGATGAAGCGACTTCACCAAAAGGTGGATTCTTTCTTACCCTTTTTATTGATTTTTACAAGGGGGACCAATAATTATGGAGGACACTGGAGATACATACTTCTCCCCCTTTCCATCCTATCTATCTTTTCATCCATTTTTCCATGTCGGATCATCTCGCTGACATTTGACCTTGACTTATACTTTCGTCCAACCATCCATCGATCCAATCCTCCTTCCACTTTCTCACCATCCATCCAGTTTTCAATCAACTGCCAGTTCCTCCATCTCTCCACGCTTTCATCTGATCAGTGATGAACTCGGAACAGGAAGTGGACTCAGACTCTGTCTCTCAGAGCGGTGTGATGTGGTATGTGAGTGAAACAGAGTTGACGGTGACGGCGAGGCCCTGACGGCGTCCTCTGAACTAAACGGAGAACGATTGAGGATGAACCTCCAGATCCTGAACAGTGTATACTGTATTTATGCAGCTGTTCTCGGGAAGGAGATCTGGATGTGGGGAAAGCCCCCGTCCTGGACGATGGATATGAACATTCCCAGGCTTTCGGCTGTGTGGGAAAACTATGAGGAGACGGAGGAGGGAACGACGCAGGCTGTGGGAAACGCCGAGTCTGGAAGTCGCTCAGGCTGTAAATAAAATCATGTGGTTCATATCAGTGAGATCAGTCGATCCAAACTGGAGATTTTCCCCGCCGTGCTGAGATGAGACTCGTACAGAGGAACCCTCGATGACTCCAGTGATGAGATCCTGATCAATAACGTGCGTCTGTCGGATCAGAATGATGATGCTGCCACTATTACTCTGCTTTATGTCGGATTTAATATCTGATGCAGACGGGCGGGGAGCATCAGCGCCAACTCGGCAGGTTTTTTTTTTTTTTGGAAGGCGAGGAAGGAGAAAAAAAAGGGAGGGGGAGAATTTTGAGGATGGTCATGTGACCAGACAGCAGCCAAGCAGAGAGGCTGAATCGAGGTCGAGCGTAAAGTTTAGTGGGTCAGAGAGGCTGGCAGACGACTAGTGGAGAAAAAATAAAAAATGTGCGCGCCAGTCCAAGACAAGCTGAGATAGAGAGAGAGAGAGGAGGGAGTGATGAGAAACAAGTCTGAGAACAATAAAGGAAACAGTCTGATACAGATGGAAACGTGGGCGATGAAAAGGAAAAAAAACAGATTTAAAAATGCGAGATGGATGGAGGAGGACTGAAACAGTGAGAACGCACACGGCTAAATAAGGAAATGGATGAAGAGATGGAGAGTGGATGAACATGACAAAAGGGTTCAACATATAATGAAGGATTTTTAGCCTCTTAAAAGCTGACATACTGCAACTCTGACATCCTCTCATACACAATAATACCGAAAAAAAAAAAAAAAAAGATATTACACGGTGGCATGAAGATATGAAGTTTATCTTCGAGTGGTGAATGGACATATCACGAGAGCGCTTCAATATTTTCAACACGAGAAGATAAACTTCATATCTTCAATTCAATGTGTGATTTTCCTTTTATTATATCAAAAGTCCCCAAATTTATCAAAAACAACTCACTCATCGATTTCCTCACGAGTCACAGATAGAGAGTTCTGTCCCGGTTTTGGTTCTCCATGTCCCGGATGAAATATTAATACAAGTGGTGTATCTCCCAGTAAAACACTCGGCTCTGTGTAATAAACTCCGACATACGGTATATAGCGCAACATACCATATTATTATTATCCATACAGGACACTTTCGATGGAATAAAAACACGTGTTCTATTCCCTTCTTGCGGGTTTCATTCATTTGGTTTGTTAGCATATCTCTAATTCTACGTGTATTACGTCACTCTACCCAAGTGTTTCCAGGTGAAACAAACCTCACCCAGTATCACTTATGATGAATATGAAGGAAGATATGGCGAAAAAACGATTTTTGGTGACCTTGACCTCAATTTTGACCTTGTGTGTGAACATAATTGGGCAATAAACATGGTTCTGATTGTCATTCGCACACCGTACTGCTCTCAGCCAATCAGAACACATCTGAATGAATATGAAGGAAGATCTCATCTCATCTCATCATCTCTAGCCGCTTTATCCTGTCCTACAGGGTCGCAGGCAAGCTGGAGCCTATCCCAGCTGACTACGGGCGAAAGGCGGGGTTCACCCTGGACAAGTCGCCAGGTCATCACAGGGCTGACACATAGACACAGACAACCATTCACACTCACATTCACACCTACGCTCAATTTAGAGTCACCAGTTAACCTAACCTGCATGTCTTTGGACTGTGGGGGAAACCGGAGCACCCGGAGGAAACCCACGCAGACACGGGGAGAACATGCAAACTCCGCACAGAAAGGCCCTCGCCGGCCACGGGGCTCGAACCCGGACCTTCTTGCTGTGAGGCGACAGCGCTAACCACTACACCACCGTGCCGCCCTAAAAAAGATGTTATTAGAGGTAATAGAGACGTGAAAAAATTATTCTGACCTTTTTAGTGACCTTGACCGGATGACCCTCAAAATGTTGGAGGTTCTATTTGAGACCGATGCCCATCTACCCTGAAAGTTTCATGAAGACTGATCCAGCTGTTTTCCCATAATATCATTAACAAAAAAACAAAACAAACCCCACTGAAAACAATACCTCGCCCCCTGGTGGACTCCGTCCCGGGTGAGGTAATGAGCATTGAATATGGTTTATGATATTGCATGGTTGTCAAGACAACATGACATCACACGACGGAGATGTAAAATTTCCTGGCTAGCGAGCGACTGTGACAATTTGTAAACAAACATGGCCAGGTTTGTTTCGTTAAATACAGAGAGAATTTTGAACACCTGAAAGGAGTGTGTAAGTATAATAATAATAATAATAATAATAATAATAATAATATTATTATTATTATTATTATTATTATTGGCAGGCTTTTTTTGTGGTTTATCAGATATATTCCATTCAGCTGCTCGTTCTCGACTCGTTCACCAGCACGCTAGCTGAATGGAATATATCTGATATACCACTCAATGCCAGCTGATATTATTTAAATATACTCTAACGTACTGAAATATCCAGCGATTCACTGGAACATTTTCATACACCGTGATATCCTGTTATGTTCTTGTATATTAATGATGTAATGTCCATAAAATATTGTGTAAAATAAAATACGGACGGCTCACGCCATAATAAACCCTGGTTCCTGCCGTTTTTGTGGCTGATCATGCGGTTAGAGATGAGCAGATATCTCGGAGACGAGGAAGAACTAAAAAAAGACGCACAGGAAGTGAAACAGACGTCTCTCACAGAGCGGTGTGTGTGTGTGTGTGTGTAGTACAGTAGGTGTCAGAGTTCTACTACAGATCCCCACACGACACTACACTCATACAATTTACACTCGTGGTGCGATGAGATCGGTGTACGGCAAAATTCCGCCGTCAAAAATTTGAAAATTTTTGACGATGACGTCAGCAGAAGATGAATTTTGTGTGAATTCGAGAGCATTTACCATGAACCCGAGCAGTCGATGTGAAGGAGGAAGTGTTTTTACACGGATGTGAGAGCAATCTGTGTGAACGCAAACACACTTCACGTCAACGTGAAAGCTTTCTCTGCGAACGCAAGACCATTTTTTGCGTGCGTGCGTGCGAGCGAGCGTGCGCATTTTTGCGAAAGAGAAAGGCGTTCTATGTGAACGTGAAAGTGCTTGTTAATTTCACGTGAACCAAACGCAAGACCAGTTCACGCGAATGAAGAAGCATTTTCTATGAATGCGAGAGAATTTCATGCGAATGCAACAACATTTTCGATGAACGAGAAAGCGCTCAATGCGAAAGAATTTTGCGTGAATGCAGGAGCTTGTTAACGTCACTGCTTTTTCTCTGTGAAAGCCAAATATGTCAGTGTGAATTTATGTGAATGTGAGAGCGTGGTCAGAAAACACAAGGATATTTGAGGTCGATGTGAGATCGTTACGTGAAAGTGAGAGCATTTAACTTGAACAGGAATGCGTTTCACATAAAAGTAAAAGCACGGCGTGAATCTAAGAGCATTTTTTGGGGCATGTGACCTTCAAGGTGAGGATTTTATGTGAACAGAAAAAGCATTTAAATCATCAGGCCATGGAGCTTTTGTCCTTTTTCGATGGAAACCATCGAGGAACTTACGAAGGTTACACTTGCGAATTGAAAGCTACGTATCAGATAAACATTTATTTCGACACTGTTTCGAAGACCTTTCAGGAGCAATGATCGTCGGAGACCATCATTTGGTGAAATGTGTCGACTAGAATTGGATGCTGATGTTCACACATGCTTCAGCAGAACCTCCCACTGGAAAACAGCACAGGAACTCAACTTACAAGTCCTTAAATATCCAAGTGGGATCTTCCTGGACGAGTCACCAATCCTGGCCCGTGACCTCTTCACAGCGGTGTGGCTTCATACCATTTCAGGTCTTCACAGGCTGTGAGAGAGCGAGAAAGAGAAAACAGGAAACTCTCAATATAGAAACAGGACACAGGAGGCATTTTTCAAAACTCGGAAACATCTCAACCCAAAACCAGTTGAGGGAAGTGTCGTGGTTTAATCATGGGAAGTTGATTAAACAGAGCCAAAAAATGTCACTTCCTCAATAAATCCTGAGGCATCTTCAGAGAGACGGTATTCCACACAACAGAACGGTTATCATCAGCTTTCCCTGGTGCACAAATTCACAAAGTCAGCACAGATGCTTTGGAAGAAATTCACCAAGTCAGTCAGGACGCATTTGTTGACTGAAAGCTTGTTTTTCAGGTCGTACATTTAGGGACGAAAACTTGGAAAAGTCACCAGTTCAGGGTCCAAGCAGGAAGCAAAATTTTTAAAAATTCCTTTCTCAAAGCTTTTTCCAAATCCAGGTTTATGTAGATTCTCGTATTTCTGTGGAGAAATCTTCTCAGCAAATTTCACAGATTCATGTCAAGACAATGAGTGAATTCGGAGACTTCCATCTGGACGATTCGGAAATTCGCCAATTCCGATTCAGACAAAGAGCAAATTCCTGCCCGGATGCTGAGCGAATTCCTTGATTCCTTTCTGGACACTGAACAAATTCAGACCTGGGTACAAATTCATTAATTTTTACTCAGATGCTGAGCAAACTCAAATTCATACCAAACTCCATGAAGACATCCATCCATTTTCTTCTGCTTATCTGAAGTCAGGTCGCAGTGGCAGCAGGCTAAGCCGGGTATTCCAGGTGTCCCTTTCTCCAGCAGTGCTTTCCAGTTCCTCCTGGGGGGTCCCAAGGTGCTCCCAGGCCAGATGAAATATATAATCTCTCCAGTGTGTTCTGGATCTACCCCGAGGTCCACCTTTGCTTGCCACCCGACTCACAAATTTACCCAACCCTGGTGCCTCACCATGCAGGTGGTGAGCCCACATGGTGGTGGCTCCATGTAATTTCTTCAGGCTGTGCCCAGTTGGGCCCCATGTGCCAAGGCCCGGCCACCAGACGCCCACCATCAAGCTCCCCACCCAGGTCTGGCTCCAGGAGGAGGCCCCGGTTTCCCACTCCGGGGAAAGGTGCTGCAGCTCCTTCTTTGCCATTCCTTGAACAAACAAAATTCCAATTTTCTGCTGGGATGCCAAGGAAGTTCAGCAAGTCAGGTCTTGACGTGGAGCAAATTCCCACATTCCCAAATTCCATGTACATTTCCAAGCTGATCCAGACTGACTGATCAAAACCAAACTTCCAGCTCAGATGCTTAGAAAAGTCCCAAGATGCCCAGATTCTGACCAACTCTTGACCAGATGCCTGGTCGAGTCCTAAACTCAGGCAACAAAATTCCAAATTGTTCCTGGGATTCCTCAAATTCAGGGGAGACACGTGTCTTTAAAGGCTGAACAATTCAGAGATCGTGACGAAACAATCAAAGATTTCACATGAATATTTTGGAATTAAGTTAATTAATACATTGTGGGCGGAGTCTTGGTCACTTTGGTGATTATGGAAACCCAGAAATGAACACATTCCAGTGTCAGGAAAACAAAAATGGTTGTTGGAGGTGAACTTGGATTTCTGGGCTTCTGGACCTGGACAGAATCTCAACTTCAAACTAAACTCCTGGATGGCGCACTGTGGGGCATCGCGCTTTTCTGAAAGAATGCGAGGTGTATTAAAAGATCAGCCAGAGGGAGACAAGACAGATATTAAACTGTCACACACACACACACACACACACACACACACACACACACACACACACACACAGCCCTACAGCTGACACACTCCTGAAACAGCGAGTAGGCGGAGCCCACAAGTGTGTCATTGTTCTGTCTGGGAAAGGAAAGCAAAGGCGAGCTGATGTGGCGTGTAAACAGGATGTTTCAGCTCGAGTTCAGTTTCAGCAGTTGATAAACATTCTCACTTTCAAATCTTCAAAAAGATCCGATGAACTTGGGCTTTTCACAAAGTTTAAATAGGCGTCTGAATCAAAGGATTAAATCAAACCTGTAGAGCAGAAAGTTAATCACGCACAGGCCGTACAAATACATTCAGTTCCTCTTCTTTATACAAAAGATGATGGTTCTCACACACACACACACACACACACACACACACACTTCCGCTCCTCATGCTGCACCCACACAGGCTTCTTTAAATATCAGACTGCAAATGCATGGTGTTTGGTTACGCTGATTCTCACAGTTGATGCAAACATGTTGATCTGTAGGAGGAGAAAAAGACAAACACACACACGATGCTGCGGTGACGAATCCACCATAGAGATTAAAGGTGTTCACTTATGATTATGCACTGAAGAACCATCCACTGCGTGTGTTATGATGGAACAGGAAAATAATCAACCCCGAGAAACGTTTAGTTTATGGAGTGTCTGCAGTATAACTCCGTGTTACTATGGAAACGACATGATGGGGACTTGATAAGAAACCTGTGATTCGAGGCTTCACCGCTGTCAGAGCTGCTGTCCGAGGAAATTAATCAATACCTTCTGACTAATCAGGACACAGAATTCATCAGCGCCGTGGAAACGTCATGCAACAATAAAATATCACACCAACCGAGACACAGAGTTCGGGCTGCTCACTGCATTTCAGACCCTTTTACAGAGTTAATAATTTAGCTAACATAGTCCACACACACACACACACACACACACACACACACAGACTCGCCCTTCCCTTCCGATGAAGAACCCCAGTGACCTGACAGTTTGAGTCTGCTGGCTATATAACACAGACACACAGAAGGAAAGGTGTGTGTGTGTGTGTGTGTGTGTGTGTGTGTGTGTGTGTGAGTGAGTGAGTGAGTGAGAGAGAGAGAGAGAGAGAGAGAGAGAGAGAGAGATCCCTGAGGCAAACAAATGCTCAGACACTTCCTCAGCTGATTCACCCGGTTATAAACACACACACACACACACACACACACACGTATAAAAAGACAATTACATGCAGACAAATACATCCATATAGAGATACAAATAAGTAGAACATACACAAACAAGATACACACACACCTTTCCTTGTGTGTGTGTGTGTGTGTGTGTGTGTGTGTGTGTGTGTGTGTGTGTGTGTGTGTGAGATCCCTGAGGCAAACACATGCTCAGACACTTCCTCAGCTGATTCACCCAGGCGCACACGCGCACACACACACAGAGGTATAGAAAGACAAACACAGGCACACACATACATCCATATAGAGATAGAAATAAGCACAACATACACAAGACACACACACACGATCATCAAAAATACACGAATACACAATGCACACCCACACATGCAGGCACACACACACACAAACACCATGTACACACATCTGGCACACACACGCACACCATGCACACACATCTGACACACACAAACACCATGTACACACATCTCTCACACACACACCCCATGTACACACATCTCTCACACACACACCCCATGTACACACATCTCTCACACACACACCCCATGTACACACATCTCTCACACACACACCCCATGTACACACATCTCTCACACACACACCCCATGTACACACATCTCTCACACACACACCCCATGTACACACATCTCTCACACACACACCCCATGTACACACATCTGACACACACACACACCCCATGTACACACATCTGACACACACACACACCCCATGTACACACATCTGACACACACACCCCATGTACACACATCTGACACACACACCCCATGTACACACATCTGACACACACACCCCATGTACACACATCTGACACACACACCCCATGTACACACATCTGACACACACACCCCATGTACACACATCTGACACACACACCCCATGTACACACATCTGACACACACACACCATGTACACACATCTGACACACACACACCATGTACACACATCTGACACACACACACCATGTACACACATCTCACACACACACCATGTACACACATCTCACACACACACCATGTACACACATCTCACACACACACCATGTACACACACCTCTCACACACACACACACCTCTCACACACACACACACCTCTCACACACACACACACCTCTCACACACACACACACACCTCTCACACACACACACACACCATGTACACACATCTGACACACACACCATGTACACACATCTGACACACACACACACACACACACACCATGTACACACCTCACACACACACCCCATGTACACACATCTGACACACACACACCCCATGTACACACATCTGACACACACACACACACACACACCCCATGTACACACATCTGACACACACACACACACACCCCATGTACACACATCTGACACACACACACGCACACACACCTGACACACACACACACACACACCATGTACACACACTGTGCACACACATCTCACACACACACAAACACCATGTACACACCTCACACACACACACACACACACACACACACACACAATGTACACACACACACCTGACACACACACCTGACACACACACACACCATGTACACACATCTGACACACACACACACACACACACACACACACACACACACACACACACACCATGTACACACACACCTGACACACACACCTGACACACACACACACACCATGTACACACACACCTGACACACACACACACAAACACCATGTACACACATCTGACACACACACACACACAAACACCATGTACACACATCTGACACACACACACACACACCATGTAAACACATCTGACACACACACACACACACACACACACACATGTAAACACATCTGACACACACACACACCATGCACACACATCTGACACACACACACCATGCACACACATCTGACACACACACACCATGCACACACATCTGACACACACACACACACACCTGACACACACACACACACACAAACAAACACCATGTAAACACATCTGACACACACACACAATGCACACACACAAACACCATGCACACACCTGACACACACACACACAAACACCATGTAAACACATCTGACACACACACACCATGCACACACACACACCATGCACACACACATCTGACACACACACACACACACACACCATGCACACACATCTCTCACACACACACACACACACACACACCTGACACACACACACGAGACACACACACAAACACCATGTAAACACATCTGACACACACACACACACACACACACCATGCACACACACACACACACCATGTAAACACATCTCTCACACACACACACACACACACACACACACACACACACACACACACACACACCATGCACACACCTGACACACACACACAAACAAACACCATGTAAACACATCTGACACACACGACACACACACACCTGACACACACACACACCTGACACACACACACACACACACACCTGACACACACACACACACACACCTGACACACACACACACACCTGACACACAAACACCATGCACACACACCTGACACACACACACCATGCACACACCCCTGACACACACACACCATGCACACACCCCTGACACACACACACACACACACCATGCACACACCCCTGACACACACACACACACACACACACCATGCACACACCCCTGACACACACACACTGTACACACATCTGACACACACAAACACCATGCACACACATCTGACACACACAAACACCATGCACACACATCTCACACACACACAAAACACCATGCACACACATCTGACACACACAAACACCATGCACACACATCTCACACACACACAAAACACCATGCACACACATCTCACACACACACACACACACACACAATGCACACACACACCATGCACACACATCTGACACACACACACACAGTGTACACACATCTCACACACCATGTACACACATCTGATCTCATACACACACACACACACACACACGCACACACACAAATGTACATACTTATACTTTTGAATACACACAAACAAAACACATACAAAAGACTAACATCGGAAATGTGTACACACAAACGTACAAGCTTATACTTTTGACTACACAGAAAACACACAAACATACTAAAATAGAAAATGTATACAAATACACAATGTGTGCGCGCGCACACGAATCCACACAAAAATACTAATATAGGAAATGTACACACACACACACACACACACACACACACAGCACATGAGACATGCAAAAACACGACACAAAAGAACATCCACACGACAAAAACAGGACATGGAGCCAAGCTGATCATTTTTTTCTTTGAATTCTATTTATTTAAATGATCACTTGATGTAAAATATTGAATGTAATTATATTTAGATATTATTCTTATTTTTTTAAACTAATTATGCAAATTATAAAAACGTGCAAACTGTGTTACTGAAAATATTAACCTATTTAAAATGATAAACAAACATCTTATAATAATCTTTGAAAAATGAGTTATTATTTATTTAAAAAAGCTTCCGTTATTAGTGTTTAATTCGCTCTGTTTGCTTTCTTACGTTTAGTTCCTGTCATGCTACATCTCAGTTTAACTCGAGGAAACAAAACCAAACATTCAACACACACAAACACACACACACACACACACAGTGTGAGACAGTAGCTGGAGGCTGTGGAACGGGTTTGGAAGGTTTCTTATGACAGAAGGATGATCACATCACATCGTCTCACTGTTCACACATGATAAAACCACACCATTGGATCACACACACACACACACACACACACACACACACACACACACACACACACACACACACACACACACACGAGAACGGAGAGACCACGTCAATCACGACGGGTTCAACAATTCAGACATCTGTTGGTCGAGACTGACAGCTTCACCTCTTCCTGGACCTGTGGAGAAGCTCAGCGCTCCATCACAGGAACGTCTCTGATCTCACACATTCACGCGTCTCTGCTGATGTGTGTGTTTGAGATCCAGCTAAATTAATGATGAATGAATCCTGTCTGCAGTTTGACGTCATTTCCTGTGAGAGATTTCAGCGAGTCCTCGGGTTTAAATCTGGAGACGATCTGCAGCGATGTATTTTGGGGAAATTTCTCCCTGCTGTTGTTTTAAATTCACCTGAGACACCAAATTGTCTTGAATTCCTCCACAGCTTTTTCTGGTTTAAATGTTCCTGTACGTTATTAGTGCTGAGTTCTGTCCAGAAAACACACCAGAAAATTACAGCTGAACAGGAGCACTGTCTGATTCACTCGTAGCATGAACCAGGACAATGCTAGCTCAGTTAGCTCGCTACACAACCTCCGGGACACACGGGACGGGAACGGAAACTTCTAGAGAAAACGGGACGAACAAAAACGCTACTTCAGAAAACGTTAAATTTTAAAGTGGAGATCTATTTACTTTTTATTGCTAGCAAAACATGGAGAGCTAGCAAGCTAAGAGTGGCATAGAGCAACATCGCGCTAGCTGGCGAGTCGCCCCACAAGAAGCGAAACCCAAATATACACACTTAAATGGCGAGCCAGATCAGACGCTAGCTAGCAAAAGATCGATAGAAAACAGGTTCAACCTGACTGTACTGAAGAAATATTGAAAAAGTCCGGTCGGAATTTCTCCGAGATAAACCGTAACGATAATTATCAGCAACGATTTTCCAATTTTCAGCTTGAAAAGCGTGAAACAGTTCATCAAGCTAGTTCTCAGTGAGGCTCGGTCTCGGAAGCATGTTCGCTCAACTACAGCGAGAGCTCATTAAAAGTGCAATATAAAGGACATCTGAAATTGTACAGAGCTAAACACAAAACAAAAATTAAACCTGATTGGTACTTCGCTGCTTTTACGCAAGAATAAAACTTTCACATTTAAAAATTAAGCGATATCCTCCCCGAGTTAAACTGAGACGCAGCACGACAGGAACTAAACGTAAGAAAGCAAACAGAGCAAACTAAACACTAATAATGGAACGTTTTTTAGAATAACTCACTCATTTTTCAAAAATGCTTATTTATACTTTTAAATAGGTTAATATTTTCAGTAACACATTTTGCACTTTTTTTATAATTTACATAAAAAATAAGAATAATATCTAAATACAACCCCGATTCCAAAAAAGTTGGGACAAAGTACAAATTGTAAATAAAAACGGAATGCAATAATTTACAAATCTCAAAAACTGATATTGTATTCACAATTAGAACATAGACAACATATCAAATGTCGAAAGTGAGACATTTTGAAATTTCATGCCAAATATTGGCTCATTTGAAATTTCATGACAGCAACACATCTCAAAAAAGTTGGGACGGGGCAATAAGAGGCTGGAAAAGTTAAAGGTACAAAAAAGGAACAGCTGGAGGACCAAATTGCAACTCATTAGGTCAATTGGCAATAGGTCATTAACATGACTGGGTATAAAAAGAGCATCTTGGAGTGGCAGCGGCTCTCAGAAGTAAAGATGGGAAGAGGATCACCAATCCCCCTAATTCTGCACCGACAAATAGTGGAGCAATATCAGAAAGGAGTTCGACAGTGTAAAATCGCAAAGAGTTTGAACATATCATCATCTACAGCGCATAATATCATCAAAAGATTCAGAGAATCTGGAAGAATCTCTGTGCGTAAGGGT
Source organism: Neoarius graeffei (assembly GCF_027579695.1). NCBI lineage: Eukaryota > Metazoa > Chordata > Actinopteri > Siluriformes > Ariidae > Neoarius > Neoarius graeffei. The sequence continues at coordinate 3,114,440 of NC_083573.1, read as the reverse complement.
CAAGGCCGGAAAACCATACTGGGTGCCCGTGATCTTCGGGCCCTTAGACGGCACTGCATCACATACAGGCATGCTTCTGTATTGGAAATCACAAAATGGGCTCAGGAATATTTCCAGAGAACATTATCTGTGAACACAATTCACCGTGCCGTCCGCCGTTGCCAGCTAAAACTCTATAGTTCAAAGAAGAAGCCGTATCTAAACACGATCCAGAAGCGCAGACGTCTTCTCTGGGCCAAGGCTCATTTAAAATGGACTGTGGCAAAGTGGAAAACTGTTCTGTGGTCAGACGAATCAAAATTTGAAGTTCTTTATGGAAATCAGGGACGCCGTGTCATTCGGACTAAAGAGGAGAAGGACGACCCGAGTTGTTATCAGCGCTCAGTTCAGAAGCCTGCATCTCTGATGGTATGGGGTTGCATTAGTGCGTGTGGCATGGGCAGCTTACACATCTGGAAAGACACCATCAATGCTGAAAGGTATATCCAGGTTCTAGAGCAACATATGCTCCCATCCAGACGACGTCTCTTTCAGGGAAGACCTTGCATTTTCCAACATGACAATGCCAAACCACATACTGCATCAATTACAGCATCATGGCTGCGTAGAAGAAGGGTCCGGGTACTGAACTGGCCAGCCTGCAGTCCAGATCTTTCACCCATAGAAAACATTTGGCGCATCATAAAACGGAAGATACGACAAAAAAGACCTAAGACAGTTGAGCAATTAGAATCCTACATTAGACAAGAATGGGTTAACATTCCTATCCCTAAACTTGAGCAACTTGTCTCCTCAGTCCCCAGACGTTTACAGACTGTTGTAAAGAGAAAAGGGGATGTCTCACAGTGGGAAACATGGCCTTGTCCCAACTTTTTTGAGATGTGTTGTTGTCATGAAATTTAAAATCACCTAATTTTTCTCTTTAAATGAGACATTTTCTCAGTTTAAACATTTGATATGTCATCGATGTTCTATTCTGAATAAAATATGGAATTCTGAAACTTCCACATCATTGCATTCCGTTTTTATTTACAATTTGTACTTTGTCCCAACTTTTTTGGAATCAGGGTTGTATAATTACCAGGCATGCAAACTGGTCAGGGGTGAAAAAGGTGAGAAGGATGCACGGGGACACGGCACGCGCGCAAAAGTACATTTCGTAGTCTACGTTACAAAAAAAATTGCAACCAGTGACATCTTGAATTTAATACAGTACAAAATAACTTTCCATAAACATGTCTTAATAAGTTACTGTTGAGTGGCTGGTAAATTGTACCATTTATTTGTCAGTGGCCGGTAAAGTTTGATATTTTGTGAAGTTAATTTTCACCCCTGTGTACAACACAGTGGGCTATTTACAAAAAGGTATATATTACTGCCTGTGCTATCTAACAGACCTACCCCAGAGGACACACCTGGCCAATCCCTGTCTGTCAATTTTCTTAAAGACATCACCTATGTGAAATCAGGGGCGGATCTAGAAAAATATTTATGGGGTGGCAAGAGGGGGGCAGGAATTTTTGAGGGGTGGCAACGTATTACAGACATGTATATATACTGAATTTAATCACAGTTTGACGACAAATAGTATGTACACACTACAAAAGGGCACAGACTGCCATTTACAAACTCATACAGATAAACTTAATCTCATGCCTTTATTGTTCACGAAGAACACACATTCTCAGATGAGGTCTATACCGTTTCTGGACAGTTTTATACTGTATATGCAAAAGAACAGACACTAAAAAACAACAACAATAACAACACTGCTTCAAGTTCAGCATGATTTAAACCATTTACACCAGTGTCACATTTTATAGTTTTTTTCCCTCACGCTTTGTAAAGGCTCACCAGTGAGCAGAACATGAACTTGTCATGCCTACAACAGCTGAATGCGGCGATTTCCATGTTGCTCAGCAAAACGCTTCACAAATTTATCAAGATCTAATGCTTTTGTGCGCTTTGATTCAATGCTGAGTACAGCCAAACTTGATAGTCTCTTTTCTGTCATCGTCAACCGCAAATAAGTCTTTATGAGCCTGAGAGATGAAAAACTTCGTTCACAGGATGCTCACAGGCAAGACAACCGCTATTTTACACAACCTGAACAACTCAAAAAAAAACAACATCATCATCATCTTGGTATGGGTCCAAAAACAGTGAACTCCATGAGAGTGGTAGGACTCTCCTGTTCCCCCTTTTTTCTGTCTAGTACTCTCCTCGTCTGATGTAACTCATGTTTAAGATCCTCAATATCTGAATCATAAGCTTCAGCCAATAGCAATGTTTTCCTTGACAGACGCTGAATCAATATTAACTTTTGTGGCCGACTTTACACAAAACTAATGTCAGACCTAGCTAACATTAGGCCAAAAAAAAAAAAGAAAAGTGTGTTTCAGGTAACATGAAATACTAAAATAAGGTCGGTAGGTAGGAAATTTTTTTTTCTTAATTTGTTTTATTTTGTTCGAAAAAATTAACACAAGTAAACATCTTACAAAATAGTATTTTGGCACAGAATCCTTTATACCACACATCATAATAAAATAAGTGTTTTAAATCTTTAAACGAATAAAAAAAATATCGCAAGAGTTCGAGTTATGATCTGCGGAAGCGTATTGCTGCCACACTCAAAAAAAAAATGGCTTAGACTCAAGTAATTACGTGAAAAGATATTGTTAACAGAGTTATCACGTTTTTACAATATATTTATCATGTAATAACATATCACGTAATTTCATGATATTTCCATGTGATAATGTGAAAACACCTTATCAAGAAATAACGTGAAAATATGGTTTAACGTCCTAGGCTAGGCTACTTCCATTAAAAGCAGCCGGCCTCGCCGAGCCTACTGTAGAACTTGGGTCGAGCAAAAACACGGAGCAAAAACATGGCTGAATCCTGAATGACTCCTATTTGTATAAATAGGGGACTACATAGGCGGCAAAATGTAGTGTTTTTCCCTGCCATGGAAGTGCACTTGTATACTGAAGAGGAAGCAATTTGCATTACAGCCAGGAGGGCGGATAGAAGTGGCAAAACATTTTACTTTTTTTCGTTTCTTTCACAACTTGAATGCGTTGAAACAAAAAAATTATGACAAACTAACGCTGCTTACACTAAAATATCGAGGGAAATTTGTAATAAAAAATTTACGGTCGGCAATTTCGACGCGGAAATTCTCGATCGGTCGGGTTACCGGAAACACACTTTTTTTTTTTTGCCTTACATGTATAGTTAGCTAAATAACCTTCTCCAACCTGATTTTTATCCTCTCAAAATCAGCATCGCAACTATACTAGCACTGTTCATTCATTATAATTTCATTTTTTGATAGATAGTTAATCAGCTTTTACCCCTTTCCTCCCGTGTCTCCTTTCCTCGCGACTCCTGGCTCCCTCGCTTCGCGCCTCTCAATTTTCCAAAACAACCAATCTCTGGCGTTATCTCGTGCTGCATTCGCCGCAGTCGGACATTGGAAATTCGCGCACGTAAATGTCAAATTGGCCGTAATTTTTCTTTGAATTCGTCGCTGCCAACTGGGGTAGCAGCAGGGGTGGCAAGGCTTTCTTTTAGAGTGGCATATGCCACCCCGGTAGATCCGCCCATGGTTATTCACCCCCGAGCGCGCTGGAAACTGTTCCATTGGTATTCAGATTCAGTCGCGAGATGAGGTTGCCAGATCTCTCTATGAAAAGGTGACTTTGCGGTCTGAATCTGTGGAATATTCGTAAGCGAGGACTGGCAACCAGCAGTGGGTTGTGCACCAGCTGATCAGAACTCCAATGGAAAAGAAGCGCGTGTTAGTAACTGTTTATCTTGATTGGCTGTAACCTTGTAAGTGAAATGTTTGGCAACAATAGCGTTGTAGCCTGCCTACCCCCCAAAAAAAACTCTTCGGATCTACACGATTCACACAAGTGACCTATTTTGGGACCAAAACGGCGAATTTCGCCGAAAGGTGAGGAGTTTGCATGTGTGAATTACAGTCAATATTTTACATCAAGTGATCATTGAAATAAAAAATAGTTCAAAGAAAAAATAAATGATCAGCTTGGCTGTGTCCTGTTCCTGACAGATGAGGTCAAAGGTCAAGCAGAGGGAACGTCAACGTTCCCCAACGGGGGGGGGGGAATCAAATCCTGACGATTTGTTTTCTTGCTCGTCTTCCCATCAGACCAAAAATAGATCTGCTCGCACGGTGTGACCTCCACGTGACCTTTCACGCTGAAACACACTTCCTGCTTTTCCATAAAGGAGGACGCGTTTGTGTTCCAGGTCTGAGCTCCATGCTGGAGTTTCTGTGAGAAGCGTGTCACGGCTGAGAGTGTGATGCGTCTCTCTGAGCGTAAACCGAGCGATGTGGCGTGGAGGCTCATCACGGGGAAAGAACCCATCTCATTCTGCCCCGCAGGATAAAGGGTGGATCTGAGCGAGCCGTCACCACGAGCTCCACGAGGCTCCTCGGTGGAACCCGAGAGCGCTCCATCTTGTGGGTCCTGAAACACCACAACGTGACACAGCTCCAGTTACACACTCTGCGAGGAAACGGGACACGTTAACATCATGAACATAACGATCCCTGAGTCACGTCACCAGGAACTGGATCTTTTTCTCATCATGGATCAGACAAGCAGAGCGGCGTTCAACCATCCTCCTGAGAGAAACGCTCACGAAATCAAACTCCACACACAGAGTTCTGCAGAGGTTCTGATCATACAAACCGTGTGTGTGTGTGTGTGTGTGTGTGTGTGATATGAACATTTATTAGCATATTTGCAGTTGGTAAAGTACTTAGAAAGTGCACCATCTCTCTCACACACACACCGCAGTGAATGGATTTGGAAATGTTCATATTTCAAGTCTTTGTTTCAGTTGCTCCACACATTGGAGTGGTGTGTGTGTGTGTGTGTGTGTGTGTGTGTGTGTGTGTGTGTGTGTGGCTGATGTGTTCTAATACGAGTGTGTCCTCTGACCCACATCCCGAGCCCCTCAAAGCGTTTTGTTTTTCAGAATCCTGCTGTTTCTCCTCCTCCATCAGCCACTACATTCTTCATTCATCTCTCTGTCCCTCTCTCTCTCTATCCATCCCTCTCTCTCTGCAGCTGCAGTGAGAAAAGTGAAAAGCTGCCCATCTTTTGTTTGTCTTTTCTTTGCTCTAACGGCCTCGACAGTGAATGAGCTGCATGGTCCAAACCTGAAGTCACCTCACTCTCACACACACACACACACACACACACACACACACACACACACACACACACGAGGTTGAAATCATCCAAGCAAAATATCACACGTTTCAACGACTTCATTACAGAATGATGCCTTTTTTCGCACACAAATTAAATCCTGGTTTCTGATTGGCTGCCTAAGTGTCCGTTGTTTTCTTACGATATTTCTTGTTAGAAATGTGACGTAACCACGGTAACAAACCTAAATTAGTTTGACCAAGGCTGATATTTACACATTTGCACTTCACCGAGCTATAAAATAACAGAAAAAGATAACTGCAGTTTAAATCGTTTTAAGGTAATGTACGGTATCAGGTTACTTACAAAAACTGATTTTTTTTCTTCCATAATTTTAATATACAATAATTGTCACTTTGTACATTTATCTCATCTCATCTCATTATCTGTAGCCGCTTTAAGGTTCTTTTCAAAATGAAATATTTTGTTTAAATTTTTTTTTTAAAAGAATTTCAATGAAATCAAATCAGTTCATTTTTCGCCATTTATTGAAATAAATATCAGGATCAGGCGACAACAAATCCATATTATTATTGAATTTAATATCAGCGTGTGATTTCTGTAAAACTGTAAAAATTATTCAGCATTTCATGTCATGCTTCAGAACGCACCATCATAACAGGAAAAAATTATCAGCAGTTTAACACGTGGACATGCGTGCCTTTTCAAAATGTTTTACTTTTAAAATGACACGTGATTGAATTTCAAAAGAAAACATCAAGATGCATATCTAAATAAATACATACAATATTTTCATATTATCATTTTCATTCACTGTAGAATTAAAACCAAATTTTACCTTTAAGCAAATTAATAAAAACACAATATCAATACAACTACCATGACTACCATTAATAATAATAATAATACTAGTGTATAAACCTCTTTTCCCCCCGATATGAACTCCTGTAAAAACCTGAGCATTTCACTGCCGTGACTCTCTTCACCACTGAGCGAGCGCACGCCGGCGACTCCGTTAACAAAGAAACACAAACGAACGCTTTTATTAATCACAGCGTCAGAGCGTCGGGGGCTGTTTATTCCCGAGCCTTTAATTGCCCTCCTGCTGGGGTTTTTCTGTTTCGAGGTGACAGCAGGTGAAAACAAATCCACTTTTTTCTTCAGGTGGATTTAGAATTTAAATGGGACCCCTCCTGCTCTCTCTCACACACACACACACACACACACACACACACACACACACACTTCCCTTCACCAGCCCCATTCTGAATTCTCTTTGCCCCGTCAGTCCTGCATCCACCAAAGCAACCGTCATTATTATTAAATTAAAATCATAAAGATCAAATTAATCTTTTTAGAAATAAACTCTTTCCTCACATCATTGTAATTTATTATATTTAGTACAAAACATTTATTCATTCCATTGTTTTGAAGACTATTTTTTAAATAACAAATCATAATTCAGATATTTTCATCGCATTAAAGCCCTCACTGTAATATATCACTGTTTCCATAGTAACGGCTCATTCACAGGAACGAGTGCTGTTCAAATCATCCACATGATGTTCATTAGTTTACTGGACGGGGACATTTTCCTTCACCGAGACGCACTGAGGCCACGCCTCCTTCACCGAGACATGCACTGAGGCCATGCCTCCCTCACCGAGACGCACTGAGGCCACGCCTCCCTCAGCGAGACGCACTGAGGCCACGCTTCCTTCACCGAGACAGGCAACAAGGCCACACCTCTTTCCCCAAGACATACACTGAGGCCACACCTCCTTCACTGAGACAGGCACCAAGGAAACGCCTCCTTCACCAAGAGACACACTGAGGCCACGCCTCCTTCACTGAGACAGGCAGCAAGGAAACGCCTCCTTCACCAAGACACACACTGAGGCCACACCTCCTTCACCGAGACATGCACTGAGGCCACACCTCCTTCACCAAGACAGGCACCGCAGAAACGCCTCTTTCACCAAGACACACTGAGGCCACGCATCCTTCACTGAGACAGGCACCAAGGAAAAGCCTCCTTCACAGAGACAGGCACAGAGACCACGCCTCCTTCGCTGAGACCGGCACCAAGGAAACGCCTGCTCCACCAAGACCGAGTTGATGTCTCCTTCAAGAGGAACAAAAACCACACCTCCTTCAACGAGACGGACACTGAGGAAATGCCTCCTGCTCCAAGACAGATACAGAGGCCACACCACCTCCATCAAAAGGCACAGAAACTACGCCTCCTCCACAGAGATGGCACCGAGGCCACGCCTCCACCACCGAGACAGGCACAGAGACCACACCTTCACTGAAATAGGCACCAAGGAAATACCACCTTGACACACACTGAGGCCACGCCTCCACCTTGGCACACACTGAGGCTGCACCTCCTCCACCGAGGCCACACCACCTCCACCAAGATGGCACCAAGACCACGCCTTCTTCACCGAGACAGGCAACAAGGAAACGCCTCCTTCACCAAGACACACACTGAGGCCATGCCTCCTTCACCAAGACATGCACCAAAGAAACGCCTCCTTCACTGAGACACGCACAGAGACCACGCCTCCTTCACCGAGACATGCACTGAGGCCACGCCTCCTTCACCAAGACAGGCACCGAGGCCATGCCTCCTTCACCAAGACACACACTGAGGCCACGCCTCCTTCATCAAGAGGCAGAGAGACCACACCTCCACAGAGATGACACTGAGGCCACACCTCCACCAAAGAGATGACACTGAGGCCACACCTCCACCAAGACAGACACAGAGGCCACGCCTCCTTTGTCAAGAGGCACAGAGACCACGCCTCCTTTGCTGAGACAGGCACCAAGGAAATCCCTGCTCCACCAAGACCGAGTTCACGTTTCCTTCAAGAGGAACAGAGGCCACACCTCCTTCTTCAAAAGGCACAGAAACCACACGTCCTCCACAGAGATGGCACCGAGGCCACACCTCCATCACTGAGACATGCACAGAGACCACGCCTCCTATGCTGAGACAGGCACCAAGGAAACGCCACCTTGACACACACTGAGGCCATGCCTCCACCTTGGCACACACTGAGGCCACACCTCCACCGAGGCCACACCACCTCCACCGAGATGGCACCAAGGCCACGCCTCCTTCACCGAGACAGGCAACAATGAAACGCCTCCTTCACCAAGACATACACTGAGGCCACGCCTCCTTCACCAAGATACGCACAGAGACCACGCCTCCTTCACCGTGACATGCACTGAGGCCACGCCTCCTTCAGCGAGACAGGCACCGAGGCCACGCCTCCTTCACCAAGACACACACTGAGGCCAGGCCTCCTTCACTAAGACAGGCACCAAGGAAACGCCTCCTTCACAGAGACAGTCACAGAGGCCACGCCTTCATCAAGAGCCAGAGAGACCATGCCTCCTCCACAGAGATGACACTGGGGCCACACCTCCACCAGGACAGACAGAGGCCACGCCTCCTTTGTGAAGAGGCACAGAGACCACGCCTCCTTTGCTGAGACAGGCACCAAGGAAACCCCTGCTCCACCAAGACTGAGTTCACGTCTCCTTCAAGAGGAACAGAGGCCACACCTCCTTCTTCAAAAGGCACAGAAACCACGCGTCCTCCACAGAGATGGCACCGAGGCCACACCGCCACCACTGAGACAGACACAGAGACCACGCCTCCTACGCTGAGACCGGCACCAAGGAAACACCACCTTGGCACACACTGAGGCCACGCTTCCTCCACTGAGGCCACGCCTCCACCACCGAGATGGCACCAAGGCCATGCCTCGTTCAAGACAGGCACCGAGGCCACGCCTCCTTCACTGAGACAGACCTGTACACATGACGTAGACTATGTCACACTCCATTTCATTTTCAGGGACATTAGTAATGTTCACACATGATCATACTTTGTAATAAATCAGCGTTAAGTCATTAAAATCATTCTTCAAAATGTTACTTTCTTCACGTGCACGTCGCAAACACATCAATAATCAACTGATGTGAAATCAGAAGTGAGGCATGGTCATGACTGTGGGTCAGTGTTAACCTGGACACCGAGCTGATGGTCACATGGTGCATCCCCGAGTCTGTCGACTGGTTTTAGCTGAGTGTTCAAAAAAAAAAAAAAAAACACACAGCGTCTGTTCAACAGCAAAGAAAATTACGGGCAAAAAAAAAAAAAAGAGGGAGAGAGAGCGGCTCATGTTGTTCCTGATCTCATCACAGAATACGAGTGAAATGAAAACCCGCAGCCTGATGGAAGCAGATTCGTGAACACGTGCTCTGTAATTAACAGCCAGCTCAAGTTTTTCATGTTGGTGCGAAAATTTTAAACCGATTTTTTTTTTTACGAATCTCAAATTCACCGCATCACCATCAGGGAGATGAAACACAAACACTGCTAATAAAAGCATTCCCTCCTCACCCCCTTCTCATGCGTTTGGGGATCCTCCTGGGATGGAGCAGACGCCCCTCTGCCCCCCACCCCCTACACACACACACACCCCTCCTCCTCATGTATTTTTGAGGCCTCCGTGAGCTGAATACTAATGAGTGTTTTTTGGGAGATTGATTTCCATTTGGAAGTGGGACGAGGGCTCCCCCCTCTCTCTCTCTCCCCTCCCCCCTCCACCCCTTCGTTTCTTTTTAACCGCTCTTTTTGTTCAACACGAACCCGTAATCACGACAACGCCTCACTTCTGATTTCAAACCGCAGTTAATTTTTTGACGCTACATGCAAGCGAACAAAGTAACATTACGAGGCATCATGTTAACTCCCTTTTTGGGGTGGGGTTCACGACCCCTTTTCGAGCATGGAATTGTTCGAACTCCAGCGTTTGGAGAAGACGCACGTGTTCAGCGTGGTGCAATCCAACAACGCCGCTCTCTTTCGCAATGAGACCAAAGTTTTGAAAGATGATGAAGTTTCGCTCCGACTGTTGAGTTTGTTGGGAAACGGAAATGAATTTCTCGTCTCTTCACGAATAAATCAAATCTGCATTCAGAGATTTGACAGAAATTATTACAGGATTAAAACTGACTCGGGAATCAACAGATTGTGGAGCCGAGGTTAGAAACACGTCAGTTTCACAGGCTCATGTCCAGGAGTTTAGAAAAATGAGTTCATCTGAAATTATGGTTTGATAAAATTTGATGAAATTAAAAATTGAAATTTATGTTTTATAATTAGTAAATTTGTAAAAACATTATTTAAATTATTTTAATAATGAAACTTTACAATATTAAAAATTCAGTCGCAAATTTTATCAGATAAGCAGCTTTGAATATGTGTGTATTTTTATTTTAAAAAAAAAGTGATATCTGATAATTGTGATCTCATAAAAGTGCATCATCATGACATCATTCACCATGATATTACCGTGATGATGTCATCGTCTCGTTTTCTCACTCAGCTCGACTTTGAATGGATCAGAAAAATAATAACAGGAATAAAAGAGCAAATTATTGCATCATTTGCATAACACGGCTAACGGTAAACGTCCGTTTGGCCTTCGTCCTCCTTTACTTCTCCATCCCTCTGTTCGAGTTCACCCCCACCTCCCCTCCCCGCGATCCCCGAGAGGATAATCTCTCCGACGCTGACGTACCTGGCAGCCATGTGGGAGCGTGAACGCTAAATTCTGTTCAACATTCAGAGCAAAGAAATGGTGAAGCAGCTGCAAAGAAATGCAGGTTAAAGCCTGGTTTATGGTGCGTAAATCACAAAGAACAGCTATTCAGTGGCGCCAGATAATGAAATAATAACCACAAATCTGTGGGGATAAATTTGGTTCTCACTAACTACCCAACACACACACACACACACACACACACACACACACACACCAAATTGCAGCTGTGAAAATGCTGATTCTGGATGTTAGTGCTCAAAAAAGGAACAATTCAAAAGGGGGGAAAATACATATATATCCCACCCATTTTCAAGACACCATTAAATCAAGGATAGAGTAGAGGGGTGCCAATACTTTCTGGAGCACAGTCGATAGATTACAATTAGTATTTATACACTGGAAGTGATCTGTATGTTCAATGGGGAAAAATAATTAATTTTGGAACTTATTTCATGATTAAAAAACGACGTGAAACAAAAGCTGAACTCTTTGTTCCTCTTTTTTTTCCTTAACTGACATGCAGCATATGAGAATATTCAGTGGGCGGGACTTTGGTTTTTATCCCTCAGCATTAATCAGCTTATCAAAATTCAGCTAGTTTGAAAGCTGTTTTTTGCTTCATCATGTTGTTTCTGATACAAACATCAGTAACGGATTCAAAATTACACTTCAAGGCGGGAAAGAGTCAGATTGGTGGAAAGATAACGGACAAAATCAAAAACAATTTTACAAATATAGGTTCCTGAAGAATTTCTTTTTTCTGAAAAGTCAGAACAAAGAAACGTCTGTTAAACCTAATGCTGGGGGGAAAAAAAAGTTTCCATTTCAATGAAATTCCGACTTCATTGTTTCCCCTCCAAAGGGTATACAAACTTTTGCATGCGACTGAACCTGCAGAGTTTTGCTGCTGACGCACATCATTTTGAGAAAACTCATTTTTCCCCCGAATCTTTTTTCCAAACCCAGGGTTTTTTTTTTTGTGTGTGTGTGTGTGTGTGTGTGTGTGTGTGTGTGTGTGTGTGTGTGTGTGTGTGTGTGTGAGAGAGAGAGAGAGACAGTGTGAGGATCGTTCAGGTGAAATGAAACGGACAGCAGAAACGCTGACATTTCCCAAACACTAACGCTAATTCTAACGCTCGTCTCTCTTCCTCCCTCGAGCGGCCCTCGGCTTTCAAGGCATTTGTTTTTCTTGCTGAGAAATGAGATGGTGCGACACGCTCTTCTTCCTCTTCTGCTGCTTCTCCAGTCAAGCCGAACGCGTTTCCAAACAGCAGCAGAGACAGCGTTAATAACACTAGGCTAATAACGCAGGGTCATCGATCTTAGCATGAGCTAACGATTAGCACACAGCATAAAAGCAGAGTGAAGCGAGAAAGGAGAGATCAAACAGGAGGGAAAGAAAATGGAAGCACCACGAGGGCCACTTTGCTGTTTGAACGCTTTAGCCAGGAATAACAATCCATAATTCATGAGCCTCCGTCTCGCCCACAGACACACAGCCAACGTCGCATTTATTATTCATCGCATACACCTCACGTGTCGAGCTTTCAAACTAATGGATTGCAAGCGCAAAGGGTTTTGCAGTTTTCCTGTGTTACATGCATCAAGGGCAATCCAGCGCCGTTTTGCGACATGAAACCGAAAAAGGTTCAACAGACAAAAATTAGTGTTGGGTGAAAAATGTAAACAGAGCTTTGCAAAGCCGATTTTCAACCATGACGTTTTACACTGAGTCACGTCAAGACTAAATAAAATCTGCTGAGGAATGAAGGATTCCTTCAAGAGCGTCCTCCTTCGTCTGAGTCACACTCGTTGGCTCGTACACACACGCGCACACACGGGACATGGGAGAATTCCACACGGAGGTCACGCACCTCAAATAAACCCAAGCAAATGAAAAAAGGCCTTTTGATGTCAACTTCAGAACTATTTTTATTTCTCCGAAAGCGCTGGGCCTGAAGGTCAGCAACGTCAAACATTGTCTTCACACGTCATCCATCCAAGCTGACCTTCATAAAAATGAACAACCCGACAATAAACAGATTTCTGAAAAAACATCTTAAGCACGATGACCTTCACCGCAAATTTCATCCATCAGCCAAAACATGCTTTGGTGTCTGATGGCTTTGTATTTTTGCATTTTTGTTCCTATTTAAGACAAAACACAGAGAATAAGAGCTTATAACTGATTATTAGATTTATTATAGTGTATTATAGGGCTTGTGGTGGATTATAGGTGGGATTACAGGCATTATAAAGTATGACAGTTCATTATTAGTTTTATCTCCTGTTCCAGGCACAGTGTCGAAGCTTAGTTTGAGGTTTGGAATGTAATACACATAAGAATTGTGAAAGGCTTTACAGTGCACTACAGGGATTATTCATGGCTTTACAGCGCACTACAGGGATTATTGACAGCTTTACAGCGCACTACAGGGATTATTCATGGCTTTACAGCGCACTACAGGGATTATTCATGGCTTTACAGCACACTACAGGGATTATTCATGGCTTTACAGCACACTACAGGGATTATTGACGGCTTTACAGTGCACTACATGGATTATTCATGGCTTTACAGTGCACTACATGGATTATTCATGGCTTTACAGTGCACTACATGGATTATTAACGGCTTTACACCGCACTACAGGGATCATTAATGGCTTTACAGCACACTACAGGGATTATTCAAGGCTTTATAGCGCACTACAGGGATTATTAACAGCTTTAAAGCACACTATTGGGATTATTCAAGGCTTTATAGCGCACTACAGGAATTATTAACGGCTTTATAGCGCACGACAGGGATTATTCAAGACTTTACAGTGCACTATTGGGATTATTCAAGGCTTTGTAGCGCACTACAGGGATTATTAACGGATTTACAGTGCGCTCCAGGGATTATTCAATACTTTATAGCGCACTACAGGGATTATTCAAGACTTTACAACACACAACAGCGATTATTCAAGGCTTTATAGTGCACTACAGGGATTATTAATGGCTTTACAGTGCACTACAGGGATTATTCAAGACTTTACAGTGCACTATTGGGATTATTCAAGGCTTTATAGCGCACTACAGGGATTATTAACGACTTTACAGTGCACTACAGGGATTATTCAAGGCTTTACAGCGCATTACAGGGATTATTAACGGCTTTACAGTGCACTACAGGGATTATTCAAGGCTTTACAGCACACTGCAGGGATTATTCAAGACTTTACAACACACAACAGCGATTATTCAAGGCTTTATAGTGCACTACAGGGATTATTAATGGCTTTATAGCGCACGACAGGGATTATTCAAGACTTTACAGTGCACTATTGGGATTATTCAAGGCTTTGTAGCGCACTACAGGGATTATTAATGGCTTTACAGTGCATTACAGGAATATTAACAGCTTTACAGAGCACTACAGGGGTGATTCAAGACTTTACAGTGCACTACAGGGATTATTCAAGGCTTTACAGCGCACTACAGGGATTATTCAAGGGTTTACAGCGCACTACAGGGATTATTCAAGGATTTATCGTGCACTACAGGGATTATTAACGGCTTTACAGCTCACTACAGGGATTATTCAAGGCTTTATAGTGCACTACAGGGATTATTAACGGCTTTACAGCGCACTACAGGGATTATTAACGACTTTACAGCGCACTACAGGAATATTAACAGCTTTACAGAGCACTACAGGGATTATTCAAGACTTTACAGCGCACACCAGGAATATTAATGGCTTTACAGTGCACTACAGGGATTATTCAAGACTTTATTGTGCACTACAGGGATTATTCAAGGCCTTATAGTGCACTACAGGGATTATTCAAGGCTTTATAGCACACTACAGGGATTATTCAAGGCTTTACATCGCACTACAGGGATTATTCAAGGCTTTACAGCGCACTACAGGGATTATTCAAGACTTTATAGTGCACTACAGGGATTATTCAATGCTTTATAGTGCACTACAGGGATTATTCAAGGCTTTATAGTGCACTACAGGGATTATTCAAGGCTTTATAGTGCACTACAGGGATTATTCAAGGCTTTATAGTGCACTACAGGGATTATTCAAGGCTTTACAGCACACTGCAGGGATTATTCAAGACTTTACAACACACAACAGCGATTATTCAAGGCTTTATAGTGCACTACAGGGATTATTAATGGCTTTATAGCGCACGACAGGGATTATTCAAGACTTTACAGTGCACTATTGGGATTATTCAAGGCTTTGTAGCGCACTACAGGGATTATTAATGGCTTTACAGTGCATTACAGGAATATTAACAGCTTTACAGAGCACTACAGGGGTGATTCAAGACTTTACAGTGCACTACAGGGATTATTCAAGGCTTTACAGCGCACTACAGGGATTATTCAAGGGTTTACAGCGCACTACAGGGATTATTCAAGGATTTATCGTGCACTACAGGGATTATTAACGGCTTTACAGCTCACTACAGGGATTATTCAAGGCTTTATAGTGCACTACAGGGATTATTAACGGCTTTACAGCGCACTACAGGGATTATTAACGACTTTACAGCGCACTACAGGAATATTAACAGCTTTACAGAGCACTACAGGGATTATTCAAGACTTTACAGCGCACACCAGGAATATTAATGGCTTTACAGTGCACTACAGGGATTATTCAAGACTTTATTGTGCACTACAGGGATTATTCAAGGCCTTATAGTGCACTACAGGGATTATTCAAGGCTTTATAGCACACTACAGGGATTATTCAAGGCTTTACATCGCACTACAGGGATTATTCAAGGCTTTACAGCGCACTACAGGGATTATTCAAGACTTTATAGTGCACTACAGGGATTATTCAATGCTTTATAGTGCACTACAGGGATTATTCAAGGCTTTATAGTGCACTACAGGGATTATTCAAGGCTTTATAGTGCACTACAGGGATTATTCAAGGCTTTATAGTGCACTACAGGGATTATTCAAGGCTTTATAGTGCACTACAGGGATTATTCAAGGCTTTATAGTGCACTACAGGGATTATTCAAGGCTTTATAGTGCACTACAGGGATTATTCAAGGCTTTATAGTGCACTACAGGGATTATTCAAGGCTTTATAGTGCACTACAGGGATTATTCAAGGCTTTATAGTGCACTACAGGGATTATTCAAGGCTTTATAGTGCACTACAGGGATTATTCAAGGCTTTATAGTGCACTACAGGGATTATTCAAGGCTTTATAGTGCACTACAGGGATTATTCAAGGCTTTATAGTGCACTACAGGGATTATTCAAGGCTTTATAGTGCACTACAGGGATTATTCAAGGCTTTATAGTGCACTACAGGGATTATTCAAGGCTTTATAGTGCACTACAGGGATTATTCAAGGCTTTATAGTGCACTACAGGGATTATTCAAGGCTTTATAGTGCACTACAGGGATTATTCAAGGCTTTATAGTGCACTACAGGGATTATTCAAGGCCTTATAGTGCACTACAGGGATTATTCAAGGCTTTATAGTGCACTACAGGGATTATTCAAGGCTTTATAGTGCACTACAGGGATTATTCAAGGCTTTACAGTGCACTACAGGGATTATTCAAGGCTTTACAGTGCACTACAGGGATTATTCAAGGCTTTACAGCGCACTACAGGGATTATTCAAGGCTTTATAGTGCACTACAGGGATTATTCAAGGCTTTATAGTGCACTACAGGGATTATTCAAGGCTTTATAGTGCACTACAGGGATTATTCAAGGCTTTATAGTGCACTACAGGGATTATTCAAGGCTTTATAGCGCACTACAGGGATTATTCAAGGCTTTATAGCGCACTACAGGGATTATTCAAGGCTTTACAGCGCACTATAGGGATTATTAATGGATTTATAGCACAATGCAAGCATAATTAGAGGCTTTATAACGTAGGGTTATGAGATCAGTGCTGCCTGGTGGCCAATGTTATCGCACTTAACTGTATTGTGGACCCATTTTACACCTGTATTTTTCATATGCTTATAACCACTTTTGTCACCTCCCAGAAGCCCGACTGGATCTGATTGCTGCCTTGTGTGTAATAAGCAAACACACACACACACACACACACACACAAAAATCACCGACATAATCATCTTCCTTGACACCAAGCTCCATCCGGAACAGAGCCCCAGCTGAGATCCTGACTTACAGGGTCCTGAATGTGGAGCTGAAGTGCTGAACAGGATGATTTCAGTGCTGATGAGCAGCAGAGAGGGGGCAGTGACAGCTCGCTTTTAATCAGTAAACAAATTTGACAGTTTAATAGAACATGAAGGAAATGCCGTTGTCTGTTCTGTCTTTCATTACCTCACTTTTTGAATATTTAATCTTCACAGAATTGTAAATAATAAGCCAATACGACAAACTGTAAAACACCAGAAGGTCTTTAATACAAAACGAGGCCTACATAAAGGTCGAGAACACACTATATGGTCTGTCATGGATTGTACAATACACGATAATGCCTATTCTCAGCTCCGACAGCATATTAATAAATAAATAAATGTTATTTTAAACTCGCCCGTTTGCAGCCTGTATGATGCAACAGTTGTGTGGTGTTCCAGTCTGGCCACGTGTCCCATTCCAGGAACAGTGTATTCATCATTTCTTTTTGGGAATGGTGTGTACATTTGTGTTGAGCCATTTCAGAAATAATTATTCTGAGTGTGTATGCTGCTGAAATCAGGCTCGGCCTGCTAGACATGACAAACGGGTCAGACACAAACATACGGATAAACAGCACTGCGTGTTTACAGAAATAACTGCGTGGTGATCTGCTGCTTCTCTTTAACTAAATTGTTATATTTTAATGGAGGAATTACCATGAAACCACAAGCTGTTACCACACACACACAATCACATACCATTCAGCTGAGGTGCATTCAGTCACCTGTTAAACCAGTGGAGTCCTTGACACGGTCTCGGGTCGGGGAGGGGACGGGCTGTGCATGCAGACGGCAGACACACCGCGAAAGCTCGCAAGCTAGTCGACAGCTGAGAGTACGAAGAAAGTGATTTTCAGTGAGTGTTTACAATCATTAAGATCACGTGAGGTGCTTTTTGACATGTCACCGAGACAAGCGGTAGTTAGATACGACAACGACATGCTACACAGTCCCACCCACCTCCCACCCCCTCCAA
Source organism: Neoarius graeffei (assembly GCF_027579695.1). NCBI lineage: Eukaryota > Metazoa > Chordata > Actinopteri > Siluriformes > Ariidae > Neoarius > Neoarius graeffei. Next base: position 3,096,412 of record NC_083573.1, on the reverse strand, counting down.
TGCTCTCCAGTGGTACTCAGGCAGTGCGCGTTCATGTGTTTTGGAGGTGTGGTTTTGGAAGGAGGGGGTGGGATTTTTCAACTGGATACTTTAAAAATCTAGTTCACTCGTGTCTTTAAAATTATCGGTCTTGAATTTAAAAAAAATTAATTTAGAAAAAACTACCTTTACAAATCAAAGGAGACCATTCGATGGTGTCCAGTTTACTTTCTGCTCCTGATGCTTTTACGTAAACAAACATAAATAGTCACACCAGGTGAGCAAAAACTCTCTAAATTACGAATCTAATTACATGATTCATGTCAGGTTAAAGTCGGGCGACTAATACTGGATCAAACTCAGTTATCAAACCCAGATGATTTTAACTTCACGACAATAATGCAACAAAATGAAAACCAAGTCGCTTTCTGTTCTTCTCTGCTCAACAATCCTGAGGGATTACGACGCCCAAGACGAGACAACATGAGCACACTGTGGACGTCTGGGTTTCGTTGTTTGGACATGACGTAAAATAGTGCTTTTAAAAATCATTTGCAGTGACGAGGATGAGGGTAAACATCCAGAACCCATGCGAAACAGGCCGCTTCAGTAAACAGTTTCGCACGGGGAGGGGAGGGGCGTGTTTAGTTATACAACACATTAAAGCTACGTTCATTATTAATCATTACACTGATTGGAATCGTTATCTTTGCTTCTGGTGAGTCATGTTCGGCACCCGAATAACAGATTGACAGGTTTCGCGGCTCGTTTATGGTTTAGCGTGACAGATCGAGGGTGAAGGGGTTCACAGCGGCACCTTCCTCTGAGGCAGAATCATTCTCACCCCTCCGATCTCCCAGGACACATTCAAGCACAGGTTTAGAAACAGGTTTTGCGCCTACGCTGCCTCCCATACCACCCCCAAAAGGTCTTTCCCTGGGTGACTTCACCATAAACTCCTCCCGGAGAGCTCTTTACAGCAACACCGCCGACAGAAAACAGACACGCAGCTACAGTTCGGCTCCTCTGGATCACGTTTGGGGTTTTTTTCAGCGACGGTTAGCGAAAGCCGCAGGGCTCCTTGTGGCTCCTTGAGGCTTAAAGGATGGTTTTCTCCCAAAACCACCCACGATAAAGATAACCCGAGGGCTTCTCACGCTGACCTTTTCGTTGTGCTGCGGTTCCTGTTTACAACACGTGGATTTTTGGTTTGTCTTCTAACCTCGTGATTGATGAGTGAAGAAAACACAGTGACTCCACACACCCAAACCTGTTAAATCGTGCACAGACGCTCTGTTGTTGCTGAACAAGTTTTCACAAGCACCTTGAACTCAGGAAACTTTTAACCCTGTGACATCATGCGTGCATCGGGTTCAAAACTGATTCAATCAGTAAAAATAATAATAATAAAATTTTAAAAAAGGTCTCTTTAAATTCAATTAAATTAGTCATGAATTTATAAAATACATTTTAACAATGTCATACATATTTTAAATAACATTTCTTCACTTTTTTTTACGATTCTATCACAGCACCACAGGCACAAGGGAAAATATTGCTGGATTCTGATTGGTCAGAAGTTACGGATTAATTTTCTGTACCGACAAACCTGCGAGTCGTGCATCTGTCAATCACAGGTTTGCGTTAACGCCAGTTTTTTGAGTTACAAGATTCAGAATGTCTTTTTTTGCCTTTAACTTCATGACAAAAGAGAAAACTAAAGTGATGCAAAACAAAGCAAGATGTCTTTAATAAACTAAACTAAGGATTTTTTGGGACATTTCTGTGATGGAGTCATTTTACGGCTGTTTGTAACGTTTAGCTTTAGCTGTAATCTTTTCATTTTTTAAATTCTTTTAACAGGAAAAAAAAAAAAACCTCCATATGAACCAGTCAAAAGAATTTTCTAGCTCAAGGAGCTCATCTGATGTGACACACCGTCACAGGAAAACGAGCCCAAAACAGCTCGAGGGCGTGAAGCACCCTAAAGTCAGCTCATTATCTGCCCTTTGTGATAGCATCAATACTGAGCCACATTAGCCATGCTTTATGAGCCAAACACCACTCCCTGTCGTTTTTGTCTGGGCTGGACCGTCATGTAATAACCAGCTTCGAGGTCGCTGTCTCTGTCTGAGAAAAACCTCTCAGGATTATTTTTTCCCAGACCGGACTGGGACGGGTCACTCCGTAGGCAGGCGGAGATGCTTCTCCAGGACCTTTAATAGCCGCAGGGCGTCGTAAAGAGGTCCGTTTTGGGCTTTCTGATTGCTAGGTGTCGTCACATGGATGAAGAAAAGTTCGACAGCTCCACCAAAAAGTGTGCTAGCATGGCTAAACGCTAAATACAGGCAACTTTTTTCGCATGAATAATTCCATCACAGTAAATCAAGGTTTCATTTTTCACCACCAATGCACAAAATTTCTTTCAACTTGGCTAATTTCTCCTGAAATGTAAAAAGTCATAGACCAAAGATATTTATATACATATTTAGATTATCCAATAATATTTCGAATATTTATTAGAATGAACAATTTACCGGGTTTAGCATCCTGTCACACAATTAGATCACATTTGCTGTCTAGTTAGCTTTCAAATTATAACTGTTTATGAACAAAAATTTAAAAATACTCGAGAGAGAAAAAAAAAAAAACGGTTGTTAGCTCATGCTAGCAGGTCAGCCCGTCAGGTTCACTTCAGCACTAAAAGTGTCAGAATTTATCAAGTAGATTTTCAAATCTTCTGTGACATCCTGTCAAGTTAGCGCATGTTGGCTAGCAGGGTCGTGCTACTGGTCCAAATTATGAAGAAATTTTAAATTTCAGAATATCAGAAGTCCTGTCAGGTTAGCTTGTGAGCTAGAATTAGAAATTAAAATTACTTGGATATGGATATCCATGAAATGCAGAAATTCTCTCAGAAATCTCTAAAATCAAGTTTAGCTCTTGTTAGCTAGCTGAGTAACATCGTGTGAAAATACAAGCATACGCGGTGATGCTAACAACTTCCTGTTTTTTTTTTTGTTTGTTTTTGTTTTTAACTTCCATATATGGATTAACTGCCTGCCATTGGTAGAAATTTCTGTAGTTTTGGTTTATCAAAATATAACTCAGTGTCGTGGCTAACGACGGTCAGGTCAAAATAAACAGGATGTTTCAGTGAAGGTCGGTCCTGTTACAGAATTAGGGCGAACTTTTACAAAATAAATCACTCTTTTGGTGTGAGCTAGCTAGCTAGCTAGCGTCATAATCAGTGTTCATGACATCAGCTCTGTTCAGAAATCAAGAACTCCTGTGACTTGATGACGTGGTAACGTTTGCTCGCGGGTGATAACTTGCATTTGAGATGTAACTTATCCAGTGAAGTCAGAACTTTCACTTCAGCCCAGCAGGGTTTTTCGAAACGAGCCGGATTTTCCCCTCATGACTCAATTTAGAAATCATTCCAGCCTTTAAACCTGTGTTAAATGATTTCCATTAAGTCCAAAAAGAAAAATCCTGTCAGAAATCCTGTCAGATTAGCTCATGCTGTATGATATCATGTTGGCTTGTATTCTGAAGGAACTTCACATTTCTCTCAGAACTCCTGTCAGTTCAGTTCATATTAGCGAACAGGTTAGCATCAGCAGTAAGCATTATGATATTTATGAATATGGATTGAAATTTCTCTCAGAAAGCTGTTCAATATTCGATCATGTTCAATATTGGATTTGCTTCAGCAGTGAAAATATTAAATCTGATCAATACAAATTAAAGTTCTTTGAAGAAATCCTTTCTGGTTGTAAAATTAGCTTGTTATTGATCTGGCTTGGCAGAAATCCTGTCCGATGGGCTTAACTCGCAAGTTCGTATTAGTCCAGCATTTTATTACTTCGTACTAGTTACGATTCACAAATGACGAACGTTTCTCAAAACAACCGAAATGTCCTCTCATAAAACCCTGTCAGGTTAGCGCATGTTGGCTACAGCACTCAAAGCTACAAGGAAAATTATGAATCATCATGTTAGCTCAGGGGCGGCACGGTGGTGTAGTGGTTAGCGCTGTCGCCTCACAGCAAGAAGGTCCGGGTTCGAGCCCCGTGGCCGGCGAGGGCCTTTCTGTGTGGAGTTTGCATGTTCTCCCCGTGTCCGCGTGGGTTTCCTCCGGGTGCTCCGGTTTCCCCCACAGTCCAAAGACATGCAGGTTAGGTTAACTGGTGACTCTAAATTGAGCGTAGGTGTGAATGTGAGTGTGAATGGTTGTCTGTGTCTGTGTGTCAGCCCTGTGATGACCTGGCGACTTGTCCAGGGTGTACCCCGCCTTTCACCCGTAGTCAGCTGGGATAGGCTCCAGCTCGCCTGCGACCCTGTAGAACAGGATAAAGCGGCTAGAGATAATGAGATGAAATGAGAGATGTTAGCTCGGAGGTTCGCTTCAGCACAAGAAAATAAGAAATGTATCCTCTCAGAAAAGTCTTTCAGGTTGCTAGGTTAGCTCACGTTTGCTAACTGATTAGCTTTAGCTGTGAAAATTACAGATATGATTTAAAATTTCTCTCAGAAGACCTGTTGAACTCAAAAAACAGTCCAAAATCCGTTGGAGGGGTCAACAGCAACAAAAAAAAATCATCAAGTGTAAAGTAACCTCACTGTGCACTTGCTCGGCTTGCAGAGTGTAAACACGCATACACAGACAGTGACTCATACCTCACTCTCTCTGTTTACCTCACAGTTTCACTCAGTGACTCAGGATGAATCTTCCTCCTCCTCGCTGCAGTTTCCTTGACGAGCCTCGACGTGCATATCATGATCAATCACGGATGGTTCTTTGTGCTCGGTTGTCTCACCACCGGTTCTCTGTCGGGTTCTTTTGTCGCAGGCCAGTGTAAGATGATCTCCATCATCCTGTTGAAAGTTGCACAACACACACCCATGGTGGTTTCCGCTGATGGTACGGTATGTCCTGTCAAGATGAAAATAAAAAAAGTGTTTGGGAAGTCAGCAATTGTAAAATCAGTTAACGTGACTTTTGACCTTAATGTGACCTTTGTGACACAAACATTCTAATGTACCCGAGCTGAGGATAGCTACAGTGCAACTTCCTGTCATCTAGAAACATGAATCAACACTTCAAATCACTTTTTCCCCTGAGCGCAGGTTGGTCTGACTCCACCCCTCTGTCTTGGCACCGGATCTACATTTAATGCTTCAGTATCTCTCAGCCTCACTTGTTCTTTCCATCCCCCGTTCGACATCCTTTCAGATGCCTTCTGAGACTTCCTAAGGTCAAAGGTCACTGATTGCGTTCTTTGAGCATGAAACACGAAGCACTCTGACTTAGCAAACCCTGTTTGGACAATCACATTTAGCTAGCGACCTCTTTGGAGGTAATAAACATTAAGCTAACTAAATTATGGAAAACTCTTCACGATCTAGTTCACACTTGGCGCTTATAAAGCTTGAAACAGCTAAAACTTCCTAACTCTTAGCGAGATGAAACATCCTCATGGTGGGTTAAACTCTTACTTCGTTAGCCAACACTTCATGACTGAGACAAATCTGAAGTAGCAAGCGACCACTTGACTGTGGCTGTTAAAATCTTCGCTCGCCAACATCAACCAAATTAACTTGCTCACATTCACACTTCGGGTGGCACGGTGGTGTAGTGGTTAGCGCTGTCGCCTCACAGCAAGAAGGTCCTGGGTTCGAGCCCCAGGGCCGGCGAGGGCCTTTCTGTGTGGAGTTTGCATGTTCTCCCCGTGTCCGCGTGGGTTTCCTCCGGGTGCTCCGGTTTCCCCCACAGTCCAAAGACATGCAGGTTAGGTTAACTGGTGACTCTAAATTGAGCGTAGGTGTGAATGTGAGTGTGAATGGTTGTCTGTGTCTATGTGTCAGCCCTGTGATGACCTGGCGACTTGTCCAGGGTGTACCCCGCCTTTCACCCGTAGTCAGCTGGGATAGGCTCCAGCTTGCCTGCGACCCTGTAGAAGGATAAAGCGGCTAGAGATAATGAGATGAGATGAGACATTCACACTTCGCTGTTAGCGGACACTTGAACAAGCTAGCTAGCTAACACTTCTTCGTGGCAGTTAAACTCAAAGACTAGCTCGCACTTTACTGCAACTGTAAAACGAGATAACATGAACGAACACAACTCCTTCACACTTCACAGTTGGTGTTAAACTCTTCGCTGGCTCGCTAATACTTAGCATTCCATGATTTGAGGAACGACATGCTACTGTTACAGACGCGACAAGTTCAGATCACAGTCCTTCACCTCTGACCTGATGTTCAGAGACAAGTCTGTCAGTTATCGCTTGTAGTTAGTCTCTTGTGGGCGTGGCCCATCCATTTTTTTTTAAAATGAAAAACAGTTGTAACTTTTATACATGTACGAAAGATAACTAGTTAAGCACAAATTAAATCAGCATGCACGGCTTCGTACGAGCTTCGCTCTCAGATTAGATCAGATTCGATTAGCAAAGCGAGCTAACTGTACTAGCTACAGAACTTCACCAGGTACACGTCTGATCTCTACTCCCTCACTCCAAGCTTTATCTGACTTCGTAATCTCTCGACACGTTTGATGAGAAGTCGGATATGACCGAGAAAGATAATCACGGTGATGAGGTTTTCTTCCATGGTTGTGAATAAAGTTGTGAGCTGAAAAAACATCAGACCACACGCACCAACGGATCGGATAAAAAGTGTGTCATTGCTGATCTGGAATATTTCCGGAAGGAGTCTCCAGTGTCAGTGCTTTAACAGTCAGAGATAAAGCGAAGGTAAGTCACGAAGTTTCCGGGCGTCTTCAGGACAGAGGAGTTTATACTTTACAGCTTCTCAGAAAACAGGGCAAGTAACGAAGAAACTGTGGAACTCTGTACGGATAAATTAACAGGTTACTTTTTAATGGATCAGTTGGAATCAGTGACAAACAGCTGGAGGAATAAAACACGGGGGAAACGTGCTGTTGTGGGAAAATAATCAACTCCTCCACACCACATCACTCAATATTTTACTCGAATGTCAACAGAGACGCGTTAAACATCAACATCACTGAATCGAGTCTCAGCATCACACACACACAGCACAGGAACACACACAGCACAGGAACACACACCCTCTTGCTCTCAGTATCGCTTCTGTCCATCCTTCACCTGATGGGAGAATAAATTATCATCAAAAGTCTCTCTCTTTCTTCTCTCACACACACACTCTCCACACAAACACCTTCTCTCTCCCCCGTTCCTTCTCTCTTTCTCCTTCACACAATCTCTCTCTCTTCACACACACACACACACACACTCTCTCTCGTTCCTTCTCTCTCTCTCACACACACACACACACACACACACACACACACTCTTTCCTTCTCTCTCTCACACCACACTCTCTTTCCTTCACACACATGCACCCTTTCCTTCTCTCTTTCTCCCTCACAGTCTTTCTTTCTCTCCCCTTCACTCACACTTCCTCTTTCCTTCTCTCTCTCACACACACACTCACACACACACTCTCTCTCTCTCCCTTTCCTTCTCTCTCTTTCTCCCTCTCAATCTCTCGCTCTCTCTCTCTCTCTCTCTCTCTGTGTGTGTATGTCTCTCGCCCTTCAGAGAAACCGGGGCATGAACGCCAGCCTGGAAAGTCCCTTCCATGTAAACAGGCTGTAATCACAGAGGTGTGAGGTTTGGCAGCACACCGAGGTTCAGACGAGGCCTCCTTACACCAGACGACCTTGCAGCATGCATGTGCCTGTGTGTGTGTGTGTGTGCGCGCGCTTGTTGTTTGAGTTTCTAGGCAGTTACACACAGTAATCGCTGCTTATAAAGGCAAATTAGCGGCGAGCTGAAGGGTGCTCTGGGTTCACTTTAACACTGATGACTTCTTCATTTCAACCGTTTTTTTTTCTCTCTCTTCCTCCCTCTAATTTATCATCCATCTTCTCTGGCATTTTTAACTCTTCCCTCCAAAGCAGGTGGAGTTATAAACTGTATGAATATCTGAAATAAGTCAGATGCAAACGTTTGGGTATATGGAAATCAATTTTGTGCCAAAATGTTCATACAATACTTTTGAAATATCAAAAACAATAAATCAAAATTAAAAAAAAAAAAGTCAATTTTTTTTAGACTGGCAAACAAATTATTCGTGTAATCGTGCAAAATATCAGTCTATTACTCTTCAGAAACCTTTTATTTTTGTTCCGTGTCTTTCTCAGTTTTGTTTGGCGTAATTTATTTTGGTTGCGATTCCAGCTTTCTCGTTTGCGCTCCCTGACTTTTTGCTTGCAGTTTTGGCACAAACTTCACGTGTGGGCGGGCTGTCCAGGAATGCATTCCCATTGGCTAACTTGTGTTTGACTGACAGCTACGCTCAGCCATTTCCTACTCGGATTCTGGCGGACTGTTTGACGAGTGACGATCCATTGACGTTTAACAAGGATCGAGTGGACTTCAGTGGCGACTATGATACTGAATTAATTCAACAAAGTGTAAGTGCGGGACAGATGTGCTGTATGTGTTGCAGTAGTGCACATTATGCAGGCGTGTTTAACGTTAGCAAGACAGCTATTATATTGGGTAGTGGAGCTAAGGCTAACATTTGACTTGCCACAAAACACCTGCATAATGTGCACTACTGCAACACGTACAGCACATCTGTCCCGCACTTACACTTTGTTGAATTAATTCAATATCATAGTCGCCACTGAAGTCCACTCGATCCTTGTTTACCGTCAATGGATCGGTCACTCGCCAAACAGTCCGCCAGAATCCGAGTAGGGAATGGCTGAGCGCAGCTGTCAGTCAAACACAAGTTAGCCAATGGGAATGCATTCCTGGACAGCCCACCCACACGGAAAGTTTGTGCCAAAACTGCAAGCAAAAAGTCAGGGAGCGCAAACGAGAAAGCTGGAATCGCAACCAAAATAAATTACGCCAAACAAAACTGAGAAAGACGCGGAACAAAAATAAAAGGTTTCTGAAGAGTAATAGACTGATATTTTGCACGATTACACGAATCATTTGTTTGCCAGTCTAAAAAAATTGACTTTTTCTTCTTATTTTTTTTTATTTTGATTTATCGTTTTTGTTTGATAATTCAAAAGTATTGTATGAACATTTTGGCACAAGTAGTAAACCTTATTTTTTAAATAAATAAATCTGCAAATGTTAAAAACACACAGTTTATATTTGATGAACTCGAAAACAGACGAAGATACAAATCAGTAATTGTGGCATTTCAAAAGTCGGGCCTTAACTGACTCACACGGACTCATCAAGCAGGTCAAGAGCCATCATGAGGAACAACTGTTCCAGACCGTCGGGAATTTTCTGCTCACACTCCTGAGCCATGAGCTCCTCAAAACACCTGGCTGAGGATCTGAAAATGAAAAGCAGGAGAAGGCAATAAAAAGAAACCGCTCAAGAACAGCTCACAATTTTCATCGTGTGAAACGTCACAAAGAAATGGCAGATCCGGTCAAATCTGGAAGACCACGAAAACTCTCAGAGAGAACTTTCTGGATGCTGAAGCAGAACCCAGGAATGATCGCAAGAACCTGAAGGAAGGTTGAGAGAAGAGAGGAGTTCTGAGGCATTGCTGAATAAACATGGAATCTGATCTGCATGGAAGAGTCATCAGACGCAAACCTGACCTGCAAACTCCTCACAAAACAACATGAACAGAACCAGCCTTCGGGATTTCCCTGAGAAAAACACACCTTCGAGGACGTTTTTTTTCTGACCACCAGTAGAAACGCTGAAGTAGTGACACAATCCAGCTTGCTAGCGTGATGTTAGCAGGAAATGCTTTATATTTCACTGAGATGAGTCAAAACCGAGTCATATTTTCACTCAATAAGCAATTCATGTTCATATTTTCACTTGATAAAGCCTGGACTTCACCATCAGTCCATTTGTCCAGGGTTTTTTTTCTTTCATTTTTTTACGTTAACGTTAAGAGCTGTTGTTTACACAGAGAACGTCTGACATGGATTTGTAAAAATGGTGGTTGTTGGTGCTGCACTGGGTCATGTCCAACCAATCACTACGCTGACATCACTCATGGTTCCCCTTGTGCTGGGAGAGAGCCTACCCTGAAGTAGGAGCTACAAAAGTTCCTCAAAATGGTGTTCCAAGAACTACGATCCATCCCAGTTTCAGTAGTGCTGATGCACAAAAAACTGGGAACTTCCTCCAATGGTTCTAAGAACAGCGAAGCTCCTCCAGTCCGACAGACAAGCCAGAGGCATTTGGAGAAAAAGGAACATGTTTGGAGAAAAACACGGAAAACTTGTCAAACCACCTTGAGCGGTTTTCAGCATGAGGGATGTTTCAGGGTGGTGCGGCAGCCAGTGGCTCGGGAAACACCACCAGAGGAAATGGATGGAGGAGTTCTGGTTCCTGTGATGTAGTCAGTCAAGAAACTCAAGCTGAAAAGAGACAAAAGGGCAACGATCCAGAAGATTCCTCAAAATCCGCCTCACAGAAATACAGGATGAAGCTGTAAGAACATCCGAGCCCCGAGGGGACTCTGAGGGCCATCATTGAAAACCTGTGTGTTGGTCTTAATTGTGCCTGAGAACATGTCGGAATATTCTGCAGTGAAGAGTGGATGAGATTTCCTCAAACGAGACCAGAAAGACGAGCTGCCTCCAAAACGCTCTGCAACGAAACCTGACTTACTGAGGAACCAGCTCGTGAAGGGATCACTGATGGGTGACAAGTCGTTTTTAAAACTAATTCTAAAACGTCACTGGTTTGACTCTGGCACGTGTGTGAGGTCTGGAGGTGTCCGAGTTCAGACAAAACGCAGCGGGTGTGACATGAGACAGGACCACCACAGCCTTCGCAGCAGAACCAGGAGGAAGTCGCTTTTTAAAACACACCCACGTTCACGCCTCCGTCTCCAGGTGGACCGCAGATCCATTTCCGTTTTGGCTCCAGGAAAAAAAAAAAAAAAACAAAAACTGAAAGCTGGAGAACGCCTGCAAGTTTGATTGCTTTTACAAGCCGTGTGTTTGGAGAAGTTTGGCACTCGGAGGAGAGAACTCGCCAGAAACCCCGCCGCTGGAAAACCGACTCTCCTGCACCAAGAATGGAGTTCATTAGAGTCCAGTAACAATCTCCCACAGGAATCTCCCTCTCACACACACACACACACACACACACACACACAGCACCTAAAACGACCTCGACTTGAACTGCGTTCTGCGATTTTATAGGCATTTAAAGCAGAACAGTTGCAAGAACGCTGCTGGATCTCCAGCTGAGAGTCGAAAAAGAGTCTGCACTGTTTATGGAGGATTTTCTTTCTTTCTTTTTGAGAGAGAGAGAGAGAGAGAGAGAGAGAGAGAGAGAGAGAGAGAGAGAGAGAGAGAGAGACCATCAGACAGAAAAAGACACAAATGAGACAAGTAGGAAAGAGAAAGACAGACAGAAGAAGAGACAGACAGATGGACAGACCAATTAGACCCAGTAGGAAAGAGACAGAAAATTGAAGGAGAGACAGCCAGGAGGATAGACACAGTAGGAGAGACAGATAGACAGAAGCAGAGATAGACAGGAGGAGAGACCAACAGCTGAAGAGACAGACAGACAGGTAAGGAGACTGAACAATGAAAGAGACAGACAAGAGGAGACACACAGACAAACTGACAGCAGAAGAGACAGACAGAAGGAGAAAGATCGAAAGACATACAGAATACTGGAGGAGAGAGACAGACAGAGAGAAAGACAACACTGGAGGAGAGAGACGGAGAGGCCAACAGAAAGAGAGAAAACTAGATGTGTTAGCAAGGCAGACAGACAGACAGAAGGAGAGACAGAACATCAGAAAAGAAACAGAATGAGATAGAGACAGGAGAATCAGATAAAGAGAGAGACAGAGAGAGACAGAGAGAGAGACGCACACACGAGAAAAACAGACAGACAGAGAGAGACAGACACAGAGAGAGACAGAGACACACAGACACAGACAGACAGAAAAGAGAGAGAGATGCAGACAGACAGACAGAGAAAGACACACAGAAAAGAGAGAGAGATGCAGACAGACAGACACAGAGAAAGACACAGAAAAGAGAGAGACAGACAGTCAGAGACACACAGGAAAGCAAGAGAAACAGAGAGAGAGACAGACAGAGTCAGAGAGACACACAGAGAGAGAGAGAAAGACACACAGAGACACAGACAGACTCTCTGGAGTGTGAAAATCAATTTAATTATAAGTCACATTTTTATTATTGTTTTCATTGCTGTTGCTATGGTAACCCTCCTCCCCAGTGTATCTGTAATGGTGAGTTAGTGTCGAGTGAACCGCGGCGTACCTACCCAGAACCTTCTCCTAAACTCCGCTGTTTTTCGGTTATGTCTGAAGTGTTCAGGGTTCGATCCGAAACTCTGGTTCTGGCCTGTGTGGAATTTCACACGCTCCTCCCGTGCCCCTGAGGGATCCGCTGGGTTCCTGTTGGGTTCTCCGCTTACAAAACCCTCCGATTCCTCGGGATTCTGTAACACAGAACGAGAAGGTTCAATGCCACGGGATTAGAAACGAGATGCGAGTTGCTCGTCACTCAGGTGAATGGATCAGGATCCTTCATGACCACGCCCCGAGTCGTCTGTGATGGAGATCGGGTCCCGTCGCGTTCAGGGTTTGAGTCAGTGAACCGTTACGAAAGAAGAAATGAAAAAATAGAAAGTAAAATATTGAGAAGAAAGAAAGATGCAAAAACAAAAGGAGTGAATGAAAAAAGTGTAAAAGAAAAAAGAGAAAAAATGTTTTAATTGAAAATAATTGGAAAAAAGAATGGGGGGAAAAGAAAAAATAAAACGGAGACTGAAATTTCATTTATGACTCCTGTGAGCTAGTTATTAGCATTTAGCTAACTAGCTAGAGTTAGCTCATCTCATCTCATTATCTGTAGCCGCTTTATCCTGTTCTACAGGGTCGCAGGCGAGCTGGAGCCTATCCCAGCTGACTACGGGTGAAAGGCGGGGTACACCCTGGACAAGTCGCCAGGTCATCACAGGGCTGACACATAGACACAGACAACCATTCACACTCACATTCACACCTAGGCTCAATTTAGAGTCACCAGTTAACCTAACCTGCATGTCTTTGGACTGTGGGGGAAACCGGAGCACCCGGAGGAAACCCACGCGGACACGGGGAGAACATGCAAACTCCGCACAGAGAGGCCCTCGCCGGCCACGGGGCTCGAACCCGGACCTTCTTGCTGTGAGGCGACAGCGCTAACCACTACACCACCGTGCCGCCCTAGCTAGAGTTAGCTAAGATAAAAAAAAAATTTAAAAAAGCACATGTGGGCGTGCACAAATTTGCATAATCATGTATATTTAATGATAAATGTATCGGGATGTTTTTCGGCAATTTTCATCATTTATTTAAAAAAGTTAATTTCATTTTTTGCAGTTACACAGACGATAAAGATCTTTTTTTGTTGGCGTTGAAGCTGAAAGTGTGGAACAGCTGCTCGTGAAACGGGATCTCTGAGGGGAAAAGCACCAAGTCAAAGTGCACAGAGACACAATACACGCGTTCCACCTGGAGCTCCATCCTGCCGGTCCGGAACGAGCTGAAAAGGCTTGTGTGTGTGTGTGTGTGTGTGTGTGTGTGTGTGTTGCCTGGAGGCACTACATCTGCTGAACATTCAGGAAACTCAATCACTTAATGACTCGCGCCTCACAGAAGGTTGAAACTGGGGTCGACCCGTTCGGATGAATTACGCCGGTCGGCTGTGTTCTAATCCATTAAACGGGACTCGGGCTCTGCTCGACATCTGTCACGCAACCAGATCCAAATCTCTTCTCCTCTGGTTACTGCAGCCGGACCATGGAGCTTCTCCGCCCCTCGCCTCTCCGCCTCCTCAGCTCAGATTTCAGCCGATACGGACAGATCGATTCGCATCGAGAAAATTCCTCTCGCTCGTGAGAACTCCTCCAGAGGAACAACACGACAAGCATGAACACGAACTCCTGAAAGACCTGAAAGACAACCGAACATCAGAACCGACATTTCTGCTTGGATTTTTTTCCTTCAGCAACCTGACAACAGACAATTCAGATTTTGAGGATCATGTTGGAATATTTCAAGAATGTTAAAAAAAAAAAAAAAGCCAAAACTGAAATTCTGATTTTTTTTTTTTGGGGGGGGGGGGGGGGGGGGGGGGGATGAAAAAGACTTGACAATATTTCCAGAACAAATTTTAATTTTTCTTTCGAAGCACCGCAATACTTCGAGAGTAAAAATGTGTCACATTGTGATAAAAAGTTGCAACTTTTTTTGAAAAAAAAAATCACAATATATACAAACAAGAAGAAAAAATTCTCAATATTTTTACAAATAAAGTCAAAACGTTCATGAACTTGTCTGATTAAAGTGCAACTAGATTTTTAATAAAGTTTGAATGACAATGTTGCCAATCAGAGTAATGAGAAAAAGGAAATACTTTACAAATAAAAAAATAAATAAAAATTCGCCCCATCACAATCTTCTGCTGCACCTTTCGCAAAAAAATATTGTGACGTTTTTCTCCATAAGGTCAGACACGACAACTTTTCTTTTTAAAATATTCCGACTTCATTCTCCAAACCGTGGATTTTTCCTGTTTAAACGATGCCGCCGGGTCACTCACTGATGTGTGCGTATCGTACACAGGGGCTACGAACTTGACTTATTTTTCATTTTGGTTCGTTCTGAACATGAAGGAGGAGATTTTCTCAGTCCTGCTCCTGGAACAATTCAGCAATTTCATTCGTATTTTCGATTCCGTTAAACTTTCCTCACATCTCTAATCCCAGAGCGTTCGGCTTCTGGTGCGCGGCTTACGATGAAAAAACAAAAAGAAACAAACATTCTTTTACACCTGTTACTGTGGCAACCACAAAACTGATCAGTTTCTTGCGAATTCCTTTCGCAAAATTCCTGTCGCTAGCTGCCGAGATGAAAACAAGACGGTCGGCGAAAATAACCAGGCATCGTTGAAATGGCGGTGAGATTTCATGAGCTCGCGGACTCACTTGTACTACGAGATGAATTTGTTTGGTTTGTTTATTCTGGACGTAATGATGTAACCGATGTGTTCGCTGACGGACTCCACAAACTCGACAGTTTCTTTTGCGGTGTGATTCCGGCGCTGTTCTCGTCAGATCCACTTGCATTCACACGTTCCATCTCCAAACTCCACGCGAACACCGCTGGAAGCTCATACCAATGAGATTAGCACTTCCCAATGAACCGTTCCGTCCTGGCAGGTGATGCGTTTGACTCGGATTAAGATGAATGTGTCGACGGTTCGAGCTAATTAAGACCCGGAGCGAAAATAACACGTCAAACCTGAACGTGTGTCTGAGAAGATTCGGGTAAAACTTCATCTCTGAAGCACGAGACTCGGACGAGTGAAACGCAGAGGGCCGAGCGAAGCCGGATTCACATGGCTGCTCGCTTTAATTAAGCACTCGGAGAGAATTAAGGTCACCTCTGAAGACCAGGAGGTGACGAGATCCCTCTCTCTGTCTCACTTTCTCACTGAAAGTGACTTAATGATCTGCCAAACGAGGCACGGAGGAATTCGAGGGCTTAATTAGCGCTAATCCTGAGTATTTGTCGACTTGACACAAAGGGGCGAGTGAAGAAATGTTTCGTTCGTTGGAGTGAGGTGATGTGCGGCTTTCAGAGAAGGAATATCTCGGTATATTTGGAAAACTGAAGTTCACGGCTGGTTCGTGTCCGCAAGCATCGGGCAAAATTTGGCCCTTTCCGGAAAAACATGAGCATAACATTTCGATTTGTGCGATATAGTGATTTTATCATCCTGACACGATATTACACTGCGACAATATCAAGCAATTATATTCATTTATTATTTTATCTGCCAAACGTTCCACAATTTACGTAGAAACTCTGCAACTGAACACCGTTCATAAATACAGCCATCAGTTCTGAATGATTAAATTGTTTGTGATTTTTTTTTAAAAAGTTAACATCACGTAGCATTGACTTTTACCTCAGAAAACCTTGGAAATGCAAGATGGCACGAGACAAGAGGGCGGAGCTATTGTCTACACAAAAAAATAAAAAATAAAAACCCCACAACAGTTGGCTTGTTGCAAACAAACGCGGCTCGCGAACATGACTAGATCACACACCAATCGCATTTCCTTCACCACCTGATCTTATCTCGACTTCTTCCTTCTAATCGATGCAGATTACCCAGAATGCCCTGTAAGCAACTTCGTAGCATCTAATAAACAAAACCAAAAAGTAAGGAGATAAACTGTACATTAGCTGAAAGACAGCGAGAACTAAACAGCGTCCTTCTGAACAAATTCGCGAGAGGGTCATACGCTAACAGCATAAAGCTAGCAGTATTGTGTTTAGCATTCCTGTGTTCGGAGACGCGAACGCTAATTATAGGCGTATCAGACGCTCGCTGGTCACGGTGTGAAAATTGTCCATGCAGACGCTCATCCAAGTTTCCAAACCTGTCACTGATTAACTCTTGAATATTTTCTATCGTTAAAAAGCTTATTTCTGCTTTCCAGAGAAATGGATCTGGTTAAGCTCTGTTCAGTGCTTTGGGAGTAACGGCAGGTTGAAGTCGCTACAACAGAGTAAAAACTCTGCTCGCGGGACATCAGGAAACTGCCGCTGCTTTTCTTTTTGAGTCACGGGAAAGCGCTCAGGCTCTCTCTCTCTCTCTCTCTCGATCGGTTTCCCACTGGATTACTCGTCAATATCAATCAGATCACGTTTATAGGGATGTTCTCTCACTCTCACTGTTTCTGATGAAGGATTCAGCAAAATTTTCCGTCTGCTGGTTTTGATGTTCTGATTCACAAAAGACTTTAAAGTGAGTTTTCATAGCTTTACCTACTTATTTTTTTCAAATCAAACTGATTCCTGGAAATAAATAAGTATTTTCTAATATAACTGGAGTCGTTTTGATGAAAAATATTGAGATCTTAGTGGCCAGAATGAGATTTTTAAAAAATGGAAGTCAGAAACGCGAGTGTCGATTTCAGTCGAGTTCATGTGAATTGTTGATTGGATGTGGATCAGACAGTTTTTCCGAGGTTCGCCTTGAAAGCTGTAAATATTAATCGAAATAATCATTTATATTCTTTCATATAAACATGAGAAGGATCTACTGAGAAATACAAAGGCCTACAGAGCACAAAGAGGGGATTAGAAATCATCTTTTATTACTTTTTTTATTGAGTGTACCAATTTAACCTTTTTTAAACCTAATTAGCATAATTAATACTAATTAAAAACTAATTTGCATTCTAGTATACAACCATCCATGTTCCTGCCAATTTCCATGTAAATATCTTGAAAAATAAAAGTTAAGAAAAATCACTTGATCTCATTGGTTAATGAGGCCCATTTTGGACCATGTGACCCTCATACAGAATATTACGGCCGTTTTCTAAAAATTAAGCTGTTTTTTCCTTCAATCTTTGATTTGTAATATCTCAAGAATTTTAATTCTGTAAGCAGTCTGTTGTTCTGCAGTCAATTCTGAATTCACGGAGAGCAGTTTCAAGCAATTTGGACTGAATTTGTATTTTTCACCCGATATGCCGACTGATCAGTGAATTACCCAGCAGGGTATGAGCTCGCGACTGTACAGACCAATAGCATGGAGCTGTCCCCGTTTTCTCAGTCAGGTTTTTGGGATGCTAACACTCATTAGCATTTTAGCTTTGAGAGTATTAGCGAATGCACAACAACATCAAGTTTTTTACGTTCCATTTTCTACTGAAACGTCTTTATGACGAGAAAAAAAACAAAACTTTGAGCTAGTTTCTCGTTCGAATAGATTAATGACAATACTTTAGTGTAAATAAATCGTGGTGTGGAATGATGACGATATGAAGATGATTTATTCAGCGATTCGTCACTGAAAAAGTCAAACGAGTTCGTGCTTCTTCCCGCCGCTCTGTCCATCATTTCATCTGATTTCAGACTTCAGATTTTAGGATCGAGGATGGAGGATTAACTCTGTCCTGAGGAAGTCATCACGACGTCTCCATTCTCTCATTACATCAGGCAGGAATGAAAATTATAATAATAATCGTTTGTGACTGAATTAATTCATGTGATGATTGATTAATTAATGTGTGCATTTCCTTAGATACAGATATAACAGAGTTAACGATTTTCAATTCTGGGTTGGTCAGAAGGTCTTGACTGGTTTGTGTAAACCTGATTGTTTAGTATTTATGGAAGGAGTCTCCAGTGTCAGAGAAGATTTTTTTTTGCAGTTTCTCGGTCACTAGTTGTGCATTCTAGGATTACGTTTTGCCTTTTTTTTTTTTGCTGTATGTGATAACAGGAGCAAACTTGTTCCACACAATAACAATAGAGGGGCGGCACGGTGGTGTAGTGGTTAACGCTGTCGCCTCACAGCAAGAAGGTCCGGGTTCGAGCCCCGTGGCCGGCGAGGGCCTTTCTGTGTGGAGTTTGCATGTTCTCCCCGTGTCCGCGTGGGTTTCCTCCGGGTGCTCCGGTTTCCCCCACAGTCCAAAGACATGCAGGTTAGGTTAACTGGTGACTCTAAATTGAGCGTAGGTGTGAATGTGAATGGTTGTCTGTGTCTATGTGTCAGCCCTGTGATGACCTGGCGACTTGTCCAGGGTGAACCCCGCCTTTCGCCCGTAGTCAGCTGGGATAGGATCCAGCTCGCCTGCGACCCTGTAGAACAGGATAAAGCGGCTACAGATAATGAGATGAGATTTTTTTCCCCTTTTTGTCAGTATTCAATACTTTATCATTCTACCCAATATAAAATAGTTTATTTCAAGGCCCCGGAAATTTTTTTTTTACATTTTATTTAAAAAAAAACAACAACATCTTTAAATCCCACAAAGATACTTTAAGAGTGATATTATTTCCATTGTAATTAAACGTAGTGATCAAAAAGGATTCATTTCTTTGGTCGAAGGGAATCACGGTGGAAAACGCTTCAGGATTTTGGTTGTGAAACTCGCTCCTGAAGTTCCCCCACAGTCTCACTGTGTGTCCAGCTCTGGGGCTTCAGTGCTCATGATGATGAAGTTCACCTCCATGTGACATTTCCAGATCGCAGATCGCAGCTCGAACCCTATACACTGTTCTGATCTCAGCAGGAAATACAATGAAATTTCCCGAGAGAACCATTTCCATCCTGTATTTCCTGTCTCAGACAGATGGAGAATATTCCACATCACACGTACGATAGACAACTAAATACAGACCCTGTGTCTGAAAACGCTCCCTCCTCACTATATAGTGAGGACGCCATTTTGTAGTGCTGTCCGAAACCTTAGTGAGGATTATTTCCACCCTATATAGTGCACTCAAAGTATCCCACAATCCATCACGAAAAGTAGTGTACAGCGATGGTCACTAACCAAAGCAATATATCCCATCATGCACTGCGGTTGCACTGAAATCAAATAAAAAGTCTCAAATGTGATTGAATAAAAGGCAGCAACGAAGAAGAAAGGATTCAGCCTTGATTTAAAAGAACTGAAAGCTGCAGGTACTGTGTATTGATTAATGTGGGAAATGCGCTCAGTATAATATGAATTTATCACAAAAACACACGCATGCATTTATTATTTTGAAACCCACCAGCTGACTGATCCGGCACGTTTTAATCATGCGACAGTCATGACGTAAATACCAGCGCGACGGACTAGTGTCCGAAAGAGTTTTTACATTTTACCAGTGAGCTCACTGTATAGTCCTCTATATTGTAATTCCCTAGATAGGGAGTAGGGAGGAGTGAACGAGTGAGCAATTTCAGACACTGGGAGAGAGTCACCATGTGGAAATATCTAAAAAGAGGAGAAAACGGAACACAGGAACGTCTCCTGATGTCAAACCAGCAACAGAGAGATGACGATAATACTGATACTGTGAAAAATTATCATGAGTATCGTGATCATCGGTATCAGAACACCTCATGGTAATTATTTATTTATTGTAGGACCATTCAGTCATTTTTGAATCATTCGACTTAAACATGGTGTTCTTTAAAAAACAATAATAATAATAATAAAATCAGATTGCTCTTTATGATGTCACAAGACCGCCGTGCACAAGATTAAATAAATTTAATTAATTAATTAATTAATTAATTTAAAAAAAGTCACTGTCGCCACAGGTACATCCCCGAGTGTTTTCCTGCTCTCACACCACATTACAATTTCCATTCATGAAGAAAATACTTTTTACCCGTTTACAGCTACACACGGTATAACGCCACTCAGCGAGTCGGTCCATCGCCCGTGTCTCAGGTTTCTCTCTTCAAGTTTATCAGAAAATCAAAACTGGTTTTACAAAAAACGTTTCCAACGTGCAAGATTGAAATCCTGCACTTCAGATCTGGAACCTCTCCGACTTGTTAAACCGGCTGATATTGATACACACGCTGGCCACTTTATTAGGAACACCCCTACATCCACCTGCTGTTTTATTTGATGCAGTTCTCTAATCAGCCGATCGCTTGATGCATCAAATCACGCAGATACAAATCAAGAGCTTCGGTTAATGTTCACAATGTTCAAACATCAGAACGGGAAAAATGGTGATCTCACAGTGAAGTGTGACTTTCTTTCTTTCTGCCACTGTGGTCTGGGTGTTGGTTTGAGCCAGACGAGTATTTTTGGTTTGAGTATTTCAGAAACTGCTGATCTCCTCCTGGGGTTTTCACACACAATAAACAGTCTCTAGAGTTACACAGGATGGTGTGAAAAACAAAAAACAGTGAATGAGCGACAGTTCTGTGGGTGGAAACTAACGCCTTGTTGATAAGAGAGGGGCAGAGATCAGAAAATGGACAGATTTGAGGTGGTTCGAGCTTTTTTTTGCCAGGAAGGATAGAGTAACTCTCATAATCACTCTTTACAACCGTGGTGAGCTGAAAAGCATCTCAGCATGCAACAGCAGAACAGAACACCACACTGGGTTCCACTCCTGTGAACAGGGCCGTGCAAAGACCTTTGGAGGGGCAGGGGCTCAACATTCAAAAAAGGGCACTTGGAACAAATTTTTCACACAAGTTAACTTTATTCAAAACTAAATTTCAACTGCAACTGAACATTGTGCGTCTTGATAGAATATGTTGTGGACGTCGTCATTCAGCCTTAAGTTTTCGAAGCTGCTAGAATATGTTATTAACGCCGTCGTTCAAACTAAAGTTTCCGAATCTGCCACGTTAATGAAATGGATGGAGCAAACGGTTTAAATATAGCCTCGGCGGCTTCATTAAATGATAAACCACCCTACGCATTTACTGTTGTGTTCTAAGCTGCACAATATTGCATGTTCAGATAAGAAATGAAAGGAGACTTTCAGTGTGACCTCACCATGCCGTTCCTCGCACCGTCTCCCACTGTCAACCGCCTGCATGCGCTTTCTGCACGGAGGTTCACTGAATGCATGACGTCACGGATTGATGCCCGCATTTACACAGAAAAACGTTATTTTATAAATCTATAATTTCATACATTATTGTCAAATTGTAGAGAATATTGATGTTGGAGCTAACTTATCTTTTACAAATATTAAAAAAAAAAAAAAAAACAACAAAACAGTCCCTATGAAAAGGGCACTTTGGACAGCAAACAGAAAAGGGGCAGGGGCGAGAGCACCTGTAGCACCGGTTCATTGCACGTGGGTGCCTGTGAAGAACAGGAACCTTAGAATCAACAACAAGTTCCTATTAAAGTGGCCGGGGAGAGTAGTTCCTTTTTGATTCAGGGGTTTCCCCAACAACATTTAGTCAAAATCCACAGCTTGGAGGAGAGTCCAAAAAATAACACAGCCTCATCATCATCATCCAAACACACCACCTGGAACAGCAGAACACCACAGTGGACCTTTCTCAAGAAGCAATAGAGCTTGGAAATCTCTCTTTTTTTTTTTTTTTTTTTTTAAAGGAGAGATTTTCACATCAGATCAGAGTAAACAGTGTCCTCGGGTTTTGATCCAACGTCCTGAAATCCTCGTATATTTAAATCAAACCCTGATTGGAAAAGTTCTGATTCAACCTTTAATTTTTGTCCAGAATTGATATGCTCTTTTTTTTCCTGTTACATAATTATCATTTCTCAAAAATAACTAAGAAAGAAACCTCGTGTCATGATTGGAAAAGAACAACGCATGTCACAGAGTTATTTTTAACAACGCTAATAATTACAATTGTTTTTATTTATTAAAGAACAAAGTGGGCGGCACGGTGGTGTAGTGGTTAGCACTGTCGCCTCACAGCAAGAAGGTCCGGGTTCGAGCCCCGTGGCCGGCGAGGGCCTTTCTGTGTGGAGTTTGCATGTTCTCCCCGTGTCCGCGTGGGTTTCCTCCGGGTGCTCCGGTTTCCCCCACAGTCCAAAGACATGCAGGTTAGGTTAACTGGTGACTCTAAATTGAGCGTAGGTGTGAATGTGAGTGTGAATGGTTGTCTGTGTCTATGTGTCAGCCCTGTGATGACCTGGCGACTTGTCCAGGGTGAACCCCGCCTTTCGCCCGTAGTCAGCTGGGATAGGATCCAGCTTGCCTGCGACCCTGTAGAACAGGATAAAGCGGCTACAGATGATGAGATGAGAAGAACAAAGTCAAAATTTTACACGTTTTTGATGTAGATCCAGTTCACGCAGGGTCATCACATGCTTCACTTTATCTCGTGCAGTAATGAAACGTCCCCGAAGATGGCGCTGGTGATCCCGTCGAAGAGGAAACGATGCAGCGTCAAGTGAAAGAAAATCGACATTTCCGACAGGACAGTGGTTCTCAGTAAATTCGCCACTTTTTCTCAGCGTCCTGGGATAAGTGGGCGGAGCAAGGATGACCGATTGGTCAAACCCAATGTGACGGATGCATCATGATGAAGATCTCTTGCTCACGCAGCTTCTCTAAAGGATCTTCGTCCAACATGGTGATCAGAGAAAATCCACCATCTTGGGGTCAAATCCCAAAATGGCTTCCTGTTCACTTTGTTTGCACCCTACATAGGGTCCAGTATCAATGTGCTGGACTTAACACATTAAGCCAAAGTGCAGTAAAGTATTGGCACCCTCACGCTTGGCCATGTCATGAACGTCAACTCACTCTCTCGTTATCAACACGAGTGCACTCGGTACACACTTGCAAGTCATGAAGAGGAGGTCGACGAGGCCAGTAAAAACAGGAAGGATCTATTTTGGGGGTTGAAATGACATGAATACACTAACAGACAGAAACAGCATGTGGTTCAGCAGCATTGGGATGCTGATTGGAGGTCGGGGATAAAATGTTCCACCAAGACAAACTCCTGCTGGCATGGTTTTTGAAGGGGGGGGGGGGGGGGGGAACTCTGTAAATGTCCGAAAGGCAAAAAGACGTCTCCTAAGTCTCGAGATCTCCACCAAAGTCTGAATCTGCTCTCAAATTATTTACTTTGGTTTCAAAGCTACCTGCAGAGGAAATCCCTGTGTCTGAAAGAATGGGAATAATCCCAGCCATGCTTACAGAAGACTAAACACACACACAAACCACTGGGAAAGAAACGGATGAGATGAGGGAGGAATGTTGCTCCTAATAATCAGCAACATCAGCATTAGTTCATGAGTAATCAACCTGATTGGCAGTTCCACCATTAAACAAACAAACCCAGGCGTTTATGTGACGAGCCACACAGCACCGTTTACTCCGAGGGTTGTGCGTTTCATTTCCATTTTACTCTCTGAGCAAAACAGATTTGAGGGCCCTAAGGATTCTGGACGTCCTCACATCATCATCCTCCTGAACATGCCTTTTTTTTTTTTTTTCAGTTTTATGTGAATCCACACAACCAATCACGAGTTCGAGCTGTTTGAATAAAAACAAGCTCCGCCCCATGAAGCTTGATTGGCATATTGAGTGGTGGCCATATTGTTTACAAAGATCAACATTTTCAATAATTATTCAGGATAAAAATTCTGACCCTGATTTTGTGACTTGGAACTATTTCGCAAAATTTCACAGACTCTGCAAGTTAGCTTCAAATCGAAGTAGGCGGGGCTTATTACAAGGTTCTTAAGATTTTTCGTTTATTTGCCGTTTTAAGTACTTCATCTCTCCAGCTCAGAGTGCATCAGAACAACGAACGAATTTTTACTTATTGATTTATTTTACAAGATGTGATGTATCGAGAAGGACGTCCAGAAATGTTTTAATTCAAAGCTAAAGGAACAAAGTGAGAGAACTTCCTTCAAGATGTTACCATAGCAACAACCACATCACCGTATGCATTACTGATGAGATGGAAAAGTTGGTTCAATAAAATGATTAGGAGACATGAACAATGACCTGCGACTGATTCAAGATTCATCAAGAGCCCCCCCCACACACACACACCCAGTCCCATACCACCCACACACATTCTCTCACACACTCATACTGAAGGACATGGTGGTGAGCAGATTAGAAGTAGTTGGCTCTGGTTCAGTACACACATTAGTGGAGGCCTTTGACTCAGCCCCCACACACACACACTCTTTCGACCCAGTTAACCAATAACAGACCCACTGCTTCCCATGGAGCTGATAAAGTTGCTGATTTTCCCATAACATCATGCAACATTAAAATTATTTATTCAAGAACATCATGGCATTTTTTTTATCCATTTATAGTCACAATTAATGGTGAAGACAAGCTATACTGCATCCAAACAAACTCAAGTGGAAATTCTGAATTTGTGAGTTGATCTTGATATGTTCGAGCAACAAATCAGAGGGGAGAGCGAAAAAAAAAAAACATGGACACCTCCATGACCGTGCGTGTTTATTTTGTGAGCAATACGTGAGCTAACATTATGAGTTTATGGTGTATTTACTGACAAGTCTGTGACTCAGTCGCACAAACTTAACCAACCAATATGTCTGTGTTGATTTACCCAAAGTACAATCTGCGATAAACTCATTTAAAGTGATAACATGATGTTGGATTTACTGTCGAAGGCCCAAGCGGCCATTTTGATTTGACGCCGAGAGTCAGAGTTTTATTTGCTTTCTCAGAATCAGAAGTTGGAAAGACTGCAACGGTACAACATTCAGGTGTAAATCACCAGCAGATCTTTTGTCCTATTCTCTTAAAGTTGATCGACTGAATGCAGTAAAATGAGGAAAATAATTTTAAAAAACGGATTCACGCAGCGTTCATATCGACAAACACGTCAACAAATCTCAAACGCCCGCCATCTTCTGCCCTGACTGAACACTCACACAAAGAAAACCTGCTGAGGGGGACGCTTTAGTCACAGGGACAAGGAGTTGGTGTGTGTGTGTGTGTGTGTGTGTGTGTGTGTGTGTGTGTGTGTGTTTAAAGCTGGCAACCAAGAAAAATGGAGGAA
The DNA here is from genome assembly GCF_027579695.1 of Neoarius graeffei. Lineage (NCBI taxonomy): Eukaryota > Metazoa > Chordata > Actinopteri > Siluriformes > Ariidae > Neoarius > Neoarius graeffei. Next base: position 3,071,079 of record NC_083573.1, on the reverse strand, counting down.
TATGCAATAGACCACCCAGGTAGACCAAAAGACTGGATTACAGACCCAATTTGAATCCAAGTGCGTGTGTGTGTGTGTGTGTGTGTGTGTGTGTGTGTGTGTGTGTGTATACATACTCAGCTGTGACTAATTAACCCCCCCCCCAAAAAAAAGTGTTATTAAAAAAAAATTTAAAAACCCACAGCTGAGACACATTCACATCAACATAAACATATTGTGATTATTTTATCAAACAATTGATTTAAATTTTAATACATGACAAAGATTTTGGACGAACCAATCAGGAGAAATCGCAGTCGCCTGCATCACTGACATCATAAAGCTGTAAAGCTGAACGCATGCGTTACGCTTCGTCCTAAAAGTCTGTGAATATATTGAAGACTGTCTCGAAGAAACCTCGTTATTAATATGTAGGTCTTTTATTCACAGGAAGTGATGTCACCTCTGCGGTCCCCTTCTCGACAAGGCCGACGTAGCTAGCAGACATAACTTTACGCCGAAAGTCGTCGCTAACGTTGATAGGCAGTGTCGAGCTAGCTGGAACAGAAAGTAGACCTACACTTCATCAACCAAGAACAGGAAGTGAAATTACAGTTACAGGGGAAAAAATAAACATGGATTTGATCACGAGTCAGAACTGATCGAGTCTCCCAAGCCCCACCCCATGCGGATTGATTGACATGCAGCGGCCATGTTGTTTGACAGCGTGCTGTTAGAAAGGAAGCTCGTTCTCAAACTGGGTCAAACTCCGTGTTCTGAGATGCTTTTCTGCTCACCGTGGCTGTAAAGAGTTGTTCAGAAGAGCTCTAAAGAAGAGCAGAGTTGTAAAGAAGGCGTTTTCCATTGCAGAACCGACACCCACTGGATGTATTGTTGATTTGTTTCATGTTTTTAAAGGAGGAGGAGATGTTAAACGTGTCTGATTCATCGACTACATCCGAGGGAGGGAAGGGAAAAAAAAAAAAAGTGTGTGTGTGTGGGCGGATAAAATATTCGTATTATTTACAATCATTTTATTAATTAATAATTCATGACAAACGTACTACAGAATCCTTATCAAAAAGTGTGTGCTGCATTCACTTTCATATTTACAGACATCATTTTATATTTAACACACACACACACACACACACTTATTTCATAGATAAATTATCAACATTTTTCAATTATTTATTATTAATATTTGAATGAGTTTTAAATTTATACTGAAGTATTTCTCCACTGTGTGTGTTCCCCGATCACCTCGCCAGTAAAATCTCCACACTCAGCACACCGTGTTGAGATCACGGATGCTTCGAGGAGACGTGGCGTAGCGAAAGGAGAGCTCGTGCTTCGAGAAAGACGTGAATATAAAGGTTCTTTGAAGGTTCTCTGAGGGTTTAAGATGCAATGTTTTCTCATCAGTGTGACATGACGCCTTGATAACGATCAACACACACACACGGGAATTTTTTTTTTTTTAATGTTTTGGGTTTTTTTTTTTTAAACTCTCACTGGAAACTTGTAATGAACAGACTCTCATTGTGCAAACGTTGCGTGTGTGTGTGTGTTTTCTTCTCTCTTTTACACCCATGCTGAGTCTTTATCTCTCCCTTCTCTCAGTCATGCATTACCTCATCGTTTCCACCAGGAATCTGAACCACTCACTCAACATGGCTCTAATGAGTAATCTAAAGCCCTACTTTCCTTACTGACCACACACACACACACGGCCTTGAAACACGGCCTCGGGCTGGACGATACCGAGACTTGCTCCGAGTCTAGACTCTTGAATGGCAGCCAATAACACCATAGAGAGCCAAGATGGCTGAAACCGAGCGCTTACCTCAGCCACAAGGCAGACAGGATGCAGGTTTCGCTCTCTGGGGGGTCTGCAGGAAGGGTGTGTCCCGGTCTGACCTGAAATCATCTTTTCTTTTTTTAAATTTAATCTCTGTCTCTCTAATATCACACATGCATCGAGTAGTTCTTTGACATGATACACAATATTTAACTCACACAATATAACACCAAGTCCATCTCATCTCATTATCTGTAGCCGCTTTATCCTGTTCTACAGGGTCGCAGGCGAGCTGGAGCCTATCCCAGCTGACTACGGGTGAAAGGCGGGGTACACCCTGGACAAGTCGCCAGGTCATCACAGGGCTGACACATAGACACAGACAACCATTCACACTCACATTCACACCTACGGTCAATTTAGAGTCACCAGTTAACCTAACCTGCATGTCTTTGGACTGTGGGGGAAACCGGAGCACCCGGAGGAAACCCACGCGGACACGGGGAGAACATGCAAACTCCGCACAGAAAGGCCTTCGCCGGCCCCGGGGCTCGAACCCGGACCTTCTTGCTGTGAGGCGACAGCGCTAACCACTACACCACCGTGCCACCTGCTAGTCATACTGGTTAGCTTATTCTAACCACCAAGACTAGCATGCTAACTGTGTCTGTAATTGAAGGAAAGCTGAATGTTGACCTTGAGTTTGTCGGATCATGGCTTGGTGAAAACAGTTTGTTCCTAAATGCCACTGAAACAGAGTATGTTATTTGGAACTCATGCTAAGCTTTCACAGGTTTCTGATTTTAATACATTATTCAACAGTCGCCCCGTTAAGCACGTGTCCGAGTTTAAATCTCTTGGAATCATTCTTGATGAACGCCTTTCATGGAATTGCAATATCCAGTGCATACTATCTAGAGCTGGCGAAAGGCTCGGTATGCTCAGGCGTATTAGGAATAATTTAACATTGCCTTGTGCGAATATTATTTATACATCATGGATTCATCCTGCTCTTGAATAATGGGATGCTGTCTGGGGCGCTGTGGTAGAGGAAATGCTCAAACTTTAGAGACACTCCAGCGTTGTGCTGCAAGGATAGTTACTGGAACAGGCGAGAGTGATCGAACCTTAGATGTAGTGAAGTGGCCTCCGCTACAAAGTCAGCGAGATGATCAAACTTGTTAAAGCTAGACGGCCTTTTGATTTCGTAAAATCAATTAAATTTAGTTCCGTCGTCATTGTGATATCTGTTTATTTCTGTAATATCTCACAAAATATCAGGCCATTCTGTGGCTGGGAAGTTATTTAATTTGAGGGGATTAAAGCAAATAATGTGCATGAAATCGCTCGCTTGGCGCAGTCAAGCAGACAGAGGAAGTCCGTGTGCGCATGCGCAGGTTTACCTTCTTCTTCTTTTGGGTTTTACGGCAGCTGGCATCCACAGTGTTGCATTACTGCCATCTACAGGTTTCCCTTTGAGCGTGCACTGACAGTTCCATCATTCTGTCGCTAAACGAACAGCTGATCACACCGAGGTGCTCGCTGAGCGCCCATATTTATTAGTTTGGTCCTGCGTTTCCTTTCCTTCGTATAGAACATAACGTCTTTTCTTCTCGCTTTCTTTCCGTTACTGTAGTCGCTCTTTCACGTTTCATTCGCACACTCGCACCCTCCATTTTTCTCTCCCGTTTCAAATTTGTATCCCACAATGCCTTGCGTGAACGGGGAAAGACCACCACGGGATGCATGACGTAGTATCTTGTATTGGGTCATGGTGAAGCAGGAAAAAATAGCGGAGAATTTACAGCCACATGGAGATGAATTCATTAATTGTTCTATTAAAAAAAAAAAACTGTATAAAATTGGAAGCCTGATTCGAATTCAGTAGCTTTCGGTCACTAAACAAAAATAATTGGGTGTTGGAAAAATTCTTTTTATGATCTACGCTTGAAAAATCTGAAAGGCAGTACAGCTTTAATAAATGTATTAATGGGAGTTGCCTGCAATTTTTCAAAAATTATTTTACATTCAATAACGCTATACACAGCAGAATTACCAGACAAAGCAATATTACATTTACCAAGGGGAAGAACCGAGCTGGCCAAGAAATCCCTTTATTATCACGGATGTATTGTTTTTAACAGATTATGTTTATAGTTCATATTTTGTATTTCATACGCTATTTTATTTGTGTACCTTTTTGTATTTGTAACTAATTTGAACAGATTGGATATGTACATATTGTGGATATTGTAATTTAATCCTGATTATAACTAGTTTATTTCTGAGTTTTTATTTCTTGTGTGTTGTACTGTATGTGTGTGTAGCAGGCCTCCTTTTCAGGCTTTCGTCTAAACGGGGGAACAGGGGCGCTGCGCCCTCTTACTCTCGGCGTGCGCCCCCTTACCGACTCCGTGAAAACATCCCAGCAACACCACGTGACCGTGTGTCTGATCATCAAATACGTTATAATTGCTCCAAAAATATTCCAATCATAGTAGATACACCGCCAGACGGTGCAAAAACAATCCGAATTGGCGTTTTCCAGACTGAGGCGCCATGTTGTTTAGTTGTTTACTTGTCGCGGCTGCTCTCGCGAGATTTGACATGGGTTACATACAAGGTCAGCTGACTTGTAGAGCGAGATTTCTCGAGACTGAATGACCTTTCACCCACCGGCGAGGGAGCTTTTGACAGAAGTAGTTCGCGAGTTGCTTTTGTTGATACTTGGGCATTTAAAGATGTCGTCCCGCGGCACGAAGCGGAAGAAAGCCAAAGACTGTCCGGGGCAGAAGAAGATTACTTCTTTCTTTTTCAATGTTGACAGACAATTTGTTACAATTTCCCTCTCAGATAGCCTCAGAATGTCCCATTGGAGCATTTTTCAAAGGCTTTGCACAGCGGGGGGGGGACAACCGGCACCATCTCCCCCCCGCTTCGCTCCCTCGCCATGGGGAGCGCCCTCATACTAAATTTTTCTAGAAAAAACCCTGCTTTTGATAGCAGAGGCGTATCACCACTGACTGGATGACCCTGTTTTATTTAAATAATAAAGGTCACTCACTAACTAATGAACTCACTATTGGCCCTTTTCCACTACCCTTTTTCAGCTCACTTCAGCTCACTTCAGCCCGACACGGCTCGCGTTTCGACTACCAAAAACCAGCACGACTCAGCTCGCTTCAGCCCTGCTTAGCCCCTAAAACTCACACGGTTTTGGAGTGGGGCTGAAGCGAGCCAAACCGTGCTGAGTGAGGCTGGGGGCGTGAGCAGACACTCCCCTGTGCACTGATTGGTGAGGAGGAGTGTCCTCACATGCGCGCACACGCCCCGCGAGCACGCTGGGATCTGTAAACACCGCAAACCTGGAAGAAGGAGAATTACGAGAATTTCTGAAGCCTTATGCGCCTCGCCTCATCTATACGCTCTTGCCAGTATCTGTCCGCGTTGTCGGTGACTACAAGCCACAGAACCAAGACCAGCAACACTAACGACTCCATGTCCTCCATGTTTATTGTTTACTATCCGGGTCGTGAGACTACCGCTTAAAAGCTCACTGATGTCACTGTTTGCGCTGCTTAACGACATCACGTGACGTCCACCCACTTTCGCTAACTCCACCCAATGTGTCCACCCACTTCCAGCCAGCACGGTTCAGCGCGGTTGTAGTCGAAATGCAACTCCAACAGCCCCGCTCAGCTCAACTCAGCCCGACTCAGCACGGCACGGCTCAGCCCAACTCAGCCGCGTTTGTAGTGGAAAAGCGGCATTAGATACTTTAAGAGTTGATATTTTAAAAGTCGATATTTTTAAGCTGTGAAAAGTGTTCAAAGCATGAAAAATATTTGTCAAATTAGTCAGGGTGTGAAAATTTTTTTTAAATCAGCAAAACTAACGCAGCTTGTTCACGTCCCGTCTTTTTCCACCTCCTGCAACATGCTTGCGAGTAAAAGAAAAAAAAAAATCTACTTGAGTTTGTAGACTGGACCACGTTAGCTCGCTTTGATGATAAAATCTGACGTGACCGGAAGTAAACAAATTGCTCTCCAGTCCTAGCTATGCTAGTAATGTGAGCTAGCATTATGAAGAAAAGTCAAGCTTCTTTTCTAAAATCTACGACAACAAGCCATTCTGATTAAACAATTCATGACTCCAGATTTGAGGAAGAACTCGAGGAACTGAGCGCCGCCCGCGATCCTCCTCACGCCACGTGCTAGCTGGTCGGGGGTCTCTGATGGGAAGGTGACAGCTGGGCGTTTAAGGACGTTTCAGGGAAGATGATTTTGGCCCAAATCCGTCAGCACTGGCCGGAAGAGTGAAAGAGAACGACCTTCCAAAAAACACAGCAGCCAGCCAGAGCCGGATTTATCCGACAGGGAAAATTGGCAGGAGTGGATACGGACACAGCAACACCAAGCTCACACCTTCAACCTCCAACACATCCTTCGGCACACAAACACACGACTTCCACAGACACAACCCCCCCCCCCCCACACACACACACACACTTTCGGCTTCTTCATTCTTTGAGATGACAGAAAACAGCAAGCGAGTGAGCAAGAGCTTCCAGGAGCATCTTTTTCTTCTCCAAAAATCACAAAACCTCCTTTTCCTCCAGGATAGAAAACATAATATCTGCTAACATTTACAATTCGGATGAGAGATAGATTCCCTCCCAAGTCCAACTAATCCAGTCCGATCAGGGTTTTGATCTGAAGAATGATCAAGCTGATGTAAATTAAACGATCAGAAAGTTTCTCCAAAATGAGAACTTTGGTTTAATTTTCTCTGCACTGATAACTCGCTGATGTTCTCGTCTTTCTGGGCTCTTTATTCCATCTTACAGATCCACACCATTCGCATACATCAGCAACTGAAGTTTTGAACTTCACTCGTACTAATTAGTGATGACTATTTGCATTGACTCCACCCTCTTGACATTAAAAAAAAAAAAAAAAGCCACCCCAAATTACATATTCATTCCAATAAAGCGAAGCTTGTGGAATATCTCGGATTCGCAAATCACGTTCTTCTCTGATGCGTCTCGAGACATCAGGACGACCGATGAAGTCTGCAACTGATATAATTTTAACTCTGGAGACATTTTCAGTCGTGACACTCAGACATATTTATACCTTGGAACAAAACGGAGCTGTGAGTTGGACCGCTTCCAGAGAAAAATAACATGCTGTGCGAGAAGCTGTGGTTCGACGGGTTTGTGGTTCTAAAATAAAGCACCGAGTATTCAGAGGAAAACGGTTAACTTGCATAATGTGAAAAATGTGCCAAAACAAGTGAGGTGGAAACAAAGTTTGCGTTGAAAATGTACGTCTAACAAACAGTGATGATTATCAAGTTTTCCGAAACCAAACCTTCAGGATTTGTTGACTTCAGATTTCGGGAAGCGTTCTAAATCAGCGTCAACAAATTTAACAAGTGTTGCTGGGCAAAACAAACCTTGCCCAGCAGTCTGGCCTTTTCACCTTACAAGGTGAATCCATGACCTTCAGTTTGACATTTCCAGGTTACTCAAGGTCAACATTCATGGTGCAAAATGAAAGCCCATATGGGACTATCTATATGTTGATAATGGTAAACATCTGTCTCTCATTAACCATTTTAAAGTTATGAGCCTCTGAAAACCTGTGACCTTGAGTTTGACCTTTCAAGGTCATGCATGCTCAGAGGTAATGGTGCCAAAATAGAGACCATATATGACTTTCTATATGTCGATAATATGAAGTATCTGTGTATCTTGAACCGTTTCCCAATTATGAGCCTCTGAAAACCTGTGACCTTGATATTTGACCCCCAACCGCTAAGAAAACTATGAGAGGTACCCCATCATATAGCATATCAATGGAAGCAGAATTGATAGATGAACATTTTGGATTTGGTTTGAAGTAAAATGTGATTAATATGAAGGAAAATATCGCAAAAAAATGATTTTTACCTTTTTGGTGACCTTGACCGGATTACCCTCAAAATGTTGGAGGTTCTATCTGAAACCAACGCCCATCTACCCTGAAAGTTTCATGAAGACTGATCCAGCTATTTTCCCGTAATGTTGCTAACAAAAAAAAACAAAAACAAAGAAGGAACAAAGAAACCCCACTGAAAACAATACCTCGCCCCCGGTGGACTCCGTCCCGGGTGAGGTAAAAATGTAAAACATGTATAATGACAAAAAAAAAAAAAAAAAGTCAAGAAAGAAAATAAATACTGAAGTAACATAATTAATACTAATGTGCTGGTAAAAGGAGGAAAATAAAACCAAGCTAAATTATCCATTAAAAATGTAAAATAGCACGACTGAAGTCGTGGTGTTATGTTTACAAAAGCTGGTTTCCATCAGCTGAAGACACAAGAGTGCTCTGAAAGCACAGTATCCCCCGCTGGCAACTCGGCCATAACTCTGGTAAAACGCAACTGAATTGAATGAAATTGCAGTATGCGTATTACCGACATACAAGAAAGAATCCTGCCAAGTTTCGTGAAATTCCTCCAAAAAATGTGAGAGGAGTTCATTTCAGAAGGTGAGTACCCTTCCCGGGACGGACGCACAGACATCGCCACAACATGATCCCCCTTCGGGTCTTTCAGCCCGCGGGGGATAAAAATTGTGAGACGAGTTGATTTCAGAAAGCAAGCACACCTTGATGAAATTGCCAAAGTACAAGTTTGTTTATGATCAAGAGCATAACTCTGGGAAAATATGCCCAAATTAAATGAAATTTCAATATGCGTATAACTGTCATATAACAAAGCCTTCTGCCAAGTTTGGTAAAATTCCTCCACAAATTCCGAGAGGAGTTGATTTCAGAAGAACATACACCCTCATGAAACTGTCAAAGTACAAGTTATTTAATCAAGGGTCAAAACTCTGGGAAATTTTTCACAAACAAAATTAAATCGCAATATGCGTATTACTGTTATAGAACAAGGTATTTTGCCAAATTTGGTAAAATTCCTCCAAAAATTGTGAGAGAAGTTGACGTCAGAAGGCGAGCACACCTTCGTGAAATTGTGAAAGCACAAGGTTGTTCGTCAAGGGCTGTAACTCTGGTAAAATGTGACCGAATTTAACAAAATTACAATATGCGTACGACTTCCAAGTTTCGTGAAAATCCTCCAAAAATTGCGAGAGGAGTTGATTTCAGAAGGCGAGTACCCTTCCCGGGACGGACGGAAACCGCCACGACATCATCCCTCTTCGGGCCTTTCGGCCAGCGGGGGATAAAAATTAAGAACGCATTCACTGAGTCTCACGAATGAGAGTGTTTACCTAAACCACGCCTTTGCATCTCAAAAGAAAGGTTCTTGTAATTATGACTAAATTCTGCTTTAAATTTTTGTGACATTTTTGCACCTACGATAACGTACAGATTTTTGAAAGGGGCGCATCCCATAATCCAGTGCATCAGTGGACGCAGTTTATAAACTAAACATTTTTACAAATGCTGTATTTTCATAAATTGACATCGAACGGGGGCGGCACGGTGGTGTAGTGGTTAGCGCTGTCGCCTCACAGCAAGAAGGTCCTGGGTTCGAGCCCCGGGGCCGGCGAGGGCCTTTCTGTGTGGAGTTTGCATGTTCTCCCCGTGTCCGCGTGGGTTTCCTCCGGGTGCTCCGGTTTCCCCCACAGTCCAAAGACATGCAGGTTAGGTTAACTGGTGACTCTAAATTGAGCGTAGGTGTGAATGTGAGTGTGAATGGTTGTCTGTGTCTATGTGTCAGCCCTGTGATGACCTGGCGACTTGTCCAGGGTGAACCCCGCCTTTCGCCCGTAGTCAGTTGGGATAGGCTCCAGCTTGCCTGCGACCCTGTAGAACAGGATAAAGCGGCTACAGATAATGAGATGAGATGAGACATTGAACGGACTGTAGGTTTAGTAACCGTGAGTGAATCTTGGTAACCTAGCAACGTATTTAAAAAAAAAAAAAAAAAAGCTGAATGCTTTCAAAACCATTTTTTCCACATTCCTTCGTAGATAAGAAGCACTGCGTTCTAAAAGGACCAACTCGAAGCAAACACACAAAGACTGACGAGTGAAACACAGAGGAGGCGGGGCTTAAATAAGGTGCTGTTTTGAGAAGTGAAAGCAGATTCCAAGTGAAATAAAAATCTGATTTTTTTTTCCTCACTCTGATTGCGCACTTCCTCGTGATCTTTGACAGAAGCAGTTTTGACGACGTCGCTGCAGCGTCACGTTTCTGATTTCGTCGTGCGATTAAAAGACTCAGAGGTGGAACTTTTTCACTTTTATGGAGGAAGAAAAAGCAGGCAACATCATTCCTGCAGCTCGGCTGGGGGAGGGGCTGAGAGCATCTCAATCACAGGGTCTCTCTCCATCACTCTCACACCTTTATAATCACTTATTTTTAATTTTATCACTTCTCTCCTCTCATTCATTCACACCCATGATCCCTCGCTCCACCAGTTAAAAGCTGAACGTGTGACAGGAAACAGATCTTATCATCATCCGAACTCCAGTGAGCTTCCTGATGTGGTTTTATTTTTCCTCGTTTCTGTTTAAGCTCTTTTTTTCCCCTCAGTATTGGCTGGCAAACTCGAATGAAGAGCGCAGATTCTTAACTTTCTCTCATGTTCGTGTTTTGTGTACATTTTCTTTCCTTGACATTTGAAATTTTATTTAAATTAAATCTCATCAGTTGTACGAATAATTAGTATTTTACAGAAATACATATTGACTGGCAAATTCACAGGCCACACCTCTTCCCCCCCCCCCCTCCTGAGACTGGCGGATTCACAGGCCACTCCTCTTCCCCCCTGAGACTGGCGGATTCACAGGCCACGCCTCTTCCCCTGAGACCGGCAGATTCTCTGGCTTCATTCACCAAGACTGGCAGATTCAAAGGCCACGCCTCTTTCCCTGAGACTGGCAGGTCCATAGGCCACGCCTTTTCCCCCAGAACAAACAGTTCTCCTGATAAATAATATTATTGTTAAGTGAATGCTCCGGAACACTTTATCGAATTGTAACGTCACTGTTAGTTTTCGTAAAAAAACAGAACCTATAAAATGGTGTTTGAGCCCCTGTGGAGTCGCTCTGGCAGGCTGAGAATTAAACACACAGTGACGGCTGTTCTGATCCCAACACTAATGCAAAAACAATGTCACCTCATCAAGCTGCTTTCACTTCCTGTGTTATTAAAATGAGTAATTAAATATGAGAAAATTTAATTGAACTACTCATTACCACCTGAAGCAATTGTTTGTGTTCATCAGTGTTTTATCATTTCACACCGCAGCAGGAACGACACTCAAATTCTGAAATATCAGCAGTTTCTTCCTCATAAAAATACACAATTGACTGAAAATTAACAAATGCCTCGTTTACAGGTTTCTACTTCCATCTGCATTGCAGACGACTGAGACTGGAGAAAGGGATGGAGGGATGGATGATTCAATGGACAGCTGGTTTAATCCACAGAAGGATAGATAGGTAGGTGGGTGAAGACATCAATGAATGGATAAGTAGATGAATGGTGGGTCGGTGGATGGATGAAAGATGTGTGGGGAAACGGATGGGTGGATGAACAGAGATTGAGAAAAGATGGATGAGTGAGTGAGTGAGTGAGTGAGTGAGTGAGTGAGTGAGCAGGTGGGAGGAATAGATGAACAGATTGGTAGATAATGAAGAGATGGTTTGGTGAATGAATGGATGGATGGATGGATGAATGCATGGCTCTGTGTGTATTCAATAAATGGATAGATGAATTGAATAGTGGGGTGGATAGATGCTGTGGAGATGGAGGAATATGATGGATGGTAGCAAGTGGCTCAACGGAGGGATGTGTAAATAAATGGATGTGGGGTGCATGATTGCATGAAAGGATGGATGGATGAGCAGATTAATGGTGGGCGAACAAAAAAGGATGGATGGATATTCATTGGATGAATGAAATGTGGATAGATGGATGACAGTGAACAGTGGATGGATGGGAGGATGGAGACATGAAGAGATGAGTGTTTGGGGGATTAGTGGATGAGCAGTTATGGATTGTTGAATCGACGGTAGATGGATGGATGGATAAATGAGGAGAGGACTGGGTGTTTGGATAGATGGATGAACTGATAGATGGGTGTTTGGATGGATGGGTAGATGAAGGGATGAGTGGTTGGGGATGAGTGGATGAGCAGTTTTGGATCACTGAACAGATGACTGGAAGTTTGGATGGATGGATGAACAACTTTGTGGATCATTGAATGGATGGGTAGATTGATGGTTGGATGGATGACTGTGTTTGCATGGATTGATGAACAGTTTTGTGGATCGTTGAATTGATGGGGAGATGAGTGGTTGAGGGATGAGTAGTTTTGGATCATTGAATGGATGGATGGATGGATGAGTGGTTGAGGGATGAGTAATTTTGGATCATTGAATGGATGGATGGATGAGTGGTTGAGGGATGAGTAATTTTGGATCATTGAATGGATGGATGGATGGATGGATGGATGGATGAGTGGTTAAGGGATGAGTAGTTTTGGATGGATGGATGGATGGATGGATGGATGGATGGATGGATGGATGGATGAGTGGTTGAGGGATGAGTAGTTTTGGATGGATGGATGGATGAGTGGTTGAGGGATGAGTAATTTTGGATCATTGAATGGATGGATGGATGGATGGATGGATGAGTGGTTAAGGGATGAGTAGTTTTGGATGGATGGATGGATGGATGGATGGATGGATGAGTGGTTGAGGGATGAGTAGTTTTGGATGGATGGATGGATGGATGGATGGATGGATGGATGGATGGATGGATGAGGGATGAGTAGTTTTGGATGGATGGATGGATGGATGAGGGATGAGTAGTTTTGCATCATTGGATGGATGGATGGATGGATGGATGGCTTTGTGGATCATTGAATGGATGGGTAGATGGATGGTTGGTTGGATGGATGGACAAATAGTTTTGTGGATCGTTGAATAGATGGTGAGATGGATGGATGGATGGATGGATGGATGGATGGATGGATGGATGGATGGATGGATGGTTTGGGATGAGTGGAAGAGCAGTTTTGGATCATTGAACAGATGGATGGATGGATGGATGGATGGATGGCTTTGTGGATCATTGAATGGATGGGTAGATGGATGATTGGTTGGAGGGATGGATGGATGGACAAATAGTTGTGTGGATCGTTGAATAGATGGATGGATGGATGGATGGATAGATGGATGGATGGATTGGAAGATGACTGGGTGTTTGGAAGGATGGATGAACAGCTCTGTAGATTGTGGAATGGATGGTTGGATGGAGGAAGGGATGAGTGAATGAGCAGTTTTGGATCATTTGAATAGATGGTTCGATGGATGGAGGGATAGATGAATAAGTGACTGGGTGTTTGGAAGGATGGATGAACAGCTTTGTAGATTGTTGAATAGATGGGCACACGGATGGTTGGATGGATGGATGGAGGAACAGTTTTGTGGATCACTGAATGGATGGATAGATGAGTCCTGTGATGAATAAATGAGTGAGTAAATAAACAGATGATTGTGGAGATTGCGATGAACTGCAGTGTCTGATGTAACATGCGATATCTGGTGTTCCGTATCATACACTAAAGGTCCAGCTGCTGCTCAAGAAACCAGGCGTCGTGTGGGACCTCGACATGACGTGACCTTTTCGTCCGAGCGTTATTAATCTACACTGTGTTACAAAGGTTAACGAGCAGGTGAACAACGTACGGATGCATTACACCGTGCTACAATTCGAACCTGATCAGGTGATCATGCCAAGTAAAGATCACCACCACATCATGAAGCACAAATACTCAACGCTGTTATGATCTTCATTCAACCTGCTGCGTTGTTTCATCAAACATGTCGGATTCTGGATTCTGATTGGTCAGAACACTGACAGCAGATCACAGCTTTATGTTAACATACTTGTTCTAATAGGATACGTTAGCGTTTCTATAGTAACGGCTCATTCACAGGGACTCGTGCTCGCAAACTGAGGAGGTGAAAATGGGAATAAAATCGAAATGCCAGTATTCGAGTGTAAACGGGAGCAAATTGGTTTAATATCTCAAAAACACCAAGACACTGAAATTCCGGTCAGTCCTGCCTTTTGTAGCTCTGATCCCAATCCATGTGCTTTTCCTCACCTTTTAAGACGTGCAAGAACTTTAAAATTGGTATATTTTATGTAACCCCTTTCCAAAACCCTGTGGAGATAAACTTTCAGAACCCCTGGTGCTCCTTTCAAACTCCTCCGCCCTCAGACTCCTTGTTGATATGGCGTGGAAAAGTCTGCGAGACCCTCGCATCGGATTCTGACGAGTCGGACCAAGGGTTTACAGGGTAATGTTCTAGAAACCCAAGCCAAGGAGCGAGAAGCGCATTACATCATCTCCAGGAGCAGCAGGAGTGACGTGCTGAGACGGGAGGTGTGCATGTGGGTGTGAAGCTGTAGATTTTCCCCGATGTTCAGCGTGAAACAGATGGAAAACTTCTTGGGAAAAAAAAGCGCAAACCAAAGAATGTGATTCATGTCACCTCCTGGTTCTTTTAATTCATCTCATAACAAGCTGTTTTCATTCCAGACAAACAAACAGGACCCACGCCTTCAAGCCACCTGAAGGTCAACACCGCATTCATCTTTTACTTCGAGTGAAAAGGAATCGCAAAAAGGAAACTGGGGGGGGGGGGGGGAATAGCTGAAACACGAATACAATCCTGACAAGTTTATCCAACGTTCATATGAGCAGCTGCCAAGTCACTCGTGTCATCTGTAACTTATTAACAGTGGGCGTGGCCTTTTTAATGAGGCTGAGAAACAAGAATAGCTATATTAAAGCCGCTAGCGGCCTTGACGGGCCCTCGCACGTGTGGTTCTGCAACCCAGGACATCCTGCCACCCAACAAAACAGTCACACGTCATATATTCATCAAATGTTCAAAGGTGATGTGCATGTTGCAAATGCCATGACTGCTTGACGGATGAGAGATAGACAGACAAAGACAGTAAGAGTGTGTGTGTGTACGTACATGGAGTGTTTTCATATGTCTGCAACAAAATGCACAATGATGGCAGTAATAACAATACATTATTCATTCACAAAGACAATCGGTGTCCTTAAAGGTTGGATTTTTTCTCATTTTTCAATTAAGACATTATATTAAGATCAATTCCCAAAAGATGATTTTTTAATTCCTCATTTTAGTCAACTTTAGCATGTGTATGTAAAGTTCTGGTTTCAACTGTAAATCCATCAATTATTATTTGTCTTTTTTTGCAATTTCCAACTTGGCCAGATGGTGGCGCTGTCCTAGGCATGTGGATTACACATGAGAACATCACAATCATGACATACAATATTTTGTAAAGTTTTCGATCAATCAGTTAAGGCAACGCCAATTTCTGGCATATTTTCTGCTTGGCCAGGTGGTGGCGCTATAACAGGCAGGGCCATTGAGTGTCTATATATCATCATCATCATCATAACATCTATTAAACTAAGAAGTTTCTGACCATACATTCAATGCACTGTGCCTTTCTGACACGTTTCCTATATATGTGGCAAGATACTAAAATCATAAGGCCATTTCAACATATTACAACATATCAAAAATCCCGTCAGAATTTAACATCAGCAATATCTTGGCATCATGTATACCAAGTTTGACATGAATCTGATGAACCGTCTAGAATAGGGGTGTGTTCAAAATATCGATACGGGGATACATCGTTGCGGGCCTCTTCACGATACACGCATCGATACGGAGGCGTCAGTATCGATATTTCACGTGCAACAAACAATTAGTTTATCAAGTTTCTGAAAACTGCTCCTTGTTATGCAATGTGCATTTCAACCACACAAGGCGGTAGCGCCGTAAGCGGCAGCACTGCTAACAGTAGAAGAAGTGAACACACACACACACACACACACAACATGGACAAAGACAGTGAAGAGAAAACATTTTCGCCCCCAGCCTAATTCAAGGCACAGATTTGGGAGCATTTTGGATTTACCAAACAGGTAAAGGCGGACCTGGACATGACACACGCAGTACGCAAACACTGCCGAATGAAAGTTAAGTACTGTGGCAGTACTACAAATCTGCACCTCCACATGACCCAACATCACGCTAGCATTTCGCAAGTAAAGAATGCTAGTGGTAGCACAACGACAAGCAAATCTGATGGCGGGGTTTCAGACGAAATTTCCCCCATCACCACCAAAGGCTCCAAAAATCACTGCAGCATTATTATCCTCCATATGCAAAGACTTGCGTCCGTACAGCTCAGTTGAAAACGAAGGCTTCCGAGAACTAATTGAGGAATGTGAACCACGCTACACTATACCGACTCGTCGCTTCATAACAGAAACCGCTGTGCCTCGCTTGTATGCTGAGGTAAAACAACACGTAATCGAATGTTTTAAGTGTACTTTTATCAAAGCCATCTTTTTTCTGCACTACAGCCTTGTTAAGGCCATGTTTTACATGCACTACAGTGTAACTGTTGCTCTACAGCAAAATAAAAAATAACATTTGGGTATACATATGTCTGTTTTCTTAAAAACGTATGTTAAGTAATGTGAAATATCGGGATACGTATCACCTTGAAGACCATGTATCGGGATGCACATGTATCGCAATACGTATCGTGACCCCTGTATCGTGATGTATATCGTATCGCGAGGTTGTTGGCAATACCCACCCTTAGTCTAGGAGGAGTATATTAAAATTAACGATGTGTCCAAACGCATATAAGCCCAATTACCTCACTTCCTGTTGGGCATGGCTAATGCAATGTATATATGAAAAGTTGTTCGTCTTGGGGAGCCCTACACACATACCGAATTTGGTGTGTGCAGCTGAAACTATATGCCAATCAGGGGACTCCATGACATTAAGGGGCGCTATGGAGTTCCTGAGCCACACCCGGGTCCAAATCTCTGTGGCTGAGTAGCGGTTACAATGGCTGATGTGTGTACCAAATTTTGTTCATTTTGAACCATGGGAACCAGCTCAAAAAAGGCCAAACGAGGCAGGAAAAAAGGGAAGAATAATAATCCTTCCAAATACAATCGGGCTTCGCACCGACCAGCGCGCAAGGCCAATGCGGCCCCGCGCACCTCGGTGCTCGGGCCCTAATAAAGCTAACACATCAGTGCGAAGATGTCCCCCCCCCCCCAATACTCGCTTGATTCTCCTGCTGCGTACACTCACCAGAAACACCAATGAAATTTCTGCAACTTCCTTCCATTTTTCGCTGGAATGTCTTTTCATAGATGTAAATGACAGGATAAGATGAAAAATGGCCACTTTTTGGATCAAACCAGTTAACAGGAACTCGAGTTGTGAGCAGGGAATTAAAGAAACGTCACACCACACGTGCCACAGGACTCGTCCGAGGAATTTAGAGCGTTGTATCTAATTTGCATTAAAAAAAGAAAATCCGAATACAAACGAAAGGTAACATCGTGTTGTACAGTTTCGTCGTGTAAAAACCTCAACGTCGTGACATATCAGATTGAAATGGCTGCAAACATTTGTTCCAATGACACAGTGATCGTTTGCGGCGTCTTAACAGCCAACACCTGACATTGTCTTCTCCGTCATGGAGGATTCATCGCACAGCTCATTGGTTTTGTCGTCTGACGCATGGGCCATTTTTATGGATTCACCCTCAGGGCCATGTTCAAACACATTAGCTGCTTTCCGTCTCTTCCGCAAAACCTCCATCAGATCAGGAGAAGCCGAGGGGGGCAAAGAAGCAGGCAGCGAGGTTATTAGGAGGGGGAAAGTGAGCACCGTGGGGCGAGCCGGCGCAGAGACAAGCGACAGGATCATTGGATTCGGTCACGGAATTGTGGACAAAATTCATCTGTCTGACTCTGGGAAGCAGGAACGAGGTGTCTTTAGAGGAATGGGACAATCAGGAAGGACGTAATGCAATTGGGTAATGAGGCAAAGCGCTAACGGCTACGCTGCAGGAACAGGGAGTTCTGCACAGTCAGCACTCGGGTTTGTTTCGCGAGCACAGTGATCACTGAACTCCCAATAAAGTGGAGAACAAATATTAGTCTTTCAACTTCTGATGAAAAATTTCAATGACATGGAAATTGTCGCTGTCCCACGTTGGCATTAAAACGCGAGCGAGAGCTGGGACAGACTCGCAAGAAAACATGCTTCATTGTGGTTTCTCACCAACATGGCAAGCTGCGAGAGGAACGTGAGGCTGGAGGGGGAATGACCCAATGACCCAAGTGCCAACAAGAACTCACTTGTTTCACCAATGTTAAAAAGTACAACGTGTTGTTTATTAGTAAATTAAAAAAAACACTGCAACCATCAGCAACCTGCTACGGTATCAGAGGAATAAAACACTCGGGGGGGGGGCTATAGAAAAATAACCACCTTTGGAATCATCACAGTAACCCTGATTCATCACAACGCCCCATTGTTGATTGTTTTCCTGGAACAGCACGACTACACGGTGGATTATTTCTCTCAGAGACAATTTATAAACACAGCCGCACATTCAGGGGAAAATACTGTGTGATTTGTGGAGAACATCAGGCATCACTGGTTCAAAAAGAATGAAATTAAAATATGACAAACATAATAAACATTCCAACAAGCACTTTTCATCATTTTTATTGAACTTGTCTTGAAACAGCTAGTTTAATAAAACACTAATCATCAATTACAGAGATATAACTCGTGATGAACAGGTGCCAAAAGTTTTGTTCCCTACGGTCGAGAACAGGAACACTTGGTGTGACTAACTTGTTCGTTAGCGTGACATTTTCAAATATTGGCAAATGTTCAACTGTGGTCAGTAATGCTGGATTTTCCAAAAAAAAAAAAAAAGCTCAAATTAAAAAAAATTTTAAAGGAAAAATAGAAAATCAAAGCTTGAAGTATTTTTAATTTTCAAAGATTAAATATTTAAAAAATTTAAAAAATGTTTTATTAAATATCTCTTTTTACTGTCCGCATCTTGTGAAGAACATTGACAGAAAAATTCAGTGAAGTTTGTGTGCTAATTTTTCCTTTTTTTAAAAAAAAAAAAAATCTACTAAATGCAATTTATTCCTCGCTTTATTTAGTAATAAATGCAATGATCCCAAATCTGAGACTGGAACATCATTCCATGTAATTCCATGATGAGGAATTAATTTGGGAACAGATCCAAAGGAAAGAAAACAAAAAGATGAATAATTTAATTCCAGTTCAACATTACACTTGATGCTGATAAGTGAACGTTCCGGTTTGACCTTTGACCCTGCGCTCGGTGATTCAGACCCATTTCTGTGCTGCGTGTTTGAGCTCGCGGGGTTAATCCACTGTGTGATGGGAGCATTTTGAGCTCTCGCCCCACAAACCCCCGACGCTTCCCTCTCACATCACTGACTGTTGCGCATTTCTGAATCAACAGACGACGTCAGAAAGTCCGAACTCAGACACCCAGATCCGCCGCGTTCGCCGTTTCATCACCAAATTTTCCATTTCAGAAGATTCTCCTCTGATCTTATTGACCGTACCAAGCCTTAATTCTTCTGGCACACATCACTGCTGATATTCTGACCATTATTTTTTGGATCGGGTCTTTATCAAAAACTTAATTTATTTTGCAGAAACAATAAAACCAAAAAAATAATCTTGTGATGACGTTCGAAGTACGTAAAACTCTTTCACACTGAGTGAAGACTCTCTCAAAAGAAAGACACGGCAAGAAATGTTTGGAGGAAAATTAGATCTTTTTTGCTTCACCAAAAAACACCATGCTGTTATTAAACCTTTACCTTCTGCAAAAAAAATTAGATCAAACAAGAATCAGCATGTGAAGAAATTTGCCAGTGATCCGATTCTACTCAGGAACAGAGACGAACATTTCATTTCAAATTTCATCAAAAAACTGAAACTTTTTTTTTTTTGCAAGGATTTTTTCTTTCAAAAAAAAAAAAGACTGATTTTGTGCATTTCCGCTTTCGTTCCTGTGGTTTATAAAGGAAGGTTTATTGATGTGCATCAATGACATGAGCATGCACTTCAGGAAACAAGCTTTTCAGTGAAATGACGATCTTATTGTGAAGTGGGTGGAGCTTCATATAATGTGACATTATTAGTGAAACGAGCAAAATATTTGACTGTTGAGATTTTTTTTTACTGCTACTTTTTAAACAAAAGTTTAAGAGAAGGCGTGTTATCAAAACAATTTATCAAAAAAAAAAAAAATTTCCAGAAGAACTTTCTGGAGTCTCGCCTTCTCTTAAAAATGACCAGAAATAATCATCCTTAAAAAGAAGGGAAACAAGTTTCAGTTCAGGAGGTTCAGGAATTTGACAGATTTATGAATTTAACTTGATCCTGGGTCACTCAGACTGACATCAGATGAGACTAAAACAACTGTCTGGTTGCCAGAATGTTCCAGCTGTAGATAATGAAGATAACAAGCATCACAATCAGCAGTGGATCAGCATCTCAGGATGTCTGTGTGCACAAATACACGAATGTGAAGGAGATTAAAACATTGCACATGAAGCAGGAGGAGGCGGAGTCTGAGATCAGCTCCAAGCTCGTTAGATATCAGACAGAAATCAGCCTATTCCTGGAATTCATCATGTGGGGCGCCAATAATTTTGCTACAATGAAGAAACTGTCACTCCTGAGGAAATTCAAGTCCTAAATAAAGCTAGTTTCATGTTTCCATGATTCGGGACATGATTCGAGACTCAAATTATCCCTCGCTGTCTGTATTCACTGTTTAATAAATAAAGTTTGATATTTATTTTTTATTCGGCATCATAAAAGACACGATTTCCATCTTTCCACATCCTCACACTGCCACGTTTCATCATCTCCTGGCTCGCTCAATTCAGCTGCCAGCTTGATGAAAACATGCAAGTGGACCAGAGAAATCGGTGGGTGGGCGCTGTCCCACAAAGCCCCCCCACCCCCAATTGCATTTCATTGGCTCTTGATGACATCATGGCGAGCTCTCAGTGCGACTTCACTAAGTCCGCTTTGTTCTGAGACGCCTGCAGCGACGCGTTTACTCCAAACCCCCCCCAGTCAGAAAACACCAAAGTACACAAACGGACAGTGGAATGCAGAAGTTTGTGCACCCCATGGTTTCTGGGTGGCAATAAAATATACAGGATTTACAAAAAAAAAAAAAGAAGAAATGAGAAAATGTGAGTTTATCCTGCAATAATCCAAAAGATAATATATACTTTTATTTTTAGTCTTTAATTTAAAAAAAACAGAACTTTACTATTAATTTTCATTATTAATAATAATAATAATAATAATAATAATAATAATAATAATAATAACAATAATTCGCTGGTCATCTGGCGACTTCTGAAGAAAAATTTGAGAGACAGAACAATGTGTGGTTGATATTAAACATGACAATAAATAAAATAAATTTAGCACAAAATTATTGTCCTCGGTTTAATTTTTGAAAAATACTTTTTATAGTTTACATGATAAAATATTTATCAATTTTATTACAGTTGAGATCGTTTCTAATTTTTTCTTCTTTTTCAGAATGTTGACAGTATAAAGTTTCTTCAGAAGCATCCTGAAGAAAAAAAATTTTCAAGAATTTAACTTTCAGTAAATTTGACCTGCCTGCTGGAAATAAGCCTGTTTACGGACTACAAAATACAAAAGTGCACAAGATGGAAATAGATAGATAGATAGATAGATAGATAGATAGATAGATAGATAGATAGATAGATAGATAGATATTCACTTCCTGTAGCAGCTAATTTCATTTATGAAATTTAACAAGACGGATGAAGTGTTCGTGTCTTCGGTCCAAAAACAAACAACTGGGCCTCAGTTTTCACAAAAACTCCAAATGTATTTGTAAATTGTTTATCGGATTATTTCCCGGCACTAATGTCCGACACCACACTCCTGAGTTTGTGTAAATCTGCATTTTAAGGCGACTCGTTAACGTGGCCCTCGATCAATCGGCCTCGAATCGTTTAACCGTCGAAGAGTTTCTGCAATTTTATTCACGGATGATCATGTATATTTTTTAATGTTTTGTAAAATCAGTCATGGAAAGGAAGCATTCAAAATCAAATCCATAATTTAGAACAAATACGACTCACTATTCACTTAGGACAAAAGTAATGGCATCCTCTGGAAAGAGGAGGAGTTTGTGTGTGCTGATGATTGTTGATGCGCTGCAGTGGCTGAGCTGCGTTACTAGATGATTTAGCACATGCTGTACCGAGGAGGCACTCTTTCACCTTTTTGTCATCGTTTCATTCACTCTCTGAGAGTTTTGTGGACGTGGCTAAATGTAAACCTGCTGTGAATTTAGTATGAAGAAAATCTGCAAGTAATTTTTTTTCTTTTTATTCGGTTTGGCGGAATACATTTACAAAGAAAGTTCAAAAAAAGATGAAAAAAAAAATTGATGAAACAACACGTTTTTGTCAAAATCATGTTCACCTGACGAGGATTTTAAATTCTGGATTTTTTTCCCCAAAAATGTAGCATAGAATTTAACATCAGTGTGTGATACGAGTAAAAATGTTAATGTTTCATGTTTAAAAAAAAAAAAAAATCATTGTGATGATTTCATCCATCGTCACAAAGATCACCATTTCTCCACTTTACAAATCAAAACCAGCCACTCAATACTCACAGCAAGCTCCACGCCGTTCTCCCATCACGGACGATGCAGTAATCACAGGGAAAAGTCATAATCCAGGACTGGAAAAGGGAATTGTGGGTAATCCTTCATCCGGAAAAGTCGATATAATCCAAAATCCCAAAGTCGAGTGCAGACGTGAAACGCGTAGAGTCTTGTGATTAAATCCTGCAGATCCGAAACAGATTTATATTTTTAAAATGACCTCATTAATTATTAACTAATTAACACTCATTCATTCAAAAGCTTTCAATTTCTTTTCAAAAATAAGGCCACGCCCCTTTCCTCAAGACAGACAGTGCATTCCTTTAATAACATGCACAATGTTCTGAATTCGTTCGAATACGTCACCGTTTCTACAGCAACAGCTCTTTTTATTTTTTAAAAACACACGAGGAGACGTTTCTGGAGCGTTTTTATGGAAGGAGCGTCAGCGCTTTGGAACAATCGGAGAGAAAACTGGAATTTTACGTTTTCCAACATTTTTTTGTTTTGCAGAAGAAGGAAGAGAGTTCCAGGTTCTGGCACCATTCATGGTTCTTTAAAGAATCTGAATTTTACTCAGACCCCATCAAGTTTACTAGTTAACCTGGAAATAAAATTATATTTACCTTTTTTTTTTTTTTGAGTGTCGATGTGACCGATGGTGTCTTCTATTTTAGAAGAGTGAACTAAAAAGTGTCCTGAAAGGTTCTTCAGATAGTTAATGGTTCTAAATATCGAAAGGGAACCTTTTTGAAAAGTGAAATCCTCTGTTCTTTGGTTCTAAATCAATTATTTTTTACATTTCCCGCAAAAAACAAACCAAAGAACCCGTGAAGGTGCCAAATTCAACTTTATTGTGAAGAGAAACACAAGGAATTTTCTCAGAGAACTCAAGAACACATCCTGTGATCTCCACAAACATCTCAAATCAAGCAGGGATTCTTCAGATGGACAACAGTTCTACTTTCCAAAGAGGATCTACTTGGAACGTCTTCTCAAAATGTTGCAGGGTTCATCAGAGAACCCTTGATGTTTTCCCTCAATGGGACAAACCCATTCGTGACTGCTCAACCTCACCTTCTTTCAAAGAGTAAAACAATGAGCTCCTGGACGTTCTTTGGATTTCATCACCAGAGGAACCCTGAAAAAAGTGCCTCCATGTTCTTGAGACATGAATGGTTCGGAATAGAACCCTAATAAACTGTGATTTTTCCAAATGTAGATGTTGTATGCAGCTCAGTCAAACATTTTGTGATTATGTCCATCTCGACTCGGGGTTCTTTGGACTTTGAATGGTTCTAATGTTCTGAACAGGTTTTCTTCAGAAGCTTTCTGAAAATTAAACGCTTTGTTGTTTTCTAGTTTGAGAACCCTGCTCTGGTGCACAAGAAAGAACCGTCTTTTGTTTTTGTTTTTTAAGACATGGAACACAATGGTTCCTGAAGGGTTCTTTGGAGAGTTAAGCGGTTCTAAAATATCTTACGGGTAAATATTTCCTCAAAGCAAAACCCTCCATCATGGTGCTCTTGAACCTTTATGTACTCCTTCGAACAAACAAACCAAAATAACATTTCAGATGCTTTCTGAAAGTAAACTAAAGGACTCGGAGAAGCTCTCTAGAGCTTCTCATACTTGGAAACTTTCCGAGTGCCTCCTGAAACACGAACACTTCCTGAAAGGACCTTGATTTTAATAAAGAACCCAAATATAAAGCTAAATTAGATGTTTTGAACTCAATAACATTCTGCACATCTCAAAAAACCCATCTCGCCAGGTTCTACATTGGGATTTCTGACAGGGAGGACTCGAGGAACCCATTTAGAGCGGGGGTTCTTAAAAATGGTGTTCATTAAATAAATCTCGACGAAAGGGAACCATGGGTTTTGTTTTGTTTTTTCCTTTAACTGAAAGACAGCAAGAAATTTAGAACCTTCTTTCTCAAGATGAGACGTTAAAATGGTTCCTGGAGGGTTCTTTTAGGACCTTCTTTTGGTTCTCCCTATGATTCTGATCCAACTACCTCCAGGAACTTTGCTGCAAAGAATACCGGTTCTGAAAAGAACCCATAAAGATTGCTGATGAGACCTGTGTTTGTGGAGTGGAGATGTTTAGATGTTGTGCACATCTCATTAACGCTTCCGATGATCTCCATGGACATCTCAAAGATTCTTTGGATGTTTGAATGGTTCTAGAATCGGTTCTAGTTCTCTGAAAAGAGAGTGTGTTCGCTCGACTCACTGCGGGGTTTCGGTAAAACTGACACTGCAGAGGAACAAAGCGACAAAGAATTGTAAAAAAAAATTTTAAATAAAGAAAAAAGTACAGCGTAAAGTTTTATAGTCAATCCAAACACACAGAGCCGTGTGTGTGTGTGTGTGTGTGTCACAAAACAAAGGATGTTCTAAAGCCTGGCAGTTGAGTTTGAGACAATTTCATCACAAAAAAAAAGGACAAAATGTAGAGCAGAAAAATCTCATCACATTTCAGTGAGAGTTCAACTTTATTTTTTTATTTTAAATGAACACTAATTGTGTGAATAAAGAACCTCTGAAGTGCACTTTTACACTCAAACTTTGCTTTTTTGGATCATAAAATGGTGTGAAATGTTGACTACAAACGTGTTATTGTGTTACTGATGATGTAAAGTGCATCACAACAGTGTGTGTGTGTGTGTGGTCTGTGCAGAACAAAGGGAAAATGGAAAAAGAGGAAACAAAGCACTCGGACTTCATTGTACCTGTTGCTCATTTGGACATTTCTGTGTTTGATCTTCATGCAAATCGTGCAAAAGTTGCACAAAACTCCAAGTGCGCGTGCGTCAGAGATGTCCATGTTTACTTTGTGAAATATATATAGATTTTAACCAGGGAATAAATTACTTTTTTTTCCCTGCATTGCTCGTGCTGTTAATGCAGTGAAGGTTACATGACTGCAAATGCATGATCTCGGATTCCTTCTCAAGTGAAAATTAGTGCAATTATTTTTAATAATCGAAAAAAAAATTTTTTTTTGTAAACTTCATGCATCCTTCAAAAAAGAGAAAAGAGAGCGCGCGAGAGCAGATTCACAACATCCTCTGAAGTTTTTTTTTTTTTTTATGCAACCAGATCCAGTGCATGCACAGAACCAATCCTCCAACAAACAAACAAACAAACAAGAACTTATCCAGGTCTGATGGACTGGATCACAGGAGCGCGCGGTGTCTTGTTTTTCCTCGAAGCGCGACAGTAATGGGAGTGCCCAAGTTTGCACCAAAAACTTTTTTTCCACAATTAAAAAAAAAAGATATCCAGAAAACAAAATACCAAAATGCTCCAAAAACCAAAGCGCGTGCACGCGAAAGGAAAAATAAAATAAAAAGAGGCGCACTCACCTGGACGGAGCGGAGCGGAGCGGAGCGGAGCAGCGCGCGCCTCCCGGTGCCGGTCCGCCCGGTGGACAACAAACAACACACAACAAAGTTGGAGCGCGTGCGCGTCCGCGCTACTGCTGATGGGTCCCTTTGTTTCTTCTCTGTGCGCGCGCACGTGCGATGGAAAGATCGCGCCTTCTTCCTTTGAGCGCGCGACCCGCCCTCGCGAGCGCAACACCACCCGAGCTGCTCATCAGTGCGCGTGCAGCACAGCAATCAACAAACAAACAAACAAACAACGGGCATGGAAGTCAGAAATTATGCAAGAAAAAGGAAACACAACAACAGGATTCCTTCAGGGTTAAAAGTTCCAGAGTTCTCAACGGGTTCTCCTGGAACTTCCTGAGGTGTTCTGTGGATTTTTTTTTCCCCAATTAAAAAAAAAATATATATATATATATATATATATATATACAGGTTTGAGAACCCTGAAGAACCCAAGCTCTTTGAAGACAAGATGTTGTTTCCAGTCCATCAGTGCTCCACATCATCTCCTGAACCAAAGCCTTTTTCCATCCATCCCCCCCATGGTTCTAGTTTGACGGTTTTGCTTTTGGAACTTTGAAGTGGCCACTTCTTTTTTTAAAGCGCTCTGAGAAACCTCCAGAGCGTCCTCAAAGTAAAACAAAGAGTTCCTGGAAGTTCTTTGGCTCTCTCATTGATGGAACATTGAAAAGTTCCTCCAGGATCTTGAAAGGTCCAGTTCCTAAAAGAACTGCATGTCGGTGTTTAGATGCTGTCTACAAATCAGTAACGTTCCCTGTGATCTTCAGACAATCGTTCCTGGTTCTTGGTTTCTAAAGAGGTGCTAGAACTTTCCTGTTCTTGTTGTAGGGTTCTACTCAGAACATTTAAGGGTTTTCCCTGCAAGGACAAACTTTTTTGAGTGCAAAGTGGAACCTTCATTTTTCATTCCAAAAGTAAAACAGTCCTGTATTTGGATTTCTCACCAAAAGAACCCTTAAAATGTCCTTCAAATCCATTAACAGCTCTGAAAAGAACCGTAATTTCAATAAGAACCTCTCAAGGTTGTTAGCTGACCCAATCATTTTGAGAGCAGATGTTGTGTACAACTCAAGTCAGGGTTCTTTGGATACAGAAAGCATCTCACTTAACAACAAAGAGGTTCTCCGTTGATCAGCTCCTTCAGAAAAGGAAACCCTTTGTTGAAGAGCTCTGCGACTGTTCTGTACTTTAGAGCAGCATGGAACCATCTTTTTATGATGATAAAATACAACGATTCATGAAGGGGTTTGGGATATTTCAGAGGAAATTCGAGGGTTTTTCAAAGAACCTTTTCACATTCCCTTGCAGGGACAAATTGAAGAACACTTTCGGCTGCTCAATGCTGGAAGTTCATTGGATCTTCTCAAGGACAGAACCCTTCAAATGTCAACAGGTTCTTGGGAAGTGAATAGATCTGTGTTTTCAGAAGGTTGATCAACTCCATGTGATCTCCAGTTCCAACTCAGTCAAGGGTTCTTTGGAAGTTTAATCCCAAGATGATGTCCTAGGAATCTTTGTTGATTTATGATGTTTCACCATAAATGGGGGTGGCACGGTGGTTTAGTGGTTAGTGCTGTCGCCTCACAGCAAGAAGGTCCAGGTTCGAGCCCCTTGGCCGGCGAGGGCCTTTCTGTGTGGAGTTTGCATGTTCTCCCCGTGTCCGCGTGGGTTTCCTCCGGGTGCTCCGGTTTCCCCCACAGTCCAAAGACATGCAGGTTAGGTTAACTGGTGACTCTAAATTGAGCGTAGGTGTGAATGTGAGTGTGAATGGTTGTCTGTGTCTATGTGTCAGCCCTGTGATGACCTGGTGACTTGTCCAGGGTGTACCCCGCCTTTCGCCCGTAGTCAGCTGGGATAGGCTCCAGCTTGCCTGCGACCCTGTAGAACAGGATAAAGCGGCTACAGATAATGAGATGAGATGAACCATAAATGGATAAAAATGTCATATGACTTGATGTTCTTTAAGAAATGAAATTTGGTAATTATTGTCATATTGCTGTGGTATTAAAGGAATAAAATGTGTGGGCATGATTTATGACTTAAAGTTGGAAAAGTGGGAACTGTCCGTCAACTTCCGAGACAGGGATGTAGTAATTCATTCAATCCCCGAAAACTGTAGGTGCAGGAACCCTATTGGATCTGTAAGGATTGTTTTTTTTTCTTCAAGACTTGACCATTTTTGAGGTGGTTCCCATGGACAAAAACTCATCAGATTTGGCACACCCATCAGTGCTGGTGACAGTTCCTCAGGAACAGAGCTTTGGCCCCCTGAGTGTGGGCCTGTGACTCTATAGCAGCGCCACTAGTAATGGAGTCATGACGTGTTACATTTTGAAACACTCCTCCTCAGCAGTTCATCGGATTCGTGTCAGATTTGGTCGACACAATGTCAAGATGTTGTTGGAGTTCATTTCCAAAGGGATTTTTGAGATCTTACAAGGCATTGAAATGGCGACATAAAATATTACATCTTTCCAGGCAAACAGGAAGTGCCTCAAATTCTCCATGCATTGCTTGATATGATTCAAACTTCACAGGTGAATGGTTATGATGGTCCACATGCCCAGAGTGACACCCTGGTATCGCGCCACTATTTGGCAACAGAAAAAGTGGCTTTTTCACCAGTCTTGGCGATATTCCTCCGAGAGGGTTCATCGGCTTCATGTCAGACTTGGTGTACAGAAAGTCGCGGGTCTCCTGATTTTACTGTGTGATGCGTCGAACAGTGGAGCTATGGGGATGGGAGGAATTTGGAGACCTTTCAACAGATTTTCAGGTTGTTTCACTCATTTGATGACTGACACGATTTCAACCAGTCAGTGAACCAGTAGTTTGGGGGTTGGTCGAGACGTATTTCTCATGGTGCTTGAAAGTTTGTGAACGCTTTAGAATTTTCTATATTTCTGCATAAATATGACCTTAAACATCATCAGATTTTCACACAAGTCCTAAAAGTAGATAAAGAGAACCCAGTTAAACAAATGAGAGAAAAATATTATACTTGATCATTTATTTGTTGAAGAAAATGATCCAATATTATATATCTGTGAGTGGCAAAAGTATGTGAACCTCTAGGATTAGCAGTTAATTTGAAGATGAAATTAGAGTCAGGTGTTTTCAATCAATGGGATGACAATCAGATGTGAGTGGGCACCCTGTTTTATTTAAAGAACAGGGATCTATCAAAGTCTGATCTCCACAACACGTGTTTGTGGAAGTGTATCATGGCACAAACAAAGGAGATTTCTGAGGACCTCAGAAAAAGCGTTGTTGATGCTCATCAGGCTGGAAAAGGTTACAAAACCATCTCGAAAGACTTTGGACTCCACCAATCCACAGTCAGACAGATTGTGTACAAATGGAGGAAATTCAAGACCATTGTTACCCTCCCCAGGAGTGGTCGACCAACAAAGATCACTCCAAGAGCAAGGCATGTAATAGTCGGCGAGGTCGCAAAGGACCCCAGGGTAACTTCTAAGTGACTGAAGGCCTCTCTCACATTGACTAATGTTAATGTTCATGAGTCCACCATCAGGAGAACACTGAACAACAATGGTGTGCATGGCAGAGTTGCAAGGAGAAAGCCACTGCTCTCCAAAAAGAACTGTGGCAGCGGGGGCGTGGTCAAGTGCCGGTCTGTGACAGGAGGGCGGAGTCAGGGAAGGTAAGTGGCAGAATCACTACACCTGATGGCAATTAACTTGTTTTTGTGTGTGTCTTCCCAGTGACCCCGCCCTATGTACCGTAAGGAGGGAGAGCGAGAGCAGAGGAGCTGTTCCCTGGACGAGACGCTGATGTGTGTGTCTCTGTGCGTTTGAAATATATATTGTTAGACTGAAAAGTGTGGCAATAAAGCCCTGTTTACACCTGATCTCTGTCCTGCCATCCTCTGTGCTCTATCCACACGTATTGAACAGCTACAGTGGTGCCGAAACCCGGGATCCAGAGTGGAGCGCCAACCGATCAGCCCCATGGAGTCATCCCCGTTCGCCGACCTGGTCCACGCCCTCGCCACGGTCCAGCAAAGCCAGCACCAGGCGCTCGTCACCCTCCGGAAGGAACAAGAGCAGTGCTTCGAAGCCCTGGTGCTGGCCCAGCAGGAAGACCGCAAGGCGTTCCAGCACCTCCTCGCGTCGGCAGGGTCCATCAGGGCTCCGGCAGTGGGCCCGTCTCCCCTCACCGTCACCAAGATGGGCCCGCAGGATGACCCCGAGGCATTCATCACGCTATTCGAACAGGTTGCAGAAGCCTCGGGGTGGCCGATGGAGCAGCACGCGGTGCGCCTCCTCCCCCTCCTAATGGGAGAGGCACAGCTGGCCGAGCTACAGCTCCCCGCCGACCGCCGGCTGGCCTACGCGGACCTCCACCGGGCCATCCTCCAGCATGTGGGGCACACTCCAGAGCAACAGCGCCAGTGCTTCCGCGCTCTGCGCTTGGAGGAAGTCGGCCGGCTGTTCGCGTTCGGCCAGCAGCTCTGGGATGCCTGCTGGCGGTGGCTGAGGGCCGACAACCGCGACACCGAGGGGATCATCGACCAGGTGGTGCTGGAACAGTTCATCGCACGCTTACCCGCAGGAACCGCGGAGTGGGTCCAGTGCCACCGCCCGGCATCGCTGGATCAGGCAGTCGAGCTGCCAGAGGATCATTTGGCGGCTGTTCCGGCGGCAGGACAGCAGACGGCGTCTACTCTTCTCTCCTCTTCTCTCTCTCTCTCTCTCCCCCTCCTTCTGTGTCCCGTCCTCGCCCCATTCCCCCACCGCGGAGACGGGGGCCGGCACCACTCCAGCCAGCCCGCCGCACCCGCGGTGCCCTCCTGTTTCTCCCTTCTGTGTCTGTCTCTCCCCCCCCTCAGGTGAGTGAGCCCCAGAACACCGGTGCAGAGGGAAAGCCCGGGCCGGTTTGCTGGCGCTGCGGGGAGCCAGGCCACCTTCAACAACAGTGCACGGCAATGGAAGTGGGCACGGTGGTTCGGATCCCCGATGCGCCAGAGGCCGCCCTCGATCGGGCCGGAGCGTATCGCATACCGGTGAGTATCCAAGGGGCTACATATCAGGCGTTGGTGGATTCGGGTTGTAATCAGACCTCAATTCGCCAAAGCCTGGTTCAAAACAAGGCATTGGGGGGAGCACAGGGGGTGAAGGTGTTGTGTGTGCACGGGGATGTTCACAGCTACCCTTTGGTGTCGGTCCACATTTTTTTCAGAGGGGAAAAATTTATAGTGAAGGCGGCGGTTAATCCTCGCCTTACCCACTCTTTAATTTTGGGGACTGATTGGCCGGGATTTCGGGGGTTAATGACAAGCTTAGTAAAAAGTGGGTCCTGCCATTTGACAGGGGGAGGTCCCGGTGTCGCTTTGGCGGGAGCAGCTGTCACAGAGCCGTCTACATCATCTCCGCGTCAGAGTGAGGAGCCGCCGGCTCCTCCTCTCTCTAGTGGGGAATCCCTCACGGATTTCCCATTAGAACAATCGTGAGACGAGACTCTGCAACATACGTTTGACCAAGTGAGAGTAATCGATGGTCAAACACTCCAGCCGAACGCCACCCCGTCCTTCCCCTACTTCGCAATTATGAAGGATAGGTTATACCGAGTGACGCAGGACACTCAAACTAAAGAGCGAGTCACGCAGCTTTTGATTCCGAAGAGCCGCCGGGAATTGGTATTCCAGGTGGCTCACTTTAATCCCATGGCTGGACACTTAGGGCAGGATAAGACACTAGCCCGAATAATGGCCCGATTCTATTGGCCGGGGATTCGTGGCGATGTTCGTAGGTGGTGTATGCCATGCCGCGAATGCCAGTTAGTAAATCCAGTGGCCATTCCAAAAGCGCCTTTGCGCCCTCTTCCATTGATCGGGACCCCGTTTGAGAGAATTGGGATGGATCTCGTTGGGCCATTAGATCGGTCAGCACAAGGGCACCGCTTTATATTAGTTCTGGTGGACTATGCAACGCGATACCCGGAAGCAGTGCCTCTGCACAATATCTCAGCATGCAGTATTGCAGAGGCACTCTTCCACGTTATCTCCCGAGTCGGAATCCCGAAAGAGATTCTGACTGATCAAGGCACTACATTCATGTCACGGACACTGCGCGAACTGTATGGGTTATTGGGGATTAAGCCGAGCCGCACCAGTGTGTATCACCCACAAACAGATGGTTTAGTGGAACGGTTCAATTGCATCCTCAAAAATATCATTAAAAAATTCATAAGTGAGGACGCACGTGATTGGGATAAGTGGCTCGAGCCCTTGTTGTTCTCAGTGCGAGAGGTTCCCCAAGCCTCCACGGGGTTCTCCCCATTCGAATTATTATATGGGCGTAAGCCACGCGGCATCCTAGATGTGCTGCGGGAAAATTGGGAGGAGGGACCTTCACAAAGCAAGAACGAAATTCAATATGTTATGGACTTGCACGCAAAACTCCACACGCTCACCCACCTAACTCAGGAGAATTTGTGGCAGGCCCAGGAACGGCAAGCCCGTCTGTACAACAAGGATACGCACCTTAGGGAGTTCACCCAGGGAGATAAAGTACTCGTACTGTTGCCCACTTCGAGCTCCAAATTGATCGCCAAGTGGCAAGGGCCCTTTGAGGTCACACGGCGAGTCAGGGACGTCGACTATGAGGTGAGGCGAACAGACAGGGGTGGGGCACTACAAATTTACCACCTCAATCTGCTTAAACTCTGGAATGAGGAGGTCCCCGTGGCGTTGGTGTCGGTGGTTCCGGAGAAGGCGGAGCTGGGACCGGAGGTTCAAAAGAGGGCATTGGCATCACGCACCTCTCTGGTCCCCTGTGGAGACCACCTCTCCCCGACCCAACTCACGGAGGTCGCCCAGTTGCAGACCAAGTTTTCGGATGTGTTCTCGCCCCTGCCCGGTCGCACTGACCTCATAGAGCACCACATAGAGACGCCCCCGGGGGTACCGGTAGTAGTGCATAGCCACCCTTACAGGTTACCCGAACACAAAAAAAAGGTGGTTCGGTAAGAACTTGAGACCATGCTCGAAATGGGCATCATCGAGGAGTCCCACAGTGACTGGAGCAGCCCGGTGGTCTTGGTACCCAAAGCTGATGGGTCGGTCCGGTTCTGTGTGGACTACAGAAAAGTCAACACGGTGTCTAAGTTCGATGCGTACCCGATGCCTCGTATTGATGAGTTGCTCGATTGACTCGGCACTGCTCGCTTTTATTCGACACTGGATTTGACGAAGGGATATTGGCAGATCCCCTTGACTCCACTATCCCAAGAGAAAATGGCCTTTTCCACACCATTTGGTTTACACCAATTCATCACCCTTCCGTTTGGGCTGTTTGGGGCGCCTGCTACGTTTCAGTGGCTGATGGACAGAGTCCTCTGCCCTCACGCCACTTATGCGACCGCCTATCTGGATGATATTATCATCTATAGTAATGACTGGCAGAGGCACCTCGAACATCTGAGGGCCGTCCTTAGGTTGCTGAGACGAGCGGGGCTCACAGCCAACCCAAAGAAGTGTGCGATTGGGCGGGTGGAAGTACGGTATCTGGGCTTCCACTTGGGCAACAGGCAGGTGCGTCCCCAAATTAATAAGACGGCAGCGATTGCGGCCTGCCCGAGGCCCAAGACCAAAAAGGGGGTGAGACAGTTCCTGGGGCTGGCTGGCTATTACCGTAGGTTTATACCTAATTATTCGGACGTCACCAGCCCGCTGACTGACCTCACTAAAAAGGGGGCACCAGATCCGGTCCAGTGGACGGGGCAATGCCAGCAGGCTTTTTCTGAAGTGAAGGCTGCACTGTGTGGGGGGCCACTTTTACACTCCCCTGACTTTTCTCTCCCCTTTGTGTTGCAGACCGATGCGTCGGACAGAGGGCTGGGGGCGGTTTTGTCCCAGGAGGTGGAGGGGAGGACCGCCCCATCCTGTACATTAGCAGGAAGCTGTCAGTGCATGAGGGGCGCTACAACACGATCGAGAAAGAGTGTCTGGCAATCAAGTGGGCGGTCCTCGCCCTCTGTTACTACCTGCTGGGGCGCCCTTTCACCCTCTGTTCGGACCACGCGCCCCTCCAGTGGCTCCACCACATGAAAGATGCCAACGCGCGGATCACCCGTTGGTATCTGGCACTCCAACCCTTCAATTTCAAGGTGGTCCACAGGCCGGGGGTGCAGATGGTCGTGGCAGACTTCCTCTCCCATCGGGGGGGGGAGTCAGCTGCAGGCCGGGCGGTGGGGGTATGTGGCAGCGGGGGCGTGGTCAAGCGCCGGTCTGTGACAGGAGGGCGGAGTCAGGGAAGGTAAGTGGCAGAATCACTACACCTGACAGTAATTAACCTGCGTTTGTGTGTGTCTTCCCAGTGACCACGCCCTATGTAAGGAGGGAGAGCGAGAGCAGAGGAGCTGTTCCCTGGACGAGACGCTGATGTGTGTGTCTCTGTGCGTTTGAAATATATATTGTTAGACTGAAAAGTGTGGCAATAAAGCCCTGTTTACACCTGATCTCTGTCCTGCCGTCCTCTGTGCTCCACCCACACGTATTGAACGGCTACAAGAACATTGCTGCTCGTTTGCAGTTTGCTAAAGATCACGTGGACAAGCCAGAAGGCTATTGGAAAAATGTTTTGTGGACGGAAAATACCAAAAGACCAAAATAGAACTTTTTGGTTTAAATGAGAAGTATTATGTTTCGAGAAAGGAAAACACTGCATTCCAGCATAAGAACCTTATCCCATCTGTGAAACATGGTGGTGGTAGTATCATGGTTTGGGCCTGTTTTGCTGCATCTGGGCCAGGACGGCTTGCCATCGTTGATGGAACAATGAATTCTGAATTGTTCCAGCGAATTCTAAAGAAAAATTTCAGGACACCTGTCCATGAACTGAATCTAAAGAGAAGGTGGGTCATGCAGCAAGACAACGACCCTGAGCACACAAGTTGTTCTCCCAAAGAATGGTTAAAGAAGAATAAAGTTAATGTTTTGGAATGGCCAAGTCAAAGTCCTGACCTTAATCTAATCAAAATGTTGTGGAAGGAAGCGAGCAGTTCATGTAAGGAAACCCACCAACATCCCAGAGTTGAAGCTGTTCTGTACGGAGGAATGGGCTAAAATTCCTCCAAGCCGGTGTGCAAGACTGATCAACAGTTACTGCAAACGTTTAGTTGCAGTTTTTGCTGCACAAGCGGGTCACACCAGATACTGAAAGCAATGGTTCACATACTTTTGCCACTCACAGATATGTAATATTGGATCATTTCCCTCAATAAATAAATGACCAAGTATAATATTTTTGTCTCATTTGTTTAACTGGGTTCTCTTTATCTACTTTTAGGACTTGTGTGAAAATCTGATGTTGTTTTAGGTCATATTTATGCAGAAATATAGAAAATTCTAAAGGGTTCACAAACTTTCAAGCACCACTGTAGGCATGACAATTGCATATTTGCCCATGTTGACAGAATGCAGTTGAGCAGGAACAATATAAATAAATAAATATAGGTGGTCGAGAGAATAAGGTGCATGTGGTTGTAAAAACATATACTATTCAGGTAAGAGGTAGGCATGTAGAGGTGTAGACAGTTTGTGTTACCATTCAGTCCTGTTTCTGTCTGTACCCCTGGCATCTGTGTAGGTGACTGGCTTTGTTCAGTTCACGTATGACACTCGGGTAGAAGCTGTTATTTAGTCTATTTGTCCATGATGCAATGGATCTGAACCGTCTACCAGAGGGCAGTGGTTCAAGAAGCTGGTGTCCAGGGTGGGAAGGGTCTTTTAAGATGTTGGTGGCTCTGCTGGGGCAACGGGTGGTGTAGAGTTGCTCTAGAGAAGGCAGCGGGCAGCCAGTGATCTTCTGTGCAGAGTTGTTGACTCTTTGAAGGGCTTTCTCATCTGCCACAGAGCTGCTGGTGTACCATGTAGCGATGCAGTATGTCAGCACACTCTCGACTGAGCAACGGTAGAAGGTCACTAGCAGCTGCTCGTGGAGGCTGTTCTTCTTGAGGATCCTCAGGAAGTACAGTCACTGCTCTGCCTTTTTCACTGCCGCTGTGGAGTTTGTGGTCTGGGTGAGGTCCTCTGCAATGTGTGTGCCCAGGAACTTGAAAGTGGGGCACTCTTTCCACTTTGACCCCGCTGATTAGCAACGGAGTGTAGTCCTTGTTGCGTTTTCGGAAGTCTATTATAAGTTATTTTGTTTTTGATGGGTTCAGGGCTAAGTTGTTTTCTTCACACCACCTTGTCAGTTTTTGGACATCATCCCTGTGGGCTGTCTCATCATCTCTTGAGATGAGTCCAACAATAGTTGTGTCATCTGCAAACTTGATGATGATGTTGGTAGGGTGGGTGGGAGTGCAGTTGTGGGTGTAAAGGGCATAGAGGAGGGGGCTCAGCACACAGCCCTGTGGGGCTCCAGTGCTGAGTATGAGGGTGGATGAGGTGTGGGGGCCTAGTCTTACCATCTGAGAGCAGTTGGTGAGGAAGTCCTTGATCCAGTGGCAGATGGTTTGGGAGAGTCCGAGGTCAGACAGTTTGGCAATCAGTCTGTCTGGGATGACTGTATTGAATGCAGAGCTATAGTCTACAAAGAGCATCCTCACATAGCTGCCCTGCTAGTCGACGTGGCAAAGTGCAGTGTGTAGGGCAGTGGTTATCACATCCTCAGTAGACCTGTTTGATCTGTAGGTGAACTGGTATGGGTCGAAGATGGCTAGGAGGTTGGATTTGATGTGCTGCTGGACCAGCTTCTCAAAGCACTTCATGATGATCAGGGTGATAATCGAGCTCTGATTGGAATTTTAAAACTCCACGCTGTCGCATGTGACAGAAATGAACACAGCTATTGAATGTCTTCTCTGATCATTGATCCATTTCCGTGTTAGCACAGCTGTTAACCGTCCCATGATGAGTCTGTCGACCAATCAGAGGCTGTATTCCTGACTGGACGTGCGTGTTGTAGGAGCTCTGATCTCAAACATATTCCGCAATTTCCCAAGGAGCTCAGAGATAAAACAAGAAAAGAGATCAGAGGGTAAGGAAACGCAGATGTCATATTCTGTTCTCTTGGTTAATTGTGGTGTTAACTTTGTGATCATCAGGGTTGAAGGTTGACGAACTATACCAATATGTCTCAAGCTTCACGTTTCCACTCATATGAATTGCATCCATTCCAGTTTCTATCTGAACTCATCAAGATGGATAAAATGCATCACAAACCAGCTCATGAAGTTCAAACTGCACAAACTATTTTGACACTGAGCTTTATGAATTCCAAACCAAAACTGTCTTCCTCACACAAAAACTGAAAATTCTAATGTTGAAGAACTTATGACGTTTACTCATGAGTGTTTTGAAATTAGGTGAATTTGGTGTAAAAAAAAAAAAAAACTCAACCCTGGCAACCCTCTCACTTACCATCATGTCTCCTCCACTGATGCCCCTTTTCCTCCAAGCCAGTTCTAGGAA
This sequence comes from Neoarius graeffei, assembly GCF_027579695.1. Taxonomy (NCBI): domain Eukaryota; kingdom Metazoa; phylum Chordata; class Actinopteri; order Siluriformes; family Ariidae; genus Neoarius; species Neoarius graeffei. The sequence goes on along the minus strand of NC_083573.1, from coordinate 3,033,790 downwards.
TGCTTCATCCCCAACCAGTCCTTCCCGTTTTGACAGCCAAAGAACCAGGGCAGTCTACCTTGGAGTCTATCCCTGGAATATCTTAGCGCCTATCCCCTGGACAACTTTGAGCGTATCCATAGAACTGCACTCAAGGTGGGAATACCCCCTGACCCTGGATCCTGAAGCCTTTCCCTGGAACACCTTGAAGTCTATCCCTGAAAAATCTTCGAGTCTCTTTCTAAAACACTGGGCACAAAGTGTTTATATATCCTTGACCCTGAACCCTATTCCTGAAACACCTTGTAGCCTCTCTCTGAAACCCTGGGAGCCCAACAGGAATTAACCCATATACACACACTGATTCACACACAGGGACAATTTAGCATAGACATTTCCTCTCGGGCAGGAAAACTGGTTCTAGAGGAGCACCAGCACTCGAGAACCAAGAACCACTTCCATCAACTCATCAGATCCATCAATCACAAGTTTGTAACTAACACAGGATCATGAGCTAACAGAACAGATCGAGTCTTCCAAATTTCATTATCTATTCAAATGAGCGAGTGGTCCATCAGTAATCTGAGGTTAACTTGTAGTTCTTGGTACTTGGTACACACTTGTTGTTTAAGGGTTCTTTGCTCGTTATTTAATTATAAGGTCAAAGTGAAGACTCAGTCAACAGAGCAGAGTGAGAGCCAGGTTACCCGTTCATTCATGTTCAAGCTTGTGGAGTGATTGTCTTCTCTCTATATATCTCCAACCCCAATTCAAAAAAAGTTGGGACGCTGTGTAAACTGGAAATAATAATAATAAGGATGGGATAATTTGCAAATCATGGAAACCCAAAATTTAATTGAACATAGTACAAAGACAAAATATCAAATGTTGAAACTCATCTCATCTCATCTCATCTCATTATCTCTAGCCGCTTTATCCTGTTCTACAGGGTCGCAGGCAAGCTGGAGCCTATCCCAGCTGACTACGGGCGAAAGGCGGGGTACACCCTGGACAAGTCGCCAGGTCATCACAGGGCAAATGTTGAAACTGAGAAATGTTATTATTCTTTGAAAAATATGTGCTCATTTTAAATTTGATGTCAGCAACGCGTTTCAATAAAAAGTTGGGACAGGGTGTGTTTACCAGTGTGTTGCATCATGTCTACTTTTAACAACACTCTGTAAACATTTGGGAACTGAGGAGACCAACTGCTGTAGTTTTGAAAGAGAAATGTTGTCCCATTATTGCCCGATATTCAATTTCAGTTGCTCAACAGTTCGGGGTCTCACATCTTTGTCGTATTTTGCGCTTCATAATGCGCCAAATGTCTTAAATGGGAGACAGGTCTGGACTGCAGCAGGTCAGTTTAGCACCCAAACTCTTTTAATACGGAGCCATGTGGTTTTAATATGCGCAGAAAGTGGTTTGACGTTGTCTTGCTGAAAGAAGGAAGGCCTTCCTTGAAAAAGATTTTGTCTGGATGGCAGCATATTGCTCTGAAACGTGTTTATATCATTCAGCATTAATGATGCCTTCCCAGATGTACAAGCTACCCATGTCATGTGCACTACTGCCACCTCATACCATCACAGACGCTGGATTTTGAGCTGTGCACCGATAACAAGCCGGATGGTCCCTCTCCTCTTTAGCCTGGAGGACGTGGTGTCTATGATTTCTAAAAAGAATTTCTACTTTTGATTCGTCAGACCTCGGGACAGTTTTCCACTTCGCTTCAGTCTATCGTCAAAGAGCTCAGACCCAGAGAAGGTGGCGGGGTTTCTGGATATTGCTTATATCTGGTTTTAACTTGCATTTGTGGACGCAGTAATGAAGTGTTTTCACAGACGATGGTTTTCTGAAGTGTTCCTGAGCCCATACAGTGATTTCCACTACAGACACGTGTCTGCTTTTAATGCAGTGTCTCCTGAGGGCCTGAAGATCACAGGCATCCAGTGTCAGTTTTCAGCCTTGTCTCTCGCATACAGAGATTTCTCCAGATTCTCTGAATCTTTTAATGATATTATGGACCACAGATGATGTGATCCTCAAATTCTTTGCAGTTTTACATTGCGGAACGTTATTCTTAAATTGTTGCACCGTTTGCCCATGCAGTCTTTCACAGAGCAGTGAACCCCTCACCATCTTTACTTCTGAGAGACTCCGCCTCTTTGGGATGCTTTTTTTTATACCCAATCATCTGACTGAACTGTTAACAATTAATCTAATTAAGTTTTTTTTTTTGCATTCCACAACTTTTTCAGGCTTTTGTTGCCCCGTCCCAGCTTTTCTGAAACATGTTGCTGACATCAAATTCAAAATGAGCAAATATTTTATAAAAAACAATAAAATTTCTCAGTTTCAACGTTTGAGATGTTGTCTTTGTACCATTTTCTATGAAATACACTCTAGGGTTTCTATGATTTTCAAATAATCACATTCTGTTTTTGTTTATATTTTACACAGCATCCCAACTTTTTTGGAATTGGGGTTATATCTACATGACCATTTATTTGTTTGTTTGTTTCCTTCCTGATCCAATCTAGTGGGCCAGATGTTTATTTATTTCAACGGACTCAGCTACTTATCTCAGTTCTGGCTTGATGTGTGGGTCAGTCACCCAGCAGGTTGGATGTGGGTTTAATCATTAATTTATTCATGTGAAACTGAGTTCATGTTCAAGTCTTATGAACTCGGAATCAGTTCTGATCTAAAAGTCGCCTCTTATGAAGCTGGTCCTTGTGCAAAGCCACATTTAAGTTCAGTTTCACTGGAGCAGATCTAAAAGCTAAGATCTGACAGAGTCTGAGTTATTTCATTTTATTAAGGAAGTTCATGAACAGTAAAGTTTACAACACTTATTTATCTATCTATCTATTTATTTTTGCGATGTTGCAAAAAAAAAAATCCAGATGAAGGCTAAATGTTTGATGATGTCAGTTTCCGAGGCTGGTGACCCGTTTCCCCAGATATCAGTGAAATTATTTATTTATTTCAGTAAAATGTGTTTATTGAAGCGTTTCAAGGATAGAAACTGTTAAAAATTAAATAAAACAGGTTATTGGTTCAAAGCTGAAATTGTTCGACTTGGAAGCCCAGAGTGAGAGACTTGACCATTTCTTTTAGTTTTATTGTTTTTATTTGATTATTTTTGTAATGAAATGGTTTGTTGTCCCAGTCCAGTGTCCTTGGGTGCCTGAAAGACCCTTCATGATAATATTATTATTTGTCATCGTTGTACTGTTGTAGTATTAGGAGTATTTTGTGAGGTTTTTTTTTTTTTTGCAGTTGATCTTGAGCAGTCACTTATGCAATCAAAAGAAGAAAAACAAGAGTCATCAGGGCGTGTTAAGGTTCAGTTCCAGCTGACTTTATTTCCTTCCTGAAAAAAAGAAAAAAAAACAACAACAACAAAAAAAATCTGTACATGTGTATATTAACAATCTGACAGGCAGTGACTTGACACATAGAGCTGGCATGAAGCCCCGCCCCTTAACCCTCCCCTTCCCTCCCTGCCCCGCCCCCTCAACCGTGTTATGGCATGATTAGGATGCAAAACAAAGATTCTTTTTTTTCTACACAGCATATTGCACAGAACATAAAGTTAATATAATCCCACTGTGTATATACGATATTTATACAGAAATTCCTCAACAACAATCGTTAAAGGAAGTCGGCGAAGCGAAACGATAGCTGTTCTAGTGCCGTGACATGTTTATAGCGCAACAACATACAGAAAACACACAATCTTTTTTCTTATAATAATAATAATAATAATAATACAGTCGACTGTACAAATTCACGATTTTTCCTAAGTTTTCAGAACACAACAGCTATTATAGAAACCTGAATCTGTGATACAAAAGTCTATCCACCATGCCGTAAAATACGAAAACGATGAGCTATATGAGTAGAAAAAGAGCGGTTAAATATCCAAACACCATGATTTTATTTTCTGTTCTGTATTTTTTTAAAAAACGATTTTTTTGCAAAATGCCATTAAAAAACAACCAATCAATTAAAGCTACAATATCTGACAGAGCAAGATCTGATGTGTAATGTCCCTTTACAGTGTGAAAAAGTGTGTGTGTGTGTGTGTGTGTGTGTGTGTGTGTGTGTGTGTGTGTGTGTGAGAGAGAGAGAGAGAGAGAGAGAGAGAGAGAGAGAGAGAAAAGAGAGACAGGATGGAGAGAGACAGACAGGATGGAGAGAGAGAGAGACAGAATGGAGAAAGAGAAAATGGAGAGAGACAGGATGGAGAGAAAGACAGAATAGAGAGAGAGAGAGAGAGAGAGAGAGAGAGAGAGAGAGAGAGAGAGAGAGGAGCTGTAAACACAGACAGGAGGTTGATTTTGCTTTAACTGACCCACCTCGAATAAAAAAAAAGGAGAAAAAAGCTGGAAAAAAGCTGGTACACAAATCATCAAATCGCCACGCCCCCTTTTTTCCTCTTTCTTTTTGTTTTTTCTTTTTTTTAAATATAGATTTGTACAAAAATACACTGAGAAAATAATCAAACGCTCTCTTTTTCTCCAAAAAAGTCTACATTTAAATATTAAAAAAATGGAAAAACTCTAGCCCTTCTTTTTGGGAGAAGGAATGTGAACCAACAAACAAACAAACAAACAAAACTTGATTTTAAAAAAAGCAATGCTTGGCCGGTATATAAATACATCCTCATATATATAGATAGATATAAAAATGGCATCTGAAAAACAAACAAACAAACAAACACACGATGATGGACAAGAGTATAAAAAACAAACAGGAGAGTTTTGGTCCTGATTCCTTAAAAAAGTTCAGCACAGATCTGAGACTGAATCCTGAAGTTCAGAATGAAAACAGCTGGTGATTTTATTTATTTAATTTATTTAATTTATTTGAAGTCAAACATGGCGCCATCTAGCCTGGACATAAACCTACTGCTAGTGAAGTGTTCCACAAAACACCGCCACACACACACACACACACACACACACTCCTGCCTTCCTTTAGTTTCCTTTCTTTTTTGAATAAAGGGATGTTTAAAGCCCGACAGTCTCCCACTGGGTCAGAAATCCTCTCCCTCACACCCGGGACCCCAACACACCATCTCTGTACCATTAAAAAGTCACGTGGTTGTCGCAATGTTGTCCTTTTTGTTTTTCTTTCTTTTTAAAAAAAAAGATGACTGAAAACAGCGTCTCGTGCAAATCAAATAAGTTTTCCAGTTCTGAATTTTATTTTATTTTTTGCATCTTGTTGTTGGTTTTTCCTTCGCGCGCACGGACATGGATGTGTCTCCTTCTTCCTCTTCCTCTCCTCACCCTGCAGACACTTGCAGCTCCTCCAGTCCTGCTGCAGCTCAAAAACAAAATCCCTTCTTCTTCTTCTTCTTGTTTTTTTTTCTTGCCCAGGCACGCGCCTCTGCAACTCCGCCTCTCATCTCTCACTTTTTTTTTAAATGTTCTTCTCACCACAATGCGCGGAACTTGTTGATGTTTGCACTGGAGCTCTGATGCCAATCAATGCAGCTCAGTGCCCCAGCGCGCGCGCGCCTCCGCTCCTTTCTTCATCTCTTTTTTTTTTTCAATAAAAACGCAATTTTACCTTGGGGTTGTTGTTGTTGTTCTTTTGTTGCGCATTTCATTTCAGAGTCTCAATGCAACTTCGTGTGAAACAGTTCTCCTGAAATTCTCTCTTTCTTTGAATGAGATGAGTTCCATTCCCCTGCACTGCTGATCGGTTTGTTTGTGAGTTCCAGTCCCGCGCGCTCGCGCTCCTTCAGTACGTGAACACGAGGTTGGAGATGGTCGACTCGAGCCAGTCCCGGGAGATCATCTCGGTCACCTCGGGCGTGCAGTAATCGGGGAAGTCGAAGTGAGAACCCGCGCACGACTCGAAGCTCGAGTCCCAGTCGCGGTCGAGTCCCGGTGAGCACGAGGACGCGGAAGAGGAGGAAGAGGAGCCGAAGCTGCCCAGAGACGTGCTGTCGAATCCGGGGCTCGCGCGACGCCGAACCTCCGCCATGTCGTCCTCAAACTCCTCATCGGATGAAGAAGAGGATGAGGATGAGGACTGGGATGAGCGCGAGGCGGAGGGAGCAGGCGAGGGCGCGCGGAAGGCGCGGTGCGAGTCCTCGTACAGACTCTGCGTGTCGCTGAACTCGGTGGAGCTGCTGCTCAGGGTCGGGCTCGCGGGAACACTTCCCCCGCCTCCCCCTCCGGTCCCGAACACGTACACTCTTTTGGGTTTCTTGTCCGACTTGCTGGACTTGTAGAGCGCGTGGTGGTCCGCCGGTTCCTGCGGCGCGGCTCTGTGCGCCGTCCTGTGCGCCTTGGCGCTGCCCGGTTTGGAGTTTCCGCTCTTTCTGGAGTGCGCCTTCAGCGGGGCTCCGGGCCCCCCGCCCGCCTTCTCCCCGGTCTTGGAGCCCCCGCTCGACTTGGCCTTTTTCCGCGGCCGGTACTTGTAGTCCGGGTAGTCGGCCATGTGCTTGAGGCGCAGGCGCTCTGCCTCGCGGATGAACGGGATCTTGTCGGTGTCCTTGAGCAGCTTCCAGCGCTTGCCGAGCCGCTTGGAGATCTCCGCGTTGTGCATGTCGGGAGACTGTCCCATGATCTTCCGCCTCTCGATCTGAGACCAAACCATGAACGCGTTCATGGGCCGTTTGATGTGTCCGCTGGGGGTCTTACACCAGCCCGGGTCCACCAGCTTCTCGGGTCCGGGGCTCGCGGCTGACAGATCCGCGTCCGCCGCCCCGGAGTCACAGCTCTCCGCGCCGCTCGCTTTCTGCACCATCCCGGCGCCCGCGCGCGCGCGCTCAGCTTCACCCGTCCCGGAACGTTAACCGAGCTGGAGAAAGGAAAGAGAAATCCACCGGGCAGTAGTCCTGAGAAGCTCTGGGGCTGCTATTTTTAATCTGTATTATTATGATAATGATGATGGTGAGAGCGCGCACGCGGGGATGTGTTGGATCTGAACTCAGTGCGCGGACACACACTCCGGCTCGCGCCGTGTCCGTTCTCCGTTCATGTTCGCGTTCAGCCGGTTAAAGTGTGCGTGTGTGTGTTTCAGCTCTTTCTGCATAACCGAGCTGTAAGTTGCTCTTGTTGTTGTTGTTGTTGTTGTTATGGTTGTTGTTGTGCGCGTCCCAGCTGCAGCGCGCGCACAGAAGTTTTTCGCTCAGCCACAGCTCGCGCCGCTTTATCCCTCCGCGAGACCGCACCGGAGAAAACGCAGCAGCCAATCAGCGCCTGTCGCCAGCCTTCCCCCCCCCTGCTGAGAAGCCACGCCCCCTGAACGCTTTCATTGGCTGGGGGGGAAAAAAAGGAATCTAATCACATCGGGCGCGTGCAATGAGCAGCTCTGGCTCTGACCTCATTCCTGTAAACTTATTATTATTTATTTATATATATATATATTTTTTTAATAAAAAAGCGCGAGACAAAGCTGATGAGCTCATCAAGGTGGTTTAAGAATATTTCGTTTTTATTTCTCAGAGACACACTTGGAGCTTACAGCACACACACACACACACACACTCGTGCAGATGCGCAGGAATAACAGAGGCGCTGAGTGTTATTTGAAGAACATTTCATTTTTCGAAGCCCTTTAGCGCGCGAGCTCAGGCGCCTCATGTTGTGTTAAAAAAAAGACCACAATTATTATTATTATTATTATTATTATTATTATTGAAACCCCGCCCCTCAGGGGACGAACCTGTGTCAAGCCACGCCCCTTCACATTTCAGTCGGACAGGAGAAAACAGGTTTGAGTTCGATGCCCTCTGGCTGCACAGGTGCGGATCAGGTGAACGCGCGCGCTCAGTTCTGTTTGTTTATTATTTGTTTTATTATAATCAAGCGACATGTATTTATTATTATTATTATTATTATTATTATTTATATAAATGTGATTCTGAATAGCACACAATTAGGTCACCGTTCTCATCAGTCTGTTGTGGTGTGTGTTGTACCCAACGCTAGGTGGCAGAGTGGAGCTGACAGACTGTGCAGCTGTGTGTCCTGAAAGCTGTGGACTGTATTAGAGCAGGACACGGATTCAGAGTGGAGTTACATAATTCCAAAACAAAAGCACAAATATCTTCAACCACAGAACCAAACACCGCAGCGTCCCATTTCACAGCCGTCCTTCCCTTCCCTTCCCTTCCCTTCCCTCAGTCAAACAGGAAGACAATCACGGACCTTCCAAACACACCGTCCCGTCCAACAAGTGTGTCGTTTTCATTGCTGTCAGGATCTGTCCCAACTTACTCTCCATTCACTCGGAGAGAAAGACAGGATGAAACTGGATCTTTCCTTGTGAATATCATGAACTTTAAAATGATCCACAGGGTAAACGTTTAAAGCGTCACGGCACACACCTTTCCAGGTAGCTTTCCATTATTAGACAGGTATTGTTCTAATTTGTTGTTGGTTTCCAAACTCAGTGTCGACAGATAAGCAGATTTATTGATATTCGAACCCCGAGTCCAGAGCCACGTCCACCGCAAGAGATTCAGTGTCTTAAATTTTTGTCCATTTTTACACTGTTTATTACCAGTTTTATTAATTACCATCATTAAAGCATCAATTTATTGTCCCAATCTCACGTCCACTCTTCCACAGTATGAGTCAAGGGCGGCTGGTGCATAAGGGTGATTGGGCGACGCACTGCCAAAATGAAAAAAAAAAGTTTTTTTTCTTTTTTTAAAGCAAACTTTCACCAGCGCTGCTCGAGGCCTTTTTAGGCCCACTTTACACGGGGACGGTCTGAAACAAAAACGCAAAAGTCTGTTTTCATTCTCACTTTTTTCCGCGTCTACACGACCGTTTTCAAGGAGGAAATCTGCGTCTATACGGTGACGCATACATGTGTGGAATTCAGTTGGATGTGCATGCCAGGCAGCTAGGTGGTGCTGTGAAAGACCTCCGCTATGTCTGCACGCATGCGCAACGTCTTCCGTCTTGTCTGGTCTGCACATCTGCGCCGCGAAAACTTTGACTACTCTGGCTATGGTAAGTAAGAAAGTAAGTAAAAAAGTAAGAGCATGCTATACCCGCCTCTGTTCATTAACGGTATATGTGCAGATTCGGTATAGATGTTCGAAGGACTCCTGGACGTTTATTAAAGCTGCCAGAGCAGCTTGAAGGTCCGTTGGATCGATGTAATCAGACATGCTCTTACTTTTTTACTTACTTTCTTACTTCCCGGGCTGGCATGTACAGTATATGACATATGTATGACGTAAACGCGTACCCGACGTGAGCAGATCCGAGCAGAGTTTTGCGTATTGGGTAGTTTAGACGGATATGCAACGGGGGCTGTTTTTAACTTATCCACTCTGGAAGGCGTTTTCAATTTTTTCCGTTTTTCAGCCTCGGAAACGCCGTGCCCATGTAGACGAAAGGCACTTCTGATAAAATATTTAGTCGTTTTTACCCGACAGCGTCCTCGTGTAAACGGGCCCTTAATCTGTCTCTGGGTATCATTGTCCAATCAGGGTGGTCTTGCTTCTAGAGTACCGCTCCTTTTGGGGCGATTTCAGTCACGCTGAAAATCGCCCAAGAGTTCACTGATAGAGTCCCATGTTAATCTATTTTTTTTCTCCTGACTGACACTTCAATGCAATCTCTATGGGTTCCAGGGGGGCGTGCCCTAACGTGCTTACGTCACTGCAAAGCACGGCAAAGTTGCGTTTGATCCGCTCAGTTTCTGAGGTGAGATGGATGCGGAAAGCGATTCAGTGTGGTCCTTAAAAGAAGTTCCATTTAGTCAGCGATCAAATCGAGCTAAATTGGCAACAAAACAAGCTGGACCCCCCTCGACCAAATCTAAACATAAAACAAATTTCGACAAGGGGGGGAATCATATACTAGAGGTTTTACTTCAACATGGTCCCAGCGCAAATCCTGGCGAGCTGGCTGCGAGGACGCCTCAGCAGTTTTCTTAGTCTGGCTAACGCGACTTCAAAGCTCTGTGAGCATTTGGTCTGGCAAAGATATTAAGCCCAACCGTTTCCCAAAGGCGTGGTTGACCCGCCTCCCTGAAATGCCTCAGTTTGCTACTGGTCGAAGCCAGAAAAGGCTGTGACGAAGCTTAAACCAATCACATCACTCTTTCCTCTGACGTATGTGACGCGACGGAAACTGCTTGAGTAACAGGAAGAAGATAAATACCTCCAGGGCTGCTCTTTGCTCCGTTTTCAATGAGAACTTCCTGTTGAATGCTTTCAATACAGCATCTACCGCTGTGTCAAAGGCTTGCCGCTGCTCCATGTTCGTAATGTTTCTAGTGAATGAAGCGCTTCCGGCATAGATTCTGTAAACAATCTATGGCTTCCGGTCGCAGTTCTACTACATCATTGCCTTGAACATGCCTCTACCCAGGGCCATTGGAGATGCTCAAAGTTGATTGGCTCCCGATTTTTCGGGAGCTTAGAAGAGCTGGAGATAGCTTGCCTTGCCAGACTAAGCTCGCAACAGGCCCTCGTGTTGCGTCACACTTAGGATGGGCAGGCCCAGGCTACGGTTTTCTGCTCCCCCTGCTTACTTTTCCACCCTGGAGGTGGCTCCACGGACAACACTGCTTGGACGGTCACTGGAGTTTCGGACATGCATCATTTGTCGGAGAAAATAAAAAAACATGAGTCATCAAAGATTCACATGGGCAGCTGCCTGAAATTTTCGGCTTTTGGGAGAGTGAACATCGCTACACAACTGGATGAGGGCTACAGGCTAGCAGTTCGCCGCCACAACGATGAGGTGAGCAAGAACAGGCACATATTAAACCGGCTCATCCAATGCGTGAAATTTTGTGGAGTGTTTGAGTTAGCTCTACGAGGCAAAGACGAAACTGAGGGCTCCAGTCACCGTGGTGTTTTTCTGGGTTTGGTTGACTTCATGACTCTCTCACACACACACACACACACACACACACACACACACACACACACACACACACACACACACACACACACACAGAATCCATTCACTTTTGATGTTTTCAATGTGCATTTTTATATTTGCCACACTTTGCTCTGAGAGTTAGCACTTTGGTAATATCCTTGGTAAATACCAGTAATTGCAAGATCTAAAGATCCACTCATCTATTTATTCAACTGCTATTGTTATGTTAGCCAACTATTTACAATGTTTTGTTACAGTAAGTGCACTTTCCTGTTTGTCCTTAAGTTGCACAGTCTGTAAAATTCTTGCTGGTCATGGAGTTTGAAGTACAAAATCTATTTACAGAACATTCTGTAGAACAGTTGACTTGCTACCTAGGTCAATTTACTTCAGTCCTGTGGACATTTATGGTCCGTGTAGACATAACGGGGGAAAATTGCCCCCCCCCCGAAAAAAAATTCAGGAGCCGCCACTGGTTTGAGTCGTATATTAACTGTTAGTTATTAGTGTATTAACAGTTACAGATGGAGTGGAAGAACGTATTGTCCATGGCTGTGAACATCGTGACTTATCCTTCAACTCGAAATGTAATTTCCATTGTCATAAACATGTCCCCAGTGTCTTATATACACATATGGAGTGATATTATTGTCCTGTTCTTATGAAGGGAGAACTTTAGTTTCCGAACTTAGGGTCTGTTGTTGTAAGTTTATAACTTAGGGTCAACTGCTAGAAATTTAGCAGTTTAAGTTATGGTCTCTTACTAGAAATTGAATGTCCAAATTCAGAATCCAGTGCTGGAAAATATCGTGTCCTAATCTAAAATACACTGCTATAATTTTGCTGCTCCAACTCAGGGCCTGTTGCTAGAAATCTAACCTTGTAACTGAGGGTCAACTGTTAGAAATGTAGAACACATCTTATAGTCCAACATAGAGTCCAGTGACAGAAAATTTCATACCCTAACTTCGAGTCCATTACTAGAAATTAATTTTTGTCATTATGACCCATTGCTACAAATTTATTGTAATAACTTAAGATTAATTGATAGAAATGGACTGTACTAAATTAAGGTAAATTGCTAGAAATTTTGTGGAATAACTGAAGGTCCGTTGCTACAAATGTAGTTTTCTAACACATGGGTCTATTGCTAGAAATTTAGTGTAATAACTTCAGGTCCAATCCTAGAAATTTAGTGCACTAACTTTGTTAATTACTAGAAATTCACTGTACTAACAAAAGGTCCATTGCTCAAAATTTCGTGAACTAACAATGTCAATTGCTAGAAATTTTGTGAAATAACTCAATGTCAATTGCTAAACATTGACTGTACAAACTTAAGGTCCCTTGTAAGAAATTTAGTGCACTAACTTAAGGTAAATTACTTGAAATTTACTGTACTAACTTAAGGTAAAGTATGAGAAATTTTGTGCACTAACTTAAGGTAAATTGCTAGAAATTTAGTGCACTAACTTAAGGTAAATTATGAGAAAATTACTGTACTAACTGAAGGTAAATTTCTAGAACCTTAGTGTACTAACTTAAGGTAAATTACTAGAAAATGGCTGTACTAACTTAAGGGAAACTACTAGAACCTTAGTGTCCTAACTTAAGGTAAAATACTAGAAAAGGATTAACTTAAGGTAAATTACTAGAAAATTACTGTACTAACTGAAGGTAAATTAATAGAAAATGACTGTACTAACTTCAGGTAATTTACTAGAACCTTAGTGTATTAACTTAAGGTAAATTACTAGAAAATGACCGTACTAACTGAAGGTAAATTTCTAGAACCTTCGTGTACTAACTTAAGGTAAATTACAAGAAAATGACTGTACTAACTTAAGGTAAATTACTAGAACCTTAGTGTACTAACTTAAGGTAAAATACTAGAAAATGACTAACTTAAGATAAATTATGAGAGCCTTAGTGTACTAACTTAAGGTAAATTATTATAAAATGACTGTACTAACTGAAGGTAAATTTCTAGAACCTTCGTGTACTAACTTAAGGTAAATTACTAGAAAATGACTGTACTAACTGAAGGGAAATTTCAAGAACCTTCGTGTACTAACTTAAGGTAAATTACTAGAAAATGACTGTACTAACTTAAGGTAAAATACTAGAAAATGACTAACTGAAGGTAAATTTCTAGAACCTTAGTGTACTAACTTAAGGTAAATTACTAGAAAATGACTGTACTAATTTCAGGTAAATTATGAGAAACTTGGCGTACTAAAGGTAAATTACTAGAAACTTGGTGTACTAACTTAAGGTAAATTAATATAAAATGACTGTACTATCTTAAGATAAATTACTGGAAATTTATTGGACTAACTTCAGGTCCATTGCTAGAAATTTAGTTTTCTAATACAAGGGTCGATTGGTAGAAATTTATTGCATTAAAACAGGCTCTACTGAGAGAAATTAAATGCACTAACGTGCTCAAAATTGTAAGCCTTCACTCAGAGCCCATTGTTGTAAACTTGTTATAAACTTCAGATGGTTCGTGTTCATTCTGTGACTGTAAGAAATATACAATAACATTGATTTAAAAAAAGCACCTTGGATGGAATTTGGTGGTCTCTGTGTCCCAGACGTTTGAGGTGCTTTGTCCTTGACTTATGGCAATCTGTTCTTCACCTTCACCACCTGCAGTGCAGAAGAGCGAGAGAGAGAAAAAAAACACATGTACAGTAGATAAATCAGTGTCATGGACTAACACCAGGCAGCACTTTTGCTCAGTTGTAACAAGCGTATTGATGGTGATATGGGGTAAAGCATATTTAACCAGCTGCTCGGCTCGGCTTTATCTTATCGGTCCCAGCAGCTGCCTGCTCATGTCCCGGTTAATCAGTGACAGGGACGACGTTTGGGGTCTGCTGCTCCAGTTTAGTTAGTGTCAAACTCTGATTTCAGGAGTTCACTGAGGGCAAGGAGAACATCTGCTCGCACCAGGCAACGTCCCATTAGTCCCTTTAGGGAAGTGTTTCCTTTATAGATGACTATATTACCTTTATCATCACCTGGAGTTACACCAAGATCCAAAAGTCTGATTTATTACTCCGTTTATCTTATTGTTTTAAATACGTGATGTCAAACCATAACCAACTATGGAGTTTATCAAGTGCACTACTTTGGTATTGAGTTGTCCGGTGTATGTCGTGCACAGGGTGATTTTACAGTCTGGGTTTTAACACCTTGTATACAAGTCCACCATGTAGGATATGGAATAATAGTTTACATGGTGTTTTTTTCCCCCTTGCTGTCAAATGTAATACAATTTAAACAAACAAATTCAAAGATCAAATGAAAAGAATTAACATCTCATCGGAGTTGAGTAGATTGTTGCATGGTTTAATCAAACAAAATGGCTTTCATGCTTGTTGTTCAGCAGTTTATAAAACAGCACTTGATCCAGCACAGATTATTTTTTATATCGTGTTCAGACAATAAATTGTGCTCAAAATTTAACGATATTATCCACACAGGACACTTTATCGATGGAATAAAAACATGTTCTATTCCCTTCTAGCAGGTTTCATTCATTTGGTTTGATAGCATGCAATATTGTTAGCATATCGCTTATCCTACATGTATTACGTCACTCTACCCAATGGAGAATGAGCGTTGAATATGGTTTATGATATTGCACAGTTGTCAAGACAACATGACGTCACACATCGGAGACGTAAAACTTCTGCGCTTGTGAGTGAGTGACTATGACAGTTTGTAAACAAACATGGCCGCCAGGATTTGTTTCATTAAATACGGAAGATTTTGAGAGAATTTTGAAAAAGACGCGTTGAACACCCAAAAGGAATGTATAATAATAATAATAAGAAGAAGAAGAAGAAAAATGGCTGGATTTTTTTTCGTGGTCTATCAGCATACATGTCAACCTATACGAAATGTCCGTATTTTATACGGATTTGATTCAATAAACGTAGTATACGGGCGTATAAATAAAGTTATACGAATTCTTTAAAAAAACTTCAATATTTATTTAGAGCTATAATCAATTCCCACGATGATAAAAGAGCGCATAACATTTACAAACGTACTGTACACCACAGACAGCCAGTAAAGAGTCTTATGAAATCGCGCGTTATCTTGTGGTAGCGAGACTTCGTTCCACTTTTGATCATGCGCACACCGCATTGCGAGAATCCCGCCAACCGTGAAGTCATAGACATATAAACATAGACGCCGCCTTCTGCGTAGAATCATACGTCATCCTCGCCGCCATATTGGATGTGGCAAAGTGGAGATTCTTCAACCGTCTCTGGTATAGCGTCTAGACAGTAGCCGAGAATAAAGATGCCTCATTCATGTGCTGCGTTTAACTGCACCAACAGGTTTACCGTCCAAACGAGATCACATGGGATTACCTTTCACAGGTGAGACTGGAAAAATACTTTTCATTGTATTTGGTCATTATAACGTAATTTTACGAACAGATTTTCCTGACTTTGTGGCTAATATGAAGTCTCGTGCATAATAGCCGCTCGGTGAAACCTGTCTCCCAACAACGAAGTATTTCCTTCGTAACTACGCTGATAACACTTTGTGTTTTTGTCGAACATTGGAGCTTTGTATTCATTCTGAAGGTTTATTGTTATTAATATTGAATAAAAAGTAACTGGGATACATCATTGTTAATTATCATTCAAATTTTAGGTAAATTATTTTAATTTGCATCTTATACGGATTTTATAAGGGAAATACGGATTTTGGAGGTTGGTTATACAGGTTTGATTGACCAAAGGTTGACATGTATGTATCAGATATATTCCATTCAGCTACCCGTCTTCGATTCATTCAGTATCATGCTCGGTGAATGGAATATATACGATAGACCACGAAAAAAAAATCCAGCCAATATTATTGAAATATGTTCAAGGTCCGCCTTTCACTCCTCTGAACAAAGCTTAAACCTGTAGCGATGTCTGAGGTCGAATACTGATGGACGCTGATTCACTTCAGTCTGTTACTGTCCAATCACAGGACTTTTTTTTTTTGAGAAGAAAAAAAAGAATTAAACACAAATAAAAAAAAGTGGCAAAATTAATCCTGGGAAGATTGCACACTAAATATTGTACATACACACACTGCATAGTGACCTACTTTTCAATCCAAACAGCACTGACTTTATCTGAAACACACACACACACACACACACACACACGAGATCCAATCTGAGGTGAGAAGACGGGGCTGTAATTGGTGTTCTGTCACTTCTTTGCTGTTTCTCCTCTCACAGTCTTTTCCTTCAGATACTGAGTGAAAGATTGTGCAATCGCACCGTTTCTGTCCATTTTCTACTCACAATCATGTCCTCTTTCCCACCAATAGCTATTATTGATCTTTTTGGTCAACTTCTGGTCTGGAGAAATCACCTGACTTTCTATTCCTCCACTTGAGTGGCGTCGAGATGTAAGGCACTTTAACACAACATGATTTAGGCCACATCCACACGACAACGGCAACGTGATGTTATTTAAAAAAAAATATCGCCTCCAAATGGGCAACGATCAGTAGAAATCAGGTCCATATGGCAACGCAACGCTTGCTGAAAACGATGCAATACACATGCCACACCTCTAGGGGCGCTGTAAGACGGTCCCTTCGGACACACCAGAACAACCCATACGAAAAAGAACAGTAAAGAACTTATAAGAGTTTACCACTGTCTTAGTAGTAAATCCTTATAAATATAAATAAATATATATGCCATGTATGATTTACTCCTGAAAGTGGCCCATTTTGCATTTTCCTCATACAAATTTTTTATGAAAATCTAGTATGTATGAAGTGAACATTGTGCATGGTTTTTACAGATAATGTGTATGATGAATTACACTGTCTTTGTATGCTTCATGTAATGTTTGTAGTTTTAAATTATATTTTACAGTTTAAAATGTACATGCCTTTTATATGTAAATCCAACACAAACATATGTGGATTTACATATAAAAGGCATATACATTTTAAACTGTAAAATATAATTTAAAACTACAAACATTACATGAAGCATACAAAGACGGTGTAATTCATCATACACATTATCTGTAAAAACCATGCACAATGTTCACTTCATACATACTAGATTTTCATAAAAAATTTGTATGAGGAAAATGCAAAATGGGCCACTTTCAGGAGTAAATCATACATGGCATATATATTTATTTATAAATCCTTATAAGGATTTATCCTTATATTTATAAGGATTTACTACTAAGACAGTGGTAAACTCTTATAAGTTCTTTACTGTTCTTTTTCGTATGGGAATAGAAGTAAGGACGCATGCGCATAAACTATTATGCGCGAGACTTCATATTAGCCACAAAGTCAGGAAAATCTGTTCGTAAAATTACATTATAATGACCAAATACAATGAAAAGTATTTTTCCAGTCTCACCTGTGAAAGGTAATCCCATGTGATCTCGTTTGGACAGTAAACCTGTTGGTACAGTTAAACGCAGCTAATCTTTATTCTCCGCTTTGACCTTTCCAATATGGCGGCGAGGATGACGTACGCGGAAGGCGGCGTCTTTAATGGTCCGGAATAAATTGAATACTACACGTTGATGGATTAATTTGCTGTTTCTCACCTGTGAAAGGTAATCCCATGTGATCTCCTTTGGACGGTAAACCTGTTGGTACAGTTAAACGCAGCTAATCTTTATTCTCCGCTTTGACCTTTCCAAAATGGCGACGAGGATGACGTACGCGGAAGGCGGCGTCTTTAATTGTCCGGAATAAATTGAATGATACACGTTGATGGATTAATTTGCTTTTCTACGCCCTTTTTTGAGGAATGTACTGTAGGACTTAAACCATCATCTGAAGAGGTGAGATCGCTCCTTTTTCCCCCTTATTTTTGCTGGCGGGATTGACTCTGCCCTAAGGGCTATTCTCTCTCTCTCTCACTTTGCACCAGGCATTACACAATAAATATTCACAGTGAAAATATTTTGTAAGCGCGTTTCATGAACCAAGTTATAGGATTTCTTGACAACTCGCATCGCATCGCAATGAGATCATTGGCACTACTGGTGTTAAGAATCAGACCATTTTATAAATGAATATTTTGCTGTAGAGCTGCAGTGTTTGTACAATTGCATGTTTTTGCTTCACTATTACTGTCACTATTCTGCTTCTTGCATTACTACTGTGAACTAACACTGAACATAATAATAATAATAATAATAATAATAATAATAATAATATCCAAGCTCGTGTTTCACTCTCACTAGTGCTCTGTAAGGCTTTTTCCTGGTGATATTCGTTACACTTCTACCCGGCGTGAAGCATTCAGTCATGTGGTTGTGACGTCATCGTAAACAAATCCGTTTTACTCATCCAGACGACTTCACAACGGCAACGTTGCCAGATCTTTCCACTCTGGAACCCGTTCTCAAAAAGATTGCGTTTTGGGCACCCAAAACGCCGGCGCCGTGTGGACGCCAGGCCTAAACGATAAGCAATTGTATCGGAGTCACCTGAATCCGTTGCCGTGTGGACAGGGCCTTAGTCACGACGTCTGGCTTCGACTTTACGACACAGAGTGGACGAGCCTTTATTTCAGCCCCTTCAGAGTGGACTTGGAGCTCTTTAGAGGTGAACAAACTTTTCCGTCACACCCTATGCCATGTCGTAGACTCTGAATGCCTCCTGAATGACTTCTAGAGGGAGCTGATGTCCACATGGCCCCTCATTGGACACTGTGCACCCCAGAGGGTGGTGAGGTCATTATTTCATTCCCTACATAGTGGCCTTGGATGAAATGGAAAGGACTGGACCCCAAATGGACATGGAGTCCTCTATCCAGCATATAAAAGCCCTGATTTTATCCCCTGCGTGGTGGAGGGAACGCCAAACATCTGATTTCTTCAGGATTAAAGGACCAATATGCGATTCGACTAAACAGAATAACAGATCCACGATTTTAAAGTCAAAATGATGTGATTTTTCCAATGCTACTCAATATACGGTAAAAAAAAAAAAGTTCAGCTGATATCTAATTTTACTCCATTATTCTATTACAGTGCTTTCTTTCTTTTGTTTTCTCTTTCTCCTGTTTTCCTTCCACTTCCTGAAAGAGTCCAAAATATCTGAGTCCTTATTGTCCTCTGAAGTGTGGTTTTCAGCAAACAGACAAAATAACAGAGGTGGACAGTAACGAAGTACATTTGCTTGAGTTCTGTACTTAAGTACACTTTTTGAGTATCTGTACTTTACTTGAGTAATTTTTTGGGGAAATTTATGACTTTAACTTCACTACATTCACCAGAACTTTTTTTATTTTATCTCTTTCTTTTTCTATTTTCATTTATTTATTTATTTTTTCTGTGTGTTTGTGTAGTTTGATGTTTGTTTGAAGGTTTTGTCCGCCGGTTGTGGTGTAGCTCCGGACCTAGTTTTGGGCGTTGGTTCCCTCCAGGCCTTGGTTCGCTGTGGGTGATGCCTGCGCTCCCAGCTGTGGACTGCAGTGAGCTTGTTGCTCATTTTACATCGTGGTTGTCCAGCGCTCTGTGCTTTAGTGCTTGGCGTGATGTTCTGAGCGATGTTGCTCGGTGGTGTCGCGGCAGCTGTGCAGGCGGTTTGGACATACCAGTGCTCTGCGTGGCGGTGCTTCTGTGCTCGCTTTGTGGATCCATGGCGTGGTGTTCGAGCGATGTTGCTGACGGCGTCACGGCGGCAGTGCTGGAGATGTGGGACTCGTTTTCGTGCGCCTTTTGGTGGGACTGTGGCTGCTACACCACTGGAATGACGTCCTGGCCCTACTTGGTGGGCTTTTTATTTATTTATTTATTACTATCTTATCTCATTATCTGTAGCCGCTTTATCCTGTCCTACAGGGTCGCAGGCAAGCTGGATCCTATCCCAGCTGACTACGGGCGAAAGGCGGGGTACACCCT
Source organism: Neoarius graeffei (assembly GCF_027579695.1). NCBI lineage: Eukaryota > Metazoa > Chordata > Actinopteri > Siluriformes > Ariidae > Neoarius > Neoarius graeffei. The sequence continues at coordinate 3,014,004 of NC_083573.1, read as the reverse complement.
GGACAAGTCGCCAGGTCATCACAGGGCTGACACATAGACACAGACAACCATTCACACTCACATTCACACCTACGCTCAATTTAGAGTCACCAGTTAACCTAACCTGCATGTCTTTGGACTGTGGGGGAAACCGGAGCACCCGGAGGAAACCCACGCGGACACGGGGAGAACATGCAAACTCCACACAGAAAGGCCCTCGCCGGTCACGGGGCTCGAACCCGGACCTTCTTGCTGTGAGGCGACAGCGCTAACCACTACACCACCGTGCCACCCTATTATTATTATTATTATTATTATTAATTTTTTTCCCCTTGTCTATAATTGTAAAGCGTCCTTGGGTTTCTTGAAAGGCGCTATATAAATTTAACTTATTATTATTATTATTACATTTGAAAGGCAAATATCGTACTTTTCACTCCACTACATTTCTATCAAGCTCCTCGTTACTCGTTACTATGAAGCAGCTTTGAAAGCGGATGTTTTTTTCTTCTCTTTTCTAAAATGTGATTGGTTTTTCCACAGGTGACACTGAGAGCCGATCAGTAATCACTAGGGTCACGTCACGCCCATAGACTGGATAAAATCAAGTTCAGTGATTTTTCAGCAGCATTATTTGAACATGATCAGTTGATGGCAGAATGGAAGGAGGCGGTTCTTCTGGGGAATGAACGCACACACTCATGGCTTGACCTTGAACCCATGTTTCAGTTTTCTGAAAAGATTAATGATTTGTTTCATTTTAAATGTTTGCTTTGTTTGCTGAAAACGAACCACATCACAGCCTACAAAAACTCGCCGTCTAACCTGCAGAAGCACATTGAGAGAGATATAAATGTTTTATTCCAAGAGAAAGCTTGTAATGAAGTTGTCTGTGCTTTTAGAGCTAGCGATAACATTGCAATAGCTGTGCAGTCTGGTTAGTCAAATGACTTTCTCTGGATTTGCCCACCAAGTTGCCGTAGCCTTGTCCACGGCTAACGTTAACACATAGCTAGTTAACTTGGACACTATTAGTTAGCATGTAAAAACAGAGTTACGCTAACATGAATAATGTTAACTTATCTGAAGTCCTTTCAGAAATATGTTTTAGCAGAATCTTGCCAAATAAACAGAATGTAGAAACCTTTCTTTTCTAGTAACGTGAGCGACCCAAAATGATTTAGAGTTTGAAAAGAATTTGCTAGCGTCAGGTGGAGCTTCACTGACTAGCTAGCTTAACGTTAAACCACCATGATGGCACAGCATGCGTTCATTTTGTGAATTCACATTTCTGTCTTTGGTAATGTTAGCATTGTAGATTTTGTGACCTTGCATAATTACTATAGCTACTACGTATTTTTTACCAGTAGCCAAAAAGAAAAACTAGCGAGCATCTTATTGATGATTCTGACACTGCCAGAGCTGTATCAGAACACCACCAGGCTGCTTTGTGGAGGTGGGTAGGAGTGTTAAAATAAAAAAAAATTAAAAAATGAAAATGGATCTTTGTCAGTTCAGTTGTTTCATGTTGTAACGTTCTACCAGGCGTTTATTCTACAGGTTCTACAAGTTAGTCAGTAAATCCAGTCAGTTGCTTCAGAGTCATTAGGTTTTGTAAGCGTTGTAGCAATAATACAACGCATTGACAGAAAATGTACTTTTAATACTTAAGTACTTTTAAAATCAAGTACTTCAGTACTTAAGTAAAAATTTGACTGTACAACTTTCACTTGTATCGGAGTAACATGTGACCAGTGGGATCTGTACTTTGACTTAAGTCATGAACTTGGGTATTTCGTCCACCTCTGTAAAATAATCAATTCATCAAAGAAAATTTAGCCTAATTTTAAGCTAAAGCAGGTTTAAAAGAATTTAAAAAGGACAAAAAAGAAATTTAAAACACACAAGTTACTCGTAAGTTTGTAAAGGAGAAGTTTGTAAAAAAAAAAAGTGTTTATTTGCTTGTTTTCTTTTTATGTTATATTTTTCTCATTTATCTCCATAAATAGTTGAAAAATACTTTTATGGATTGGGAACTAATCCATAAAATTGTACTAATTGTTCTAAAAAACATGTAAATGGAAAATAAATAAATAAATAAATAAATAAACAAACTAACTAACTAGCAAACAAGCAAGCTAGATAGCTAACTAATTAATTAATTAACTGATTTTCCCCCTTTATGAAATGTCACTAAGGCATGTTCGGTGTTTTCTTTCTTTTCCATGGGGAAAATAGTTTTTTTAAACAGTTTGTCTAAAAATATTGATTTGTTAATTCATTCATTAATTCTTCTCTTTATATTTTGTAACATCCTTGGACTGACAGATATTTTGCCTCTTACCCCAAATCTGGCCGTCACATGTTTGGTGTTTTTTTTTTTTAATCGACAAGACACAAAACACTGTAAGAGTAAAGAAGTCTACACTTCTTTTTTTTTGTAATATAACAAACTGTTTTCTTTTTTCTTCGTTTGTTTTGGGGCATTGTGGTGTTTTGCGAGTGCAGAAAAGGTGTGTTGTGGGAGACAGTCATTGTGACCGATGGTGTATAAAGGGCCCTCATGTGATCTGGACAACTGCCACAATCCCTCACCCCTTTCTCACTACATAGTGCACCATTTTCTGCTTTTGGATGTTTTGCCATGTTGATACTATAGTCTGAAATTGTCCATCACATCCCACAAATACACGATCGGGTTGAGATCTGAGGAATTTGGAGGTGGAGTCAACACCTTGAGCTCTTGGTCATGTTCCTGAAGAGTTTCTGTAGTGTGTCAGGGAGTATCATCTTGCATCCATGAAGGAGTGAACTTGGTCTGGAAGAAGTCCACATGAAGGCCAGGACCCAAGGTTTCCCAGGAGAACATTGTCCAGAGCATCACACTGCTTCCACCGACTCACCTTCTTCCCACAGTGCATCTTGGTGCCACGGTAAGGGGTACGGTGAAGCACATGGACCTGGGCATCCATGTCATGTAAAAACACGTGATTCCTCAGACCACGCCACCTTCTTCCATTACAGTCCAGTTCTGATGCTCATGTTTCCATTGTAGGTCTTTCAGTGGTGTCCAGGAGTCAGCATGGGCTCTCTGACTGACCTGCAGCTCCATTCACACCGATTCACTGTGTCTTCTGACTCCTTTCCATCATCACCAGTATGAACATTTTCAGCAGTTTGTGCTGCAGTAGCTCTTCTGTTGGATCGGACCGTGTGGATGAGCCTTCGCTCCCTACATGCAGCCATGACCCTGTCACCGGTTGTCCTTTAGATCCTTGGACCACTTTTGGTCAGTACTCACCACTGCACACCAGGAACATCCCATAAGACCTGCAGTTTTGGAGATGTTCAGATCCAGTCGTCTAAACATCACAACGTGACCCTTATCAGAGTCACTCAGATCCTCACACTTGCCCATTTTTTCTTCTTCCAACACGTCAACTTTGAGAACCCAGTGTTCTTTTGCTGTCTAATACTGTCCATCACACCCCTGAACAGGTGCCACTGCTACGAGATGATCAAGTAATTCACGTCACCTGTCAGTTCTTTTAACGTTCCGTCTGATCAGTGAATATTCAAATATTCAAAATATTACCGATGACATCACAAAAAACAAATAAGCCGCGATTCTAAATAATATCTGTTTTGTTTTTAAATATGAGATGATTTCTTGCCGGCGGCACGGTGGTGTAGTGGTTAGCGCTGTCGCCTCACAGCAAGAAGGTCCGGGTTCGAGCCCCGTGGCCGGCGAGGGCCTTTCTGTGTGGAGTTTGCATGTTGTCCACGTGGGTTTCCTCCGGGTGCTCCGGTTTCCCCCACAGTCCAAAGACATGCAGGTTAGGTTAACTGGTGACTCTAAATTGAGCGTAGGTGTGAATGTGAGTGTGAATGGTTGTCTGTGTCTATGTGTCAGCCCTGTGATGACCTGGCGACTTGTCCAGGGTGAACCCCGCCTTTCGCCTGTAGTCAGCTGGGATAGGCTCCAGCTCGCCTGCGACCCTGTAGAACAGGATAAAGCGGCTACAGATAATGAGATGAGATGATTTCTTGCCCACAAATCAGGATTTCTCTCATTATAATAATTGATAATCATGAAAAATCAAGTTACTGAAATCAGATCCGCTTCCTTTCCTTCATCTCCAGTGACAACAGTTTGGACGATGACGTGTAACCCTGAGAGAGAGGAAGTCCAATCGTGAATTTGCTGTTGCTTTTTTGTCGACAGATGAAGTCAGGGCTTCTCTCTGCCCTTCCCCTCCTTGGCGGCTGCCAGAACACACACACACACACACACACACACACACACACACACACACACACACACACACAGAGCAGCAGCACTTACTTCTGCTTTCGCCAGCAAGCGAGCAAAGCATCTCCGCCTCGTCCGCTGTTCCTCTTCCCACCTCTCGCCTCGTCTCATCTCACCTCGTTTCGTGTCTCTTCCTTGGAAAATTAGGACGAAGCCACCAAACTGGAAATAAATAAACTAAAAAAAAACCTCAGATTGAGAGCTTGAACGAAGGTGGCACCAAAGAGAGAATCGTAACGCTTTGGGACGCAGCAATAGATGCCGTTTGTACGTCGATGATCAGATTTCAGGCCTGTGGATGCTCAGCTTCAGCGATGAGAGGAAAAGTAAAAGAGAGAGAGAGAGAGAGAGAGAGAGAGAACTCACACAGCTCTCTCAGAAACATCACGGCTCTCTGGAATTTTCCAGAAAACTCATCGCTCCTCCTGTCTGCTTCTCCTTTCCATGCTTCACATATCATGTGGATTAGCACTCACTCTGATTCTTCATCATCATTCAGTGAGAGAGAAACTGCAGGAGAACCCTGACGCCATCATGACGTCTCAGATTTCCTCTGGATTACACCACAGATCTCACTTTCGGATCATTACAAGGAATTTCACGTAGAATGAATCATCAATCACTTTTTTTCTCCCCCAAGATGTTTTTCGTCTTCAGGTAAAATCCCGATCGTCAGGTTCTTTCAGAATGAATCCTTTGAATTAATTTATTCAATGTATTAATGGATTAAAATGTATATGATCTGCGTCCTCTCCTGGTATAATAACAGTCACAGAATTAACATGCAATTTTATAATAAATATCTTCACTTTTTAACTTGGTTGCATTTTTTTTTTTGCTCTTTATGAACCTTGGGTGTTGCCTTGTAACCATAGAAACGTGATATTTCATCCTTAGAAACCTGGATAAGGAGGATGATTAAAAACAGGAACTCTGTCAGGGTTGAGCAATGAGTGAGCTTTAACCTTTATCCCTCCCCTTTTAATTCCTGTGATTAAAGCGGCAGTAAGTCACTTTTTTTAAATCAGAAATTACATTAGCATAATCAGCAAAATAGAAGGAAACTACTTTAAATCATGGCGTTTAATTGAGTTGCTGCTTGTTTTTTATTACAAAATTCATACAACAATCTTCCATGCTGCTTAAATGAGTATTGACTTGCACTTTATAGGTGGGTTGCATCTGACGTCACACCCACCTCATTAGATATGCGAGACATGAAGTGGTGGTCAGCTGAGCTCACTGTTCACTATCACTGGGGCTCCTCGCTTAAAATGCCCGACGCTTGTGTTGGTTTGCGCTGTTCGAATCGAACAAACTGTGAAACTGATCAAAGTTTCTTCTGGGTTCCTGTGAAGTGATAAAAAAGGGTGAAAGCGCAAAGGATTTTACCAAAAGATAACGAGAAAGGTGGGTGGGTCTTGACCCTTTCGCTGTGATGGAAGGGAGCCAAGTCAAAGTACGCTCGAGTTTGCAGTGATCACTTCATGAAAAGTTTGTAAATTCCTCTGATTTATTTCATTTGAATTCGCAATTCACCAACTTTTCTCACCATTTTCTGTTATTTCGTGATGTTTTGAAGTTCAGGAGTCGCTTGAGTCCTCAGATGTGTTTTTCTTTACTGTTTGATCATGGTTGCCATATTGCAAACTAACACGAATGTTTTCGCTTTATTTATCAGGATGTCCGAGCGATCTTTACAGGGACGATGGTGTAGATTGGGCTCCTACACTGAATTAGAGAGATAAGATCACCGAGACGATCCACAGAAACACAAAAGCAGAGCTCATGAGTTAACAGCACGAAACTGCTTCCCCGGCCGTGCAGTTACAGAGAGCCGTGATCACTTCTCCATCCTGTTTCACCAAAACCCAGGTCTTTAAAGGGGTTTCTGCGGATCTTTGTGAATGATTTACCTGGAAGAGAAGAGCGGGAGGATTGGGAATCGAACAGCTGTGGAGTGTAAAACTTGTAGCGTCCTAGCAATCATCACAAAGACGTGTACAAAAAGCCCAGAAACTCCTCCTTACCCAGGGAAAAACGATACAGGATTTATCTTGTCGTGTCCTGATCCCCAGATCTTTAACCCACCCACATATAAAAAGTTGTTCTCCTCCATGCTCTTCCAGGTTTTCATCTGTGTGTCCATACAGAATGATGTCTGCAGCACCAGGTAGTCTGAGATGTCGGGGAACTCAATGGATGGATACTTTTCCAACTCAGGAAAAATCTTTCTTTGCTCGTGTGTAAGGCTTTAATCCCATCGCAAACTTTCTGAAGATATCTTGACTATGTATCGGCTTCTAAACTGCTAAAATAGTCGGAGACGGTTTCACAAGCTCTTTCCATAATGGCGACCAAATCGGTTTACCTGACCACCACTTCATTAAAAGTCACATGACTGAATACACTCTATAAATAAGAAGCCAAAAAGGGCGGAGTTTAATTCATTTTAATCCACCTTAGTGTTTTCACTATCTGTATTATTTTACATGGATGTAAAACCGCAATTCCAAAAAAGTTGGGACACTGTGTAAAACAAATAAAAACACAATGTTAAGATTTGCAAATCATGGAAACTCTGTATTTCATTGAAAATGGTACAAAGACAACATGTCAAATGTTGAAACTGATAAATTTTATTGTTTTTTATAAAATATTTGCTCATTTTGAATTTGATGTCAGCGACACATTTCAGAAAAGTTGGGACGGGGCAACAAAAGACTGAAAAAGTTGTGTAATGTTTCAATAAAAAACTAATTAGGTTAATTGTTAACAGTTAAGTAAGATGATTGGGTATTAAAAACAGCGTCCCAGAGAGGCGGAGTCTCTCAGAAGTAAAGATGGGGCGGGGTTCACCGCTCTGTGAAAGATTGCGTGGGCAAACAGTGCAACAATTTAAGAATAACGCTCCTCAATGTAAAACTGCAAAGAATTTGTGGATCACATCATCTATGGTCCATAATATCATTAAAAGATTCAGAGAATCTGGAGAAATCTCTGTATGCGAGAGACAAGGCTGAAAACTGACATTGGATGCCTGTGATCTTCAGGCCCTCAGGAGACACTGCATTAAAAGCAGACACGTGTCTGTAGTGGAAATCACTGTATGGACTCAGGAACACTTCAGAAAACCATCGTCTGTGAAAACACTTCATTACTGCATCCACAAACGCCACAATGATATAAACACATTTCAGAGCAATATGCTGCCATCCAGACAAAATCTTTTTCAGGGAAGGCCTTCCTTCTTTCAGCAAGACAATGCCAAACCGCTTTCTGCACATATTAAAACTGCATGGCTCAGGAGTAAAAGAGTCCAGGTGCTAAACTGGCCTGCTGCAGTCCAGACCTGTCTCCCATTTAAAACTTTTGGTGCATTATGAAGCGCAAAATATGACAAAGATGTGAGACCCCGAACTGTTGAGCAACATAAATTGTATTTCAGGCAAGAATGGGACAACATTTCTCTTTCAAAACTACAGCAATTGGTCTCCTCAGTTCCCAAATGTTTACAGTGTTGTTAAAAGTAGAGGTGATGCAACACACTGGTAAACACGCCCCTGTCCCAACTTTTTATTGAAACGTGTTGCGGACATCAAATTTAAAATGAGCACATATTTTTAAAAAAACAATAAAATTTCTCAGTTCCAACATTCGATATGTTGTCTTTGTACGATGTTCAATGAAATACAGAGTTTCCATGATTTGCAAATGATCGCATCCTGTTTTTATTTACAGTTTACACAGCCTCCCAACTTTTTTGGAATTGGGATTGTAGTTTAACATTAATATTTTCTCTGTAGGTATTATTTTACCTGAGTTTTTTTCTCCATCAGTATGTGTTTTGCTCAAGTATCTTTTTATGGAGTATTTGGATTGTGTAATGTCTCTGGAACGCCAACCCTGATTTCAAAAAAATTGGGACGCTGTTAAAACCTCAATAAAAACAGAATGCTATGATTTGCAAATCCTTTTCAACATATATTCAACTGAATACAATCCACATACAATATATTTCTTGTTCAAAGTGATAAACTTTATTGTTTTTTGTAAATATACACTCATTCTGAATTTGATGCCTGGAAAACATTCCAAAAATACCGAAACAGGGGCAATAAAAGACTGGGAAAGTTGTAGAATGCTCCAACAAACAAATAAACAAACAAACAAACACACCTGTTTGGAACATTGTAGAGGTAAACATGTTAATTGGTAACAGATGATAGTGTCATGACTGGGTATCCCTGGTGAAAAATAAATGTACTTTATTGTATTTAAAGTATATTAATATTTTCAATAGTATATTGAAAATGTACTTACACAAATTGTACTTTTTGTAAATATATAAAAAGTATACTAACATCACGCTTTCACGCTAACACTTTTAACACACTTTAAAATAATTATACTATATTACACTTTATAGAAATATATTATACTAAAATATACTTTAAGTGAAAGTTATGTGTAATTTAGCACATAAAAGTACACTAAATACACTTCAAGTTGCACTTTTCTACAATATAATTACAATTAAAATATATTTAGTACAAAATTAGTTGTTCCAAAATAGCATGCCTCAAGTTAACTAATCATAAACACACTTGAAGTATATTGATGATTAGTGTGGCTTCAAGTACACAAAAGTATGCTAAATTTTAGTACACTTAGCACATTTATTTTTCACCAGGGATGGAAGGAGGATCCTCAAAAGGCTCGGGCGTTCACAAGCAAGGATGGGGCGAGGTTTACCACGTGAACATTTCTCAATGTCCCACTGCAAGGAATTTAGGGATTTCACCATCGACAATCCATATCATCATCAAAAGATTCAGAGAATCCAGCAAAATCATATGTAATGGACAAGACTGAAAACCAACACTGAATGCCCGTGAATTTTGACCCCTCAAATGACACTGCGTTAAAAACCCAACAGGATTGTATAAAGGATATTAGTACACAGGCTTGAGAACATTTTGGAAAAACATTGAGATAAACACAGTTCATCGCTGCTTCTACCATGCAAAGCGAAAGCCACAGAAAAGTTCCCGAATTCTCAGGGCCCGAGCTCATCTGAGACGGAATGACACAAAGCGGAAAAGTGTGCTGTGGTCTGACGAGTCCACATTCCAAATTTTCTTTGGAAATGATGGACATCGTGTCCTCCGGGCGAAAGAGTTAAAGGGCCATTCAGGTCGTTACCAGCACAAAATTCAAAATACAGCATCTGTGATGGTATCAGAGGTGGACAAAGTACCCGACTTCATTACTTCAGTCAAAGTACGGATCCCACTGGTCAAATGTGACTCGGATACAAGTGAAAGTTGTAAAGTCAAATTTTTACTTTAGTTAAAATACTTAAGTACTTGCCTTTAAAAATACTTAAGTATGAAAAGTACATTTTCTGTCAATGCATTGCTGTATTACTGCCACAACGCTTACAAAACCTAACGCCGCTACCAAGGACAGAAATGTGAATTCACAAAATGAAGGCATGCTCTGCCATCATGGTGGTTTAACGTTAAGCTAGCTAGTCAGTGAAGCTCCACCTGACATGCTAGCAAACCCTTTTCAAACTCAAAATCATATTGGGTAGCTAACATGACTAGAAAAGAAAGATTTCTACTTTGTTTATTTGGCAAGATTCTGCTAAAACATTTCTGAAAGGACTTCAGATAAGTTAACGTTATTAATGTTAGCGTAACTCTGTTTTTACATGCTAACTAACAGTGTCCAAGTAAACTAGCTGTGTGTTAACGTTAGCCGTGGACAAGGCGACGGCAACTTGGCGGGCAAATCCATAGAAAGTCATTTGACTAACCAGACTGCATAGCTATTGCAATGTTATCGCTAGCTCTAAAAGCACAGACAACTTCATTGCAGGCTTTCGCTTGGAATAAAATGTTTATATACCTCAATATGCTTCTGCAGGTTAGACGGCGAGGTTTTGTAGGCCGTGATGTGCTCCGTTTTCAGCAAACAAAGCAAACATTTAAAATGAAACGCATCTTTCAGTTATCCTTTCAGAAAACTGAAACATGGGTTCCAGTTATGGCCATGGGTGTGTGCGTTCTTCAGAAGAACCGCCTCCTTCCATTCTGCTATCAACTGATCGTGTTAAATAAAGCTGCTGAGAAATCATTGATCTTGATTTTATACAGTCTATGGACGTGACGTGACCCTAGTGATTACTGATAAGCTGTAACTGGCCTAGTGGTTAGCGTGTCCGCCTCTCGATCGGGAGATCGTGAGTTCTACTCACAGTTGAGTCATACCAAAGACCATCATAAAAATGGTACCTACTGCCATCTGGCAAAGCATGCTGCAATACAGATGTGAGTGGGGAGTCATACTCTTGCGGTTACCAGAGGACCAGCCCGCCACTGTAACCCTAGCTATATAATAGGCGAGAGGCCGAGGGCTACGGAGATCGGCGCCACCCTATGTGCCACATGGCCTGGGAAGGACTTTGATTACTTGATTGAAAGTACAGATACTCAAAAAGTGTACTTAAGTACAGTATTCAAGTAAATGTATTTTGTTACTGTCCACCTCTGGATGGCATGGGGATGGGTTAGTGTCCATGGCAGGGGTTACACATCTGTGAAGGCTCCATTAATGCTGAAAGGAAAATACAGGTTTTGGAGGAACATATGCTGCCTTCCAGACAACCTCTTTTTCAGGGACATCCCTGTTTATTCCAGCAAGACAATGGCAAACCACACTGCACGTGTTACAACAGCATGGCTTCGTCATAAGAGAGTGCGGGTGCTAAACCGGCCTGCCTGTATCCCATTGAAAATGTGTGGCACATTATGAAGCGCAAAATACGCCAACGGAGACCCCGGACTGTTGAGTCACTGAAGTCATATATCAAGCAGAATGAGACAGAATTTCACTTTGAAAACCTTAATAATGCATCTCCTCAGTTCCTAAACGCTTACTGAGTGTTGTTAAAAGTAAAGGTGATATAACACAGTGGTGAACACGCCCCTGTCCCACGTGTTTTGGAATGTGTTACAGGCATCAAATTCAGAATGAGTGAATATTTACAAAAAAAAAACAACAAAGATGATCAGTTTGAACATGAAATATCTTGTCTTTATATTGTATTCAACTGATTCTCGGTGGAAAAGGATTTGCAAATCATTTCCTCCTGTTTTTATTTATGTTTTACACAACTTTTCTGAAATCAGGGTCATACATACTTCAAAACATAAAAATGAAACAAACATTCTCTGTTTACAGGCAGCTCATTTGTCAAAACTGTAACAACAAATTTCATTGTCGAATTACAGAACAATAAATACTGAATTACACATCAGTTATATTCACGTTTTTGAACAATATCATTTATTTCTGATATTTTGAGTGACAAGTATCGTCCTGACATGAACAAAAATTTGTTTATATTCAGAAAAAAATATTCAAAACTTAGTTCCAAGTCACAAAAAAGACAATCTAATCATTTGATCTGAACTGAGAATTGATCTAATGTTAAGAGGACACTGTTCTGGATCAGGGAAAGCGTTCTTCAGTGGGTTCTTTACATCGTAAAAGGTTCTAAGCATTATAAAATGAAATTATATCAAGTTTGGAATTATCACCAAATCATATTAATAACCAAACTAGAAATCAGAACTGTAGTTAAAAACAGATTATTTATTCATCTCATTATCTGTAGCCGCTTTATCCTGTTCTACAGGGTCGCAGGCAAGCTGGATCCTATCCCAGCTGACTACGGGCGAAAGGCGGGGTTCACCCTGGACAAGTCGCCAGGTCATCACAGGGCTGACACATAGACACAGACAACCATTCACACTCACATTCACACCTACGCTCAATTTAGAGTCACCAGTTAACCTAACCTGCATGTCTTTGGCCTGTGGGGGAAACCGGAGCACCCGGAGGAAACCCACACGGACACGGGGAGAACATGCAAACTCCGCACAGAAAGGCCCAGATTATTTATTGAACAATGGAATTTTTTTTTGAAGACAAGTCTCACAGAGATGTTTTTGTTGAAAAGACTGAAACGTTAGCTAGCCATTCAAAGATGCTAGCTAGCATTATATACCTAAAGTACTCTGGTGCGAAAAAAAAATAAATCTTTATCAGGATGACGGATGTAATTCTGTTTGTTGAACATTGATGTCATTAATAATCTGCATCAAGCTCGTTTATTTCATTCTCCTGTCAGTGTCCATGATAACGGAGTATTGGAATATCTCTGTATGTTGAACAATAAAAGCTGTTATTATGAATTCTGCTAATTCCATGTGTGTTGTGAGGTCATAATTTGATTTATGCTCTTGTTAAATTGTAAAAGATACTCTGTGCACTCTCTCTCTCTCTGCACTAATGTTCCTCGACTGTGTTAAATTATGAGCTTGTATCCATTTCAGCCTTATGCTTTTGATTCCATAACGGGTGTTTAATTTCCGAAAGCGATTTCCATCAGACCGCACTGCAGATGTTCATCTCTCTGCGTCGCTAATAATCATGTAAATCATGAGCCAAAGCGTGTGTGGAGTCAAAGCCTGATAAAGCCAAATGGAGTGAGCGAAAGAGGAGGAGCACGCTCGTCTTCCTCTGAACTCTCCTCAACCTCAGGGTCTGGTTGTCGTCGATGGAGGAAACGAGATCTGAAAGGCCCTTGATGGATTCGATGACAAGGCTGCTGGAAATCAGCCCACTGACGCCCGGGCCTTGTCCCCAGCGGAGCCGCAGTGGGTCTACGTTTTGTTGGCAAACTTGGACTTTCCCAGAACTTCTCAAGGTGACAGAAACTCTAAATTATAACCACCTTCAATGGCCACATGCTGTTAGAAGTCGTTTCCTGTCTTCTTTCCTCATCAAGGGTCTATTGTCAAGGCGAGACGAGCCGGAAGGGACTGGGGGAAAAAAAAAACAAAGTGAGACAAGCACTACGTCTGCTCCGTTCGACACCTTGAGCTGAACTCGAGCTCGGTTTGAGACTCATTAGACTCCCACTGTGCAGCGAGAGAGCGAGACGCCTGGAGGTGGTTCAAGAACAACATTAACCATGAGGAATCTTTCTGTCTGAACGGTCCCTCACATCAGAGAGAAAAATAACTCGGGACGACAAGAGCGGTAATATATTAAATAAATAAATTTATAAATAAATAAAACAGATGAAATGTAAAAACCTTTATGTCTAACGGCTCTCAGAGGTTTTAAACGCTTGTAAACCTTACACAAATAAAGTTGATGAATTTTCATGCCACGTACGAGATGAAGGAGTAAACTGTGAACAGCTGCAGTGAAATTAAAGCCCATGATCAGTGCTTTGGTCAGAAGTTCAGAACATCTCTCATGTTTTAGGTGAAATTTAAAAAAAAGAAAAAGAAAACAACCAAATCCATTGCTGTGGTATAAAAGGAATAAAACACTTTCTGTTTCAGGAAAACAATCAACTTCATGCACGAACAGTCACTCAGCTCTCATCACATCACACCACCCCATCCTGGAGTCATTTATCCTTCCTCTCATCACTCAAACCTTTCAGAAGTAGAGCTTTTCCAGAGAACCCATAAAGAACCCTTGAAGAACCTTTGTGTAAAAGTGAATGAACCAGTTCTTCAAGTATTTGACTTGGAACTGTTTCCAAGTGTTCTGCAGAACAGTCTACTCTCGGGTCCTCCATTCACCAACAGAATGGAGGACCCTAAAAGGGTGTACTCTATGAGAAAAATAGGTTCTTCAGAGGTTCCTTAAGGCAAAGTAACCAGTTGATCACACCTTGGAAGTTACTGAGCTCTCAGTAATCTAGTCACCGACTGAGCCAATGAATCCTTTAGGAATCGTGAAAGAACCATTTTTTCTCAGAAACTCCAAATTATTGTTCATTATTTCCTTCTTTACCGAGAACTATTACTCAGGAGTTTAACAAAGGGTTCTTTGGGTAATTAAGGGTTCTTGGACTTATGACAGGTTTCTGATCAGGATCCACTGTATCATCAGGATCTTCGTCGACTCCAGTGCATTTCCAGTGAAGCTTTACAGAATTATTTGCCTTCAGTGTTTTCTTCTCAACACCCAGCACATGTCAGGCTTCGTCCTGGCTAAGAAAAAGGGTTCTTCAGGAGTTCCTCAAGGCTTCATTGGATGAGAAATGGTTCTTAGCCAGTTGATCACACCTGAGAAGTTATTGAGCTCTCAGTAATCGAGTCACCAGCTGAGCCATTGAACCCTTAAGAAACCATTAAAGAACCACTTTTTTTTCAGAAACTCCAAATTATTGCTCATTATTTCCTTCTTGATCTTGAATCGGTGGTCAGGAGTTTCACAAAGGGTTCTTTGGACAATTAAACATTCTACTAGGAACCCTTTCTGACAGGGGTCCACTGCACCATCAGGTTCTTTGTAGACTCTAGAGCATTTCCAGTGAACCTTTACAGAATTATTTGCATTCACTGTTTTCTTCTCAATACTTAGAGCGTGTCAGGCTTTGTCCCGGCGAAGAAAAAGGGCTCTTCAGGGGTTTATTTTGGATAAGGAGAATTAGCCTCAGTGTCCTACTTGGAATCCTTTCTGATAAGAATCTGTCTGGTGTACGGTTCTGCATAGAACCTTGAAGAGTCTTTAGATTCTGTTCTTTTATACGTCTTTGATTAATTAAGGGTTCTTAGCAAATTCATAAATCGGTTTTTAATGATCATGAACCCTTAAAGAACCCTTTGTTGGAAGAGTGGAGATGGGAGAAGATGCTGGTTCTCAGCTTTTGGGTTCTCGTCAGGTTTGATTTTGTTGTGACCCACTGGAGAATGTTTATTTCACCTCCTCATGTGTGAACGAAGATGTATTTTTCAAGGTGATCATCTTTTATAAGCACACACACACACACACACACACAGAGTGGAGGGCAGATGCCAGGCAGTGTTATTAATCCAGCACATTATTTATGCGGAGATTGTCCCGCCGCCTGATTCAGCTCATGAAACGTTAATGTTAATGTATTCATAAGGAAATTGTTCGGCTCTAATCTGAGACTCAGACACTTATCACCGAGAGCCACACGATTCTCGTCTGAGCACGTGTTACCCAAAAGCCTTGCTGACACAAAGCTGCTCCGTCACATCACTCGCCTCTTACAGGACACATGTGTACATCTGGCTGGCTTCGGTCTTCTGAACTGGGAAAGTGTGTGATCTCCTCCGGGCCTCGCTCATTAATAAAAACAATCAGAAACACAAACAAACAAACAAATTAAATATCTAACCATCCATTCATTTAAAAAAAGATAAATGTTGCATTATATTTTAATGTAAAATAAATTACTGGCCTATAGTAGTTATGTGAAGAACTAACTAACTAACTAACTAACTAACTAACTAACTAACTAACTAACTAATCAATTCAATCATTGAGCTGTTTTTTCTAAGCTGGAAGGTATGATCCGGTCAGCTCCAATCATTCTAAATAAATAATAAATACAATTTAATTAAAAATAATAAAATAAACTGAAATTTAAACTCAAATTGCTTGTTTATTTTTGAATTGCATGTAAAACGTAAAATAAAATGACTACATTTTTCATCAATAAAAAATAAAAAAAATACATCTAAACTTTTTAAAAATGTAATGATATTTACAAAATAATATCATATTTAAAAAAAATACAAAGACATCCTTTTTAAACAACCAAAATTGTAAAAAAATATATATATTTAATTCATAATACATTTATATTTAATTAAAAATAAAATTTAAAGCTCGAGGGCCTTTTGATTTCATAAAATGGGTGAAATGTAGTTCCGTCTGAAATGTGGTGATTGTGATATCTGTTTATTTCTGTAATATCTCACAAAATATCAGGCCATTCTGTGGCTGGGAAGTTATTTAATTTGAGGGGATTAAAGCAAATAATGTGCATGAAATCGCTCGCTTGGCGCAGTCAAGCAGACAGAGGAAGTCCGTGTGCGCATGCGCAGGTTTACCTTCTTCTTCTTTTGGGTTTTGCGGCAGCTGGCATCCACAGTGTTGCATTACTGCCATCTACAGGTTTCCCTTTGAGTGTGCACTGACAGTTCCATCATTCTGTCGCTAAACGAACAGCTGATCACACCGAGGTGCTCGCTGAGCGCCCATATTTATTAGTTTGGTCCTGCGTTTCCTTTCCTTCGTATAGAACATAACGTCTTTTCTTCTCGCTTTCTTTCCGTTACTGTAGTCGCTCTTTCACGTTTCATTCGCACACTCACGCCCTCCATTTTTCTCTCCTGTTTCAAATTTGTATCCCATAATGCCTTGCGTGAACGGGGAAAGCCCACCATGTGATGTGACGCATGACGTAGTATCTTGAATTGGGTCATGGTGAAGCAGGAAAAAATAGGGGGGGAATTTTAGGACACGTGGAGATAAATTCATTAATTGTTCTGTTTAAAAATACTAATAAAATTGGAAGTCTGTGATTCGAATTCAGTAGCTTTTGGTCACTAAACAAAAATAATTGGGTGTCGGGAAAATTCTTTTTATGACCTCTACTTGAAAAATCAAAGGCAGTCCAGCTTTAATTGATGAATAAGTCTGGTAAAGTATCTTAGAATCATTATAAATGAGATAAATAAATCAACAAACATTACAATATTTAATTAAAAATAAATGTTAATGCTCATCCGCAGTACTGAGAACTTTCCTTGCAAAAGATGCGACCTTGTAAAAATCCAGTGGCCACGCCCGAGTGACACTGCAGTAGTGGAGAGTTGTAAGTGCAGTAAGAGAAGGAGGACGGTGTAACCGTGTTCCAGTTACAGGAATTTAAGAAGCAATGGCTCCGTCTCAAACCACACAGGAGTGAAATTCATCCAAACAGGTTCCGGAGCCTTCAGGTATTCTGTCAGGATTTAGTGCACAAGCTAGTGTGTGATTTGGGACGCAGCCAATGAAGCATGATGCAATGAAGCATCATGCATTTCAAATAAACGTTCACGTGTGTGTGTTAGACATCATTTAAGAAAGGGGATAATTACTTATTTTCCTGGCACATGTAATCTTGAACTTTCTCAAATTAAGAAAAATATAACTGTTGGCATGAATTCAAGACGACAAGAAGCTTTAAAAGAGAGCGAGAGAGCGATACTATTAATAATAAAGCAGACAGATGTTTTCCAGTCCAACTCCAAGCCTTTGCTAGCTGAAAATTACTTTTTTGACAGTCGCATAGCAACTGGTGAGGCGGAATAAACCCTCATCATTTGCACAGTCGAGGCAATATGATGAAATAAGCCGACACCCAGGTAAGAGTGTGAGCGCCAGGCTGCGTGTGATTGCATCTCGTCTCTGCGAGCGAGAGATAGTGGCCTTTAGCCAGCCGAGAGAGGGAAAAAAAACAAGGATAGAGTGTCTGAGAATTTATTTGTTCTCTCAAGCGCCTGATCATAGAGTGAAAAACCTCGTGCATCCTCAAGTTTAAAAGGAAACTTTAGCCAAGAAGAAAGAAATATGATTAAGAATGAATTATTCCTAACAGGCAGATATTAAGGGTCAAAATCTCCTTGGAGGCTTGTTGGAAGACATTAAAGGTCCAGGACTCTTTGCAGGAACACATTCTGGGGCTCCTTGTAGGCAGTGTGTCGGTGACGGATGTTAAGGAGCCAGGAAAAATTGTCGGCAGATAAAGGCTGCTGGGATGGGACGGCTTGTAGGCTGACTCAAAATATTTAGGATTCTTTCAAGGCAGACTTTGAGGGTCGAGGACTCTGAGTATGAAGTGTCGAGGATGCTTATGTGCAGACCTGAAAGGTTTAGGATTCCTGGAAGCAGATCCAGTATTAAAAAGGTGACAGCGCCTGACAGGCAGATGGGAGTCTCTGTGTTCCTGCAGGCACATGTTCAGGCTGTATGACTCCTTGTAGTCAGGATCAAGGATGTTTAAAAGCACACATCAAAAGTTTAGTCCTCCTTGAAGGCAGATTTTCAAAGTTTGGGACTCTCTGCAGGCAGGTCGATAGACTGGGAGTTCTTGAAGGCCGTCACAGAAGGTCTACTTCTCTTTATAGACTGATAATAAGGGTCTATTTCTTCTATGAGGATATTAAGGTGGGTCAAGGCAGCTTGTAGGCAGATAGTAAGGGTCAAGGCACCTTGCAGGCAGACAAAATATTCATGAAGCCAAACGTTTCAGCAGCAGGCAGTTCTTCAGGGACTGGGGCTCCTTGGAGGCAGACATTGCTTACATGCAGAACCTAAAGGTCTTGGATCCTGAAAGGCTCGAAGGATATTGAAGGTTGGCGTCACCTTGCTTTGCAGGCAGACAGCAGGCATTGAGGGTCCTTGAAGGCACGTGCAGAAGCTCCGGAGAGTATGCAGTTTGAGGGAGAATGGGACACCTGGCAGGCAGACATTCAGGGTGTAGAACCTCCGTTTGAGAGACTGATATTGATGGACGAGGAACATGAAGGGTTTGAGAAGACGAGCAGGCAGAGTGAAAATGTTTGCTCTTAGGCACACATTTCACAAGAGGACTCTGAGGAGGAAGTTTTATTCCATGCCATTTTCTGGAGCTATTCACATTGAAATAATGGAGAGGTCATAGGTCAGACATGATGTGTGCACGCCTAGCATGACCTTTTCTTCTGTTTTTGCATCTTGTTGTGGAGGTGAAACTTTTGCACAATAAACTGAAAACATGAGAGCGGCCAAAACGTGAAAACATTTTCAGACCTCCTCTGTGTTCAGACTATTTTTTCCTCTTGAAATGCTCGAATAAGGAAACGAAAGTCTCAAAGCGGAGAAAGAAGAACCGAGGTGCCTCTGGAGACAGCTGTCCTGTTGTTCTTGCACAGTGTGCTGTGAAATCCTGTGGGTGTGTGCACGTGTGAAGATGTGACAACAGGATGCTCTCGGTGCAGCTTCCACACTTCCTGCGGTGTGTATTTATAGCTGCTTCGGTTCTCCGTTCACCCACGGAGCAGGTTCAGGAAGCCACTCGTCAGTGACGTGCACACACACACTTCTCAAGCTTGACTGAAGCAATAATACGCACAGTGCACAGGTGTTGACTTTCATGTGTTTTATCATGTTGGTGTGGAGGAGACGTGCACCTTGCTCTGTGTTGGATTGCAGAGAGTGTGTGTTTATGTAACTGTGAAAGTTATATCTCTATATTCCTGGACCTCCATCACACGAACCAAACGTTCTTGAATCAAAAAGTGCGTGCAGAAGCTGTTTGCACGTCTCTCTGTGGAGATATTTCCTGCGATTGATTTTTCAGTTCCTCCTTTCAGCTCGAATAAAATACTGGCGATTGCCAGAAATTGTCTTGGGAAATGATACTCATTTCCGTCTGCGCTGGTGCTGGATCGTGATAGCGACAGCACTCCAAACAGCAAGCAAAAGAAAGCCAGAAGACTCGGGTCAAGCAGCTGATCATTTCAACAAGGTTTCGAAGAAACGAAACAAAACAAAAAAGCATCAGATTTCTGCCTCGCATTTTATTTAACACAGCTTGGAGCAGAACCCTGAGCTGTTGAGGATGAAGGATGAAGAGAGCTCAGTCCTGGGGTCCCAACTTGGCTCCCAGTGGAGAAGCTACCGGAAAATGTGTGTTGATTCAACTGCAACACTCAGAAACGTTTTGGATCAATGCAAATAACACGAACTGAAACTGTTGAAAAATGACATCATTGTCCAAGTGGAAGCTGCTCAGTCGTGTGTGTTTGCGGAACTGACGAGGCACAACAGTGGTAGCTCACAGGCTAGGTATCTCACTAAAAACTAACAAAGTCAGCAAGCTGTTGGAAATCCGTCCTCACCTCGCACATAAAAGCCATTTTCCACTTTGGCTCGTGTGTTTATTTCCTCCATCAGGTGACTGCGTGTTCCCGATTCTGAAAAGATCGTCCGTCATCGTGCACGCTAATTAACCTGCCATGTACACGTTGTTCTCCCGTCAGATCGCTCACTGGACGCAGCAGGTGGTGGGATTTCGAGTTACGCAACATGAAATCTATTGTCTTGCAAAAGAAGGGTTTTTTTCATGTTGGTGAACCGCTGGACAATTCCAGAAAGGGAAAAAAACTCACAACTAATAGCCTGGACACGATCTCCCTGTTCCAGCAGCTGGAGCACTGATTAACCCGATCCTCCACTGATTCATGTAAACCACAGATGCCAAAGTAATCATCGACCTGGTTTTGCTGATTGTCCGACACGCAGAAGGTAATCTGATTATCGCGGCAGTTCATTTGTGAACGACTCGGTGTTTGAGAACCACAAAGCACACAGGACACAGCAGGACACGCAACAAATTGACGGCTGCGAAATGCTATTCGGGCGCCTTTTATTTTTTATTTTAATGGCCCTGACCTCCAAAATCATTCCTCACAAATGAAGTGGGTTTTTTTTTTGGTGTGTGTAACAGCGTAAATAAAGTATTCATGAACTCCATTTGCACAGAGCTAGGACTAATTATTTTCACAGAACCCTCGCTAACGCAGCTCCATTTCCCAATCCAAATGACTAAATGTTCAATTTTTTAAACGTTTGCCTGGAGAGTTGAATGGTTTCCAGTTCATTTTTTTTCCAACAAAATGTTCTGAGTTGTGATTAGCGCCATGCTGGTTTTATTAATGAGCTCATTTCGATGAGCTCATGTCATTAAGAGATGAGCTTCACCTCTTGAAAGTAGTCAAAACTTGCACAATATGCGAAATAATGTTTTGCGGATGTCGCTGAGTTACAAATGAGAAGCGGTCAGATTCCTCAGGGTCGGCACGGTGGTGTAGTGGTTAGCACGGTCGCCTCACAGCAAGAAGGTTCTGGGTTCGAGCCCCGGGGCTGGCGAGGGCCTTTCTGTGTAGAGTTTGCATGTTCTCCCCGTGTCCGCGTGGGTTTCCTCCGGGTGCTCCGGTTTCCCCCACAGTCCAAAGGCATGCGGTTAGGTTAATATGGGACGGCCTTGGGCTGAGGTGCCCTTGAGCGAGGCACCGAACTCCCAACTGCTCCCCGGGTGCTGTTAGCATGGCTGCCCACTGCTCTGGGTGTGTGTGTGTGTGTGTGTTCACTGCTTCAGATGGGTTAAATGCAGAGAGGAAATTTCACAAGTGTGTGATGAATAAAGTTGTGCTTTCTTTTTTCTAAATTCCGTCGCTTTGATCAACTATCATTTGGAGCGTCACTCGAAATCGGAAGAGAACACCACGGTCTGGAAATTCATCTGTTCACGACACGAAAATAAATTCAAATAAACGGACAAGAAAAGAAACTGATTTTAACTTTATTCATGTGTTATCACCATGAACTGGATATCAATCTCGAGAAACTTTTGCGCTTTGAGATCGTAATGTATTTATCCCATATCACTGTTGAGTTCTGGATTCTGATTAGTCAGAAGGTGATTGATTAATTCATTCATTCTTTCATTATCTATAACTCGTTCTAAACCACTATCGTTTCTATAGTAACCGCTCATTCTGGAAAAAAGTCCATCATCGTTGACATGGTGATGATTTCTGGAAAGAGAGAAAGAGTTTGTTGGATGTTTCTATGGAAGGAGTCTCCAGTGTCAGTGGTCACGCGAGAACCTTTCTGACGGAGTTTTTATTTTTGTCTTCTTGACAGAAGAACCGAGAAACATCTGCTCACAGATGATTCCACAAGAACATCGCCACACGCAGCGTTTTATTCTTTACCTCTCTGTTTTTCAGACACCGATTCCACACTCGATGTTTACGGAGCTTGTTGATTAGCGAGCTGAATCTTCAGATTAATTAGCTGTGCAACAGAAACAGCAGTTAGTCCTCAGTAATTGCTGCACTTGTGCCACTTTCTGCACATTTTAATAATCATAGGTCTGTCGATTCTCTCTCTCTCATTAAGGTCCTGTGTAGTGAGTGAAATCATTCACACTGCACTTTCCAATTAGTGCCTTTCGAGTCTCGTCATGAAACTGCTGTAAAATATGGTGACTTTTGACACAAAGCTGGTGAACAGAAACGCAGAAAACCTTCGCTGGGACCAAGTGACAGATTTGTTCTCATTCTCATCACATCACTTCAATCAAGATTATTAGTATTACTCTAACCAGGGAATTATGTGAAGTCTTTCCGCAGAAAGGCTCATTTTGGGGGTGGGGCGACATACTTGCACAAGTGTGTGATGTCACTCAATAAACTCCGCAGCTTTAGACAAGATAGCTAGCTGAGATAGCTAACTCACTTAACGTAAGCAATGAAGGATGCTGTGGTTGCCATGGTTACATTATATCCTGACAGATTTTGACTGCGAAAACGTCGGAAATGAAGACTCATGATTAATGTGATCTCATAATGAAATGAACTTGCTGTCATCAATGATAGCATGATTCAGCTTTCCCGATTTACATATTCATGCATATTCATAGATTAATCAGAGATGGTGAGATGTTTCAGGAGCATGTGAGGAGTTTTCTGGATGTTGAATATCATATTAAAGAATTTGCTGTTATATATTCTGTAAATTGTCCAAGTTTAAACCTGAGCAGTCAGGAATAACTCAAGGCTCGACTCCAGCGTCTGTCTTTCAGGTTTCTTAATCTGTAAATTTGAGTTTCTTTTCTTTTTAATTGCATCGGCGAGCTTTTTGAATATTTAATGCAATAATCAAAAATTCACACTCGCTCATGTGACGGTGAGATAACGATCCTCACAGGTCAAAGCAGAGAAACTGGGAAGTGGGAAATTTCCTTCCTAATCACATTCCATCTCTCTGAGACGTGTTTCAATATCTATTCATGAATATTTTAAAATGGACCTTTGCAAGGAAAGTTTTTTATTCAGAAGTTCAAAACCTTGAGGGTTCTTTGGTTTCTCATTTGCAGGAACCCAAATCCAAAACGTTTCCTTCTCAGGGTTTCAAGAACCCTTCAGGATCCAATTCCATTCAATTCTATCAATATCACAATGTTCATTGTCACAGAACAGCTTTCAAGAAATCTGGATAGAATTTTTATCTTTTTCTCGTGAGCAAGCCAAAGGTGACTGTGGCAATCAAAAACTTCTTAAAGAACCCTTTTACTAAATGTGTTCCAAGGACCAACAAACGAAACATTCATCTCCTGACAGGTTCTAGATATTAAGAAGAAAATAAGGAACAATAATTTGGAGTTTGTTCTCCAGACTTACCCAGTTCATCTGCACACACTGAGGGGAAAAAGGGGTTCCTTGGACAAATAAAGGTTCTTCGCTTCCAAAAAGGGTTCTTTGAGGGTTCCTTGTATAATTAAAAGTATTTAGCTTCCAAAAAAAAAAAAGTTCTCCAAGGGTTCATTGGGTGATTCAGGGTTCTTTGATTCCAATACATGTTTCTTTGAAGGTTCTTCGCTTTCAAAAAGGGTTCTTTAAGGGTTCTTATGTTCCAGTATATTTTTCCCAAGGGTTTTGAAAGGATATACTGGATAATTGAAGGATTTTAGCTATAAAAAAAAATGGGGGTTATTTGCAGGTTGTTTGGGTCATTAAGGGTTCTTGCCTTCCAAAAAGGGATCTTAGATTAGATTAGATAAAACTTTATTGATCCCTTTGGGCGGGTTCCCTCAGGGAAATTAAGATTCCAGCAGCATCATTACAGATAAACAGAGAAAATAAATAGAGAAAACTTCTAGATAAATTAAAATAAATTAAGTATTTACATATACAAATATAAAAAGAATAAGATATGGGGAAGAGCAGAAGGGGGAGAGAGGGGGGAAGGAGAGAAAGAAAAAAGGGGGGAGGGGGCGGCAGGAGAGATATTGCACTTTATATTGCACATTGTCCAGTATTGCTTATTGTCAGGCTAGGCTACTGCTCCTTCCCGTCCTCTGTCCTCCCCCCCCTCCTCCCCCCCAGAGAGGAGTTGTACAGTCTGATGGCATGAGGGACAAAGGAGTTTTTGAGTCTGTTCATCCTGCACTTGGGAAGGAGCATTCTGTCACTGAACAGTCTCCTCTGGTTGCTGATGACGGTGTGCAGAGGGTGACTGGCATCGTCCATGATGTTCAGTAGTTTGTCCATAGACCTCTTCTCTGCCACCGTCACCAGAGAGTCCAGCTTCATCCCGACCACAGAGCCGGCCCGCCTGATCAGTTTGTCCAGCCTGGATGTGTCCTTCTTGGATGTGCTGCCCCCCCAGCACACCACGGTGTAAAACAGGACACTGGCGACCACAGACTGATAGAACATCCACAGGAGTTTCCTGCAGATGTTAAAGGACCGCAGCCTCCTCAGGAAGTATAGCCTGCTCCGTCCCTTCCTGTATAAGTGATTGGTGTTGCAAGTCCAGTCCAGCTTGCTGTCCAGCCACAGCCCGAGGTACTTGTAGGAATCCACAGCCTCCACCTCGACTCCCTCGATCAGAACTGGTCATGACCTTGGTCTGGACCTCCCAAAGTCAATGACCAGCTCCTTGGTCTTCGAGGTGTTGAGCTGCAGATGGTTCCTGTTGCACCACACAGCAAAGTCCCTCACCAGGCTCCTATACTCCTCCTCTCTGTCGTCACTGATACACCCAACGATGGCTGTGTCATCGGCAAACTTCTGAATGTGACACAGCTCTGAGTTGTAGCAGAAGTCCGCGGTGTACAGGGTGAAGAGAAAAGGGGCCAGCACCGTGCCCTGGGGTGCTCCGGTGCTACTAATCACAGTGTCAGACGTGATGTCCTTCAGCCTGACGTACTGCGGCCTGTCGGTGAGGTAGCTGGAGATCCAGGTGACCAGGCAGGGGTCCACTCACATCCTGTTCAGTTTGTCCTGAAGCAGTAGGGGCTGGATGGTGTTGAAGGCACTCGAGAAGTCCAAGAAGAGGATCCTCACTGTGCCATTTCCCTTATCCAGATGCAAGTGGGCTCGGTGTAGCAGGTAGAGGATGGCGTCTTCCACACCAACACCTGCCCGGTACGCAAACTGCAGACAGTCTTTGAGGGTTCCTTGGAAAATTAAATGCTCTTAGGTTCCACAAAGGGTTCTTTCAGGGTACCTTTGTTCTGATATAGTTTTCTCAAGGGTGCAAGGGTTCTTAAAGAATACACTGGATAATTAAAGGTTCTTAACCTAAACAGATTCTTTGCAGGTTCCTCGGGTCATTAAGGGTTCTTGACTTCCAAAAAGGGTTATTTGAGGGTTCCTTGAATAATTAAACGTTCTTAGCTTCCAAAAATAAAACACTCTCCACAGGTTCTTTGGGTGATTAAGGGTTCTTCTATTCTTATGCATGTTTCTTTGAAGGTTCTTTGCTTTCAAAAAGGGTTCTTTGCAGGTTCCTTGGGTCATTAAGTGTTCTTGACTTCCAAGAAAGGTTCTTTGATGGATCTGAGGTCCCTGAAATGGTTCTTTAAGTGTTCCTTGGATGATTAACGATTCTAAGCATTGCAGTTATCCAGACTTTTAGTCATCCAACGCAGATTTATTTTCGGATGATCAAATTGTAAAACTGAGTACATGTTGATGGAAAGCAGACATTTTATTAATTATTTATGACTAAATGTGTGTCAGTAAATTTATTTGCAATTTTTTTGCAGAGAAACCAGCACGAGCTGCCTGTTAAAAGTCTGATTCTCTGGTAAAGACTTCCAGCGTGTGTTTAATGTAAAATTAAAATGGAAACGTTAACGATGCAGTAAATCTTGCGTTTTTGGAAGTCAGTGACGTCGCTATGCGTTACAATCTGCAGGCTACGAGCACCTGACACCTGGCGTGCGCACACACACACCATCAGAAACATCAAACACCTCACACAACCCTTCAGATCTGTCACCTGGATCTCACTGTATTTCATCTCTGACGTGACGGAGAGATGTGAGAGCGTTACGGCACTCACAGGAGATCGTGTCTTCACACCCCGGGGGCCATTCCACCCCCAACTGAACAGCTAACACTCCACTGTCTTCACTGGGAGGAACCTTCAGGCTGCTGGAGATCTCAAAATCCACCACAAACACTTCATAGCCAAGATTTCTGTTCTACGAGATTAAATGCACCGATAAATGGATTAAAAAGTCTTTTATAAATGGTGAATTGTAATTGTTGGCAAATCATTGTCGTATAAGAAGAATAAAACACTCAGGGACGTGTTGCTTTCGGAAAATAATCAACTTGAGGGTGCGAACAGGATTTCTGCTTCATCACTCCAACATGGTTGTTGATTATTTCCCCAGAACTGTAAAACACACGGGGGGTTATTACTTGAATGTTTTTTTCACACAAAGTTTTCTTTTTTTTATCAGTCCAACAGCACAGCGAGAGCGAGTTGAGCATCTTCATCCATCTGAATGTTGGACAAGGTTTTAGATTTGCACGTTTGTTTCAACTAAAAAAGTGACTTTTCTTTAAAAAGGTAAGAGTAAAAAAAAAAAAGGATTAACATTTTTTTCCTCTAAATGTCGTTGATGAACCAATTTTCTCAAATGTGCTTCTGGAGTTATGGCTAATTTAGATTCAACAAGTAAAAACACAACTTTATGTGGATCAGTTTGGCATAACCACGCCCCCTTCCATGCCACACCTCCTAACTTCTTTAAATAGTTGTCGTGAAACTTTTCACAGTGAAGTGGATATGTTTGCACTCTGAACTTGAATTTGTAACCAATTCCTTTTGTTTATTGCACTGATTAAAACAAGTGGACAAAAATGTTGTAGGTGGGGTCAGTTTGGTATAACTCCACCCCCTTACAGGCCCCACCCCAAAACCCTGAAGGGATTGTTGCAAAAAAATTGGGAGTAATGTGGATCTACTTCCAATCTAATCTTGTTTGTAAGTAAATACTCTCATTTTTATCTCAATTATAGCATGTATACAAGCATTTTAGGAGGCGGTGCCAGTTTGGCATAACCCCACCCCCTTTCAGGCCCCACAGCTTCTAAAATTTGAAAGAATTCTAACAAAAAAAAAGTTCAGAGGTATGCAGAGATACTTCCACGTGCAACTGGATGAAAATGTTGGATAGGTGGGGCTAGTTTAGTATAACTCCACCCACATTTCAGGCCCCACCTCCTAAAGTTGGAAGGAATTGTTGCGAAAAAAATGGCAGTTATGCCGATCTACTTCCACTTGTACCTTGAATTTGTAAATAATACTTTCAGTTTTATTTTGTTTGAAGCACAAATATGAAAATCATGGTAGGTGGAGCCAGTTTTATAGACCTCCACCCCATTCCAGGCCCCACCTCCTCCATTTTGAAAGAACTGTGGCAAAATTTTAGGAGTTACGTCAAAACTTATGATGCAAGCATCTGGAAAATTTGGCAGATTTGCAAAGATAACGCAGACTGAGCTCGCAAACTGCGTGAATGTTAGAGAATTGAATTTACCTTTTCATTCATCAGCGAATTTCTCTGGGAGTCAAATTTTTCTTTCGCAGTTCTGTCGCAGCACATCAAAGTTAAAAGCATCATGTAATGGTTTCACTCCTGACCATTTTGTGTCACTTTTATTTGTTTCTCGTGATTGTTTTGCCTGAATATTGGATACATCTCCTGGGAAAGCTGAAGAGATGGAATAAAGGAGAGAGAGGGAGAGAGAAGGGTGAGAACAATCTGTTGTTTGGCGTAAAGATCAGAGTGACGTCTCAGCCGGTGTTCTGTGTCACTTCACTCGTCACAGGTGACGTCTCTGGGGAAAGATAAACGAGAGGAAGCGTCTCTTCTCTCTCTCTCTCTCTCTCTCTTTAAATGCCCGTAATGACCAGCAGTTTCACACGTCCATGGAAATGCCAGTCATGGTGAAGGAGGTCAGGAGGGAAGTGACTGGATTTTTCACCTCGTTCAGACTGAATGAACTCCGATGTGTGGAAGTGATCGAGTCCCTGACAACTGGAAGCTCCGCCTGTTCCGGGTGTGTAACGTTCCACACCAGACCGCGTGTAGAAGATGAGCGTGAGCTGAGACGTGGGTTTAACGTTTGACTTTGATTACAGCTTCATCTTCTCTCACTACGATTCCAACACAGGAATTTTGTTGAATTCTTGAAATAAATCTTTCCTGATGCTTCAACACTTTAATCAATAAACAGTCACTCAAACAGCTGGAGGATAAATGGAGCTAACCGGAAGTTGTAGCTGTGTGTAGGTGTGTGTGTGTTTGTGTGTACAGAAATCTCAACATGAAGTCACAGATCAGCTCAGAACACCAAAAACATGTCTGAGAGATGTGATGTGACCTCATTCCGTTCAACATTAGTTCTGAGAACGAGTGAAGAACAGATGAGAGAAACAGCTCTGTCATTTCTGTGTTTATTTATATGAACATCACCATCCACACAATTACTGGGGTCATTATTAACTCACTACACAAAGTGAAGCAATGTTCTTCACATTCCCCACATTCATCACATTCTGCAAATTCCTCACATTCATTCTATTCCTCAAATTCCTAATGTTCCTCACGTTCTTAATGTTCCTCATATTCTTCCTATTCCTCATGTTCCTATGGTTCCTCATATTTCTGATGTTCCTCACATTCCTCATGTTGTACTTATTCCTCACATTCCTCACATTTCTAATGTTCCTCATATTTTTCCTATTCCTCAAATTCCTCCCATTCCTAATGCTCCTCACGTTCCTCATGTTTCTAATGTTCCTCATGTTCTTCTTATTCCTCACATTCCTATTGTTCCTCATATTCCTCACATTGCTAATATTTTTCACATTCTTCCTATTCCTCAAATTCCTAATGCTCCTCACATTCTTCATGTTCTTCTTATTCCTCACATTCCTCATGATCCTCAAGATCCTATGGTTGCTCATATTCCTCACTTTCCTCCCATTCCTATTGTTCATCACATTCCTAATGTTCCTCACATGCCTCATATTCCTCACGTTCTTCCTATTCCTTACATTCCTAATGTTCCTCATGTTCCTTGTTTTCCTCATGTGGTCCACATACAGTAGATATTTCCTCCTCCTTTGTGAAATTGTCTCTCTCTCCACATTGAGAGGAAAACTCAGCACAGCTGGCATCAGATGAAATGCAAAGGTTACAGAAGTATTTTGGGATGGTTGTCATGGTGATCAGTGATTTTAAAAAAGTTTATGTCATGTGAACAAATTCAACTTCAGCTCCACCTGATTACACATGGAATGAATGAATAAATAAATAAAGTGAGATCAGGAACGATGGCATGATTTGAGACAGATTGTTGTCCAACGCTTGTTGATTATCTCCTGCTGAAATCGCTCTGCAGGCTCCGGAACCAGAGAGACACAAAAATAAAAGAACTGTTCTTCAAAACAGAAGCGATTTCATTGGCTCAGATGATGAAATGCACCGGAACACTTTCATCCTGAATTAACTCTCAATGTTCAAAGTTCTTCAACTTTCTTGAGAAATATGAAATGATGTGAAGCTTCTGTTGAGCTTAAAAGTTTTTTTTTTTTTTACAGGAATTTTGTCAATGAAAAGTAATGAAGAGGAATGTCACTGGATTTATGCAAAAAAATAAAAAATAAAATCTCCGCGTGCTCGCCTGTGGGACACTTTTCAAATCGAGTTCCAGATTTATTTATTACATGATTTCTATAAAGTCCATCATGAGTCTTTTCTGGAATTATTTCTTGGATTGTTGTTGAATTAATTAATTTTGTGGGTAAAAATGAGCAGGAGGTGTTTATTGTGTTGTGACTGAACTGTGTGTGAAATTCTTCGTAAAGTTGCAGCACGAAACCGCGCCGGGTTTCAGCCGTCTGATTTTAAAGACCTGATTTCAGAAAAGAAAAAATAATCATGAAACTGTGTTTTTCTTGAATTTGATGAAGCAAAAACGGCTTTAGTTTGAAACCAAGTTTCTGAAAAAGTTCAGATTTTCTTGACTTTATCTTCTCACTAAACGCCAACCGAAAAAGTCTTTAAAAGTCGTCAGAGATGAACATCACGTGGATTTTATGTCAAATTAACAGATGTTAAAAATAAAAGTGATGAAACACAGGGACAAGTTGTGTTTCCGTTTGGACGCGAGCTCGTTTCAGGGTTTTTGATGGAGAAGGTGAGCAGTCACTCACTCGCACACCAGCGCTTCGACACGAGGGAGCGAAGACGGAGAACGCAACATGACGGACTCCTCCTCCTCCTCCTGCTCCATGTGGAGAGGTCTCAGGATGAACTCCGGAGCCCGCTGGTGATCATTACGCATTCCCTTTTAACAAAAGACGCAGAGATGTGAAGCATTTCTCCTGATGTCTGAATTATTCAGAGAAAATTTCAAATCAGACATGTGCAGGGCTGGAATTCAGGGAAATAACTCATCACATGCAGGACAGAGATAAATAAAATACAAGTCTGCCAGTGTAAGGGGTTTAAGATCAAATCTCAGCCTTGTGAAGTCGTCAGGAGTCTTCACAGCATGCTGAGTGACTTTCCAGCACTTTCTATTTTTTAACTTCTGGCTGTTGGTCTGCTTTCAGGCTCCCAGGTTCAGAGGCGAGTTTAGTTTCACAAATCACACCAAGCAGCAGATCAGATTAGATCTTGGATAAGATGGAAAACAAATTCCTGGATAAAAGATAAAGAACACACAGAGAGAAGAAAACACCAGCGTGGAGGAGATGATGTGGAGACAAGGCCGAGGGTGGCTTCATCACAGCGCCATCAAAAACACAACATTGCCTCCAGGTGATCAAATCCCCTGCTGAGTTCATCGAACCCATGATGAGGGTCAAAGTTTTTATGAAGAGAAACTGATGATCGATCAGGGCGTGTGGAAGTGACCTGCTGCACACACACGCACA
This sequence comes from Neoarius graeffei, assembly GCF_027579695.1. Classification (NCBI taxonomy): domain Eukaryota; kingdom Metazoa; phylum Chordata; class Actinopteri; order Siluriformes; family Ariidae; genus Neoarius; species Neoarius graeffei. The sequence goes on along the minus strand of NC_083573.1, from coordinate 2,983,016 downwards.
CACCCCACACACACGGGTCTGGTCTGCAACAATGAAAAGTTGAGTTAAATATTAAGTCAAGTAAAAGTCTTAAGTCAAAAACGAGTCAAAAAATTTATCAAAAATCAAGTCAAAATTATGAAATAAAAAAAAAGAGTTAAAAGTTAAGCCAAAAGTTCAGTTCAAAAAAGTTGCCAAAAATTAATTGGAATCAAAGTTGGAAGAAAAAAAATGTAAAAAGTCAAAAGGTGAGTAAAAAAAAGAAAAAAATAAATATAATAAAATAAAAATTGAACCAAAAGTCAAACATCAAAAGTTGTGTGAAGTCAATTCAAAAATAAAAAGTCAAATCAAAAGAAGTCAAAAACTAAGTCAAGAATAAATTCAAAAGTCCAAAATAAAAATCAAGTTAAAAGTTGAGTCAAAAAAGTAGAAAAATTAAATCAAAAACAAAATTCTAAGTTCAGAAGTCAAGTTTAAAATGTTGTCAAAAATGAAGTAGAGTCAGAAGACTAAAATAAAAAAGCAAGTCAAAACAACAAAATAATAAAGCCAAAAGTTGAGTTTAAAAAATTGTTAACAAATAAATTGGAGTGAAAAATTGAAAATAAAAGAAACCCAAGTCAAAAGATGAGTCAAAAAAGTTTAAAAGAAAATTGAGCCAAAAGTCAAACATCAAAAGTTGTGTTCAGTCAATTAAAAAAAGTCAAAACAACGGTCAAAAATTACATTGAGTCTAGAATAAAGTCAACAATCCAAAACAAAAATCAAGTTAAAAGTTGAGTCAATAAAGTAGAAAAATTAAGTCAAAAACAAAAATCTAATTTCAAAAGTGAAATCAAGTCAAAAGTTTAAGTTGTCATCAGAAAATCAAGTCAAAAGATGAGTAAAAATAAGTTCAGTCAAAAGTTTATCATCAAAAGTTAAAAGTCCAAACAATGGTCAAAAAGTTGAGTCAAGAGTCAGGGCTAAAGTCAAAATCCAAGTCAACAAAGTCAAAAATAAGAGGCAGTCAAAAAATTGAGCCAAAAAAAATTCAAGTTAAAAAAAAAGTTTCATCCATCCATCCTCTATCGCTTATCCAGATCCGGGTCATGCAGGTAGCAGCCTAAGCAGAGCAGCACAGACTTCCCTCTCCCCGGCTGCCTCCACCAACTTTTCCGGGGGAATACCGAGGCGTTCTCAGGCCAGCCGAGAGATGTAATCTCTCCAGCATGTCCTGGGTCTGCCTTGGGGTCTCCTCCTGGTGGGGCATGCCCAGAAAACCTCCCTTGGGAGGCGTCCAGGGGGCATCCTAACAAGGTGCCTGAACCACCTCAACTGACTCCTTTCGATGTGGAGGAGCAGCAGGTTCTATTCCAAGTCTCTCCTGAATGACCAAGCTTCTCACCCTGACTCTAAGGGAGAGCCCAGCCAGCCTGCAGAGAAAACTTATTTCTACCGCTTGTATCTGGGATCTCATTCTTTCAGTCACGACCCACAGCTCGTGACCATAGGTGAGAGGGGGAACGTAGATGGACCAGTAAATTGAGAGCTTTGCCTTTTGGCTCAGCTCTCTCTTTTCCTGATCAGTTTGTCCAGCCTGGATGTGTCCTTCTTGGATGTGCTGCCCCCCCAGCACACCATGGTGTAAAACAGGACACTGGCAACCACAGACTGATAGAACATCCACAGGAGTTTCCTGCAGATGTTAAAGGACCGCAGCCTCCTCAGGAAGTATAGCCTGCTCTGTCCCTTCCTGTATAAGTGTTTGGTGTTGCAAGACCAGTCCAGCTTGCTGTCCAGCCACAGCCCGAGGTACTTGTAGGAATCCACAGCCTCCACCTCGACTCCCTCGATCAGAACTGGTCGTGACCTTGGTCTGGACCTCCCAAAGTCAATGACCAGCTCCTTGGTCTTCGAGGTGTTGAGCTGCAGCTGGTTCCTGTTGCACCACACAGCAAAGTCCCTCACCAGGCTCCTATACTCCTCCTCTCTGTCGTCACTGATACACCCAATGATGGCTGTGTCATTGGCAAACTTCTGGATGTGACACAGCTCCGAGTTGTAGCAGAAGTCCGCGGTGTACAGGGTGAAGAGAAGAGGGGCCAGCACCATGCCCTGGGGTGCTCCGGTGCTGCTAATCACAGTGTCAGACGTGATGTCCTTCAGCCTGATGTACTGCGGCCTGTCAGTGAGGTAGCTGGAGATCCAGGTGACCAGGCAGGGGTCCACTCGCATCCTGTTCAGTTTGTCCTGAAGCAGTAGGGGCTAGATGGTGTTGAAGGCACTCAAGACATCCAAGAAGAGGATCCTCACTGTGCCATTTCCCTTATCCAGATGTGAGTGGGCTCAGTGTAGCAGGTAGAGGATGGCGTCTTCCACACCGACACCTGCCCGGTACGCAAACTGCAGACAGTCCTGGGCATGTTGTACCTGGGGTCTGAGGATGCTGAGGAAGAGCCGCTCCAACGTCTTCATCAGATGTGAAGTGAGTGCCACCGGTCAGAAGTTGTTCAGCTCGCTGGGCCGATTCTTTTTGGGAACTGGAACGATACATGATGTCTTCCAGAGGGTGGGCACTCTCCCCAGCTGCAGGCTAAGGTTGCAGATGCATTGGAGTGGTTCACCCAGTTCAGCAGCGCAGGTCTTCAGTAGTCGGGGACACACCTTGTCTGGGCTTGCTGCTTTCCTGGGGTGAAGCTTCCTCAGTTGACCTCTGACCTGGTCTGCAGTAATGCATGGAGGAGTCTGTGTTGAGGTGGGGGAGGAGGGGGCTGCTGTGATGACTGGGGGGAGGTGTGTTGAGGGAAGAAGGAGAGATGGCTGCAGTAAGGGAGAGGGTGGGGGGGACGTGGGCTGGTTGAACCGATTGAAAAAGTCATTCAACTCATTCGCCCTCTCCACTGTCCCCTCAACGACTCTGGTCTTTGTATTGTGGCCTGTGATGGTTTTCACACCTTCCCAGACCTCCCTCATGCTGTTCTCCTTCAGCTTCTGCTCCACCTTCCTCCTGTAGCTGTCCTTAGCTTCCCTCACGCAGCGTTTTACCTCCTGCTGTGGTGCTTTCATTGCCCCCTGTCCCTGCTCCTGAAGGTGGCCTTCTTCCTGTTGAGGACAGCTTTGACTTCCTGTGTTACCCATGGATTGTTATTAGGGTAACACCGTACAGTCTTGGTGGGGGAGACCACGTCTGCACAGAAGTTAAGGTAATCCATCAGACAGTGTGTCAGCCCCACTATGTCCTCACAGTGTGGGCTAAGCAGCACATCCCAGTCCGTGATGTCATAACAGTCCCTGAGGGAGTCTTCCATTTCAGGGGACCACCTCCTGATGGAGCTAGTTGTTGCAGGCTGCCTTTGAACCAGGGGGGTGTACTTCGGCTGTAGAAGAACCAGGTTGTGGTCAGACTTCCCTAGTGGGGGGAGGGGTGTGACTCTGTATGCATCTCTCACATTAGCATACAGCAAGTCAATCGTCCTGTTGTTCCTTGTTGGACAGTCCACAGCCTGGTAAAAAGCAGCCAAAGTAGAGTCCAAAGTAGCGTGATTATAGTCCCCAGAAATTATGATAAATGCCTCAGGGTGCTGTGTCTGCAGCCTTGCTGTGGCAGAGTGAATCCTCTCACATGCAGCGGCTGCGGCTGCCCTCGGAGGGATGTAAACATAGATGGTGATCACGTGACTGAACTCCCTCGGCAGATAATATGGCCACAGACTAACGGCTAGCAGCTCCAAGTCCGGGCAACATAAAATTGTCTTTACGGATGTCCCGGGTTACACCAGCGATTGTTCACATAAATGATGAGTCCCCCACCTTTGCTTTTCCCGCATGTGTTAGTGTCTCTGTTGGCTCTCACAGCAGTGAATCCCCGCAGGTCCAGGTTAGCATCCGGTACAAGGTGTGTTAGCCATGTCTCCGTAAAGATAAATAAGCTGCTCTCCCGATAAATCCGCTGGTTGTTCAGAGCGGAAAGCCCGTCAACTTCATTCGGCAGTGAGTTCACATTCCCCATGATAATGGAGGGAATAGATGGTTTGCAGCACCGCCGGTTGTCCACTCACCTAGCCTTTAGCTTAGCTCCAGCTTTGCAGCCCCTGGGTTTCCTTCTCAGCCCGGCCGGGATGGGGTGTCGTATCCCGGCTCATCCCATTGTTTTCAGGGCCAGCAGCTTCTCTCTCGAATAAGTGAGAAAACTGGCTCCTGGTTGTGTGTTAAAGTTAAATATATCCATGTTATATAGTAAAACACACTATGTCTTCATAAGAAGAACAGAAAAGTAAAAAAAAGGTGGAAAAAAAGAGGTTTAAAGAGCTAAAAACGACAGAGCTACCGGAGATGCAGCCGTCTCACACAGCGCCCATGTTTACTTTTGACTAGAGAAAGAGGGGGGCAGCACATCCAAGAAGGACACATCCAGGCTGGACAAACTGATCAGGCGGGCCGGCTCTGTGGTCGGCATGAAGCTGGACTCTGGTGACGGTGGCAGAGAAGAGGTCTATGGACAAACTATTGAATATCATGGACGATGTCAGTCACCCTCTGCACACCATCATCAGCAACCAGAGGAGCCTGTTCAGTGACAGAATGCTCCTTCCCAAGTGCAGGATGAACAGACTCAAAAACTCCTTTGTCCCTCACGCCATCAGACTGTACAACTCCTCTCTGGGGGGGAGGAGGGGGAACAGGAGGACAGAGGATGGGAAGGAGCAGTAGCCTAGCCTGACAATAAGCAATACCGGACAACGTGCAATATAAAGTGCAATATCTCTCCTACCGCGGCCCCCCCTTCTCCCCACCTTTTTTTTCTTCTTCCCCCTCCTTCCCCCCTCCCCCTTCCCCATAGCTTATTCTTTTTATATATTTGTATATGTAAATACTTAATTTATTTTAATCTATCTAGAAGTTTTCTCTATTTCTTTTCTCTGTTTATCTGCAATGATGCTGCTGGAATCTTAATTTCCCTGATGGAACCCGCCCAAAGGGATCAATAAAATTTTATCTAATCCAATCTAATCTAACAGACTGGTTTAGCGTCCACATCACTGCTGACGCTGCCCCGATCCTTCTGTCCAACTCCTGCTCCTCCTTACCCTCACTCTTGAACAAAACCCCAAGATACTTAAACTCCACCACTTTAAGTAGCAACTCCCCCCTGACCCGGAGTAGGCACTCCACCTGTTTCCGGCTGAGCACCATGGCCACGGACTTGGAGGTGCTGATCCTCAACCCAACTGCTTCACGCTCGGCTGCAAACTGTCCCAGAGCATGCTGTAAGTCACAGATTGATGAAGCCAACAGGACCACATAATCTGCAAAAAGCAGATGTGATCCTGCTGCCACCAAACTGAACACCCTCCGCCCCTTGGCTGTGCCTAGAAATTCTGTCCATAAAAGTTATGAACAGAACCAGCGACAAAGGGCAGCCCTGGTGGAGCCCCACATACACCAGGAACGAGTCTGACTTACTGCCGGCAATGCGAACCAAACTCCTGCTCCGGTCATACAGGGTCTGAATGGCCCGCAGTAGTGGGCCCTGGACGCCATACTCCCGAAGCACCCCCCACAGGGCACCGCGAGGGACATGGTTGTAAGCCTTCTCCAGGTCCACAAAACACATGTAGACCGGTTGGGGAAAAAAAAAGTTGTCAAAATTAAAGTGGAGTGAAAAGTCAAAACACTGGAAAGAGTCAAAAGAGTAAAAAATCAATTTAAATAAAATCAAACAATTGTCAAAAACCACATCGAGTCAAAAAAGTCAAGTCAAAAAAGTATCCCGTCAAAAGTTAACTTAATAATCCAGTTTTGTCCAAGACACCTGAGGTCGAGGCAGTGGGCGCCGGATGGATTTCTGTTTGCTTTTCAGATCCGGGTTCGGTGCAGAGCTCAGAATCCGTCTGTAATCAGACGTCTGATAAAAACACGGAGACATGGGTTCGGGGCTTTCCTCAGGAACAGAGGAACTGATACTGAGGAGCATGAAGAGGGAAGAAACCTGCGCTGCAGTGGATCAGGAAAGAAACCGAGCTTCAGGTTTGATTTCACTGACAGGAGAAGAAACAAAGAATGCAGGAGGGTAAAATTATTTCTCTTCATCGCCGAGTGAAACAGGAGGAGAAACGGGAGGGAAGGGCTTCCATGTGGATGAAGATACAAGAGTTATTTATGGTGTAAGAAAACGTAATTTATTTCACATCACTGGTGTGTGTGTGTGTGATATATTTGTTGTGCTGTTTATATTCTGAAGTGTGGCTCGGTTGGTTTCCCTCCCGGGACCAGAAAGCAGAGCAAACATTCTTCATCTCCATTCGTCTGAGGTGTAAAGTGCAGAAATGAGCTGAAAAAAACAAACAAACACACACACACACACACACACCTCTGCCCTGATGAGCTTTAATGAAATCTGTGAGAAGAATCAGAGAATCAGAAGTGTCCTCGTCTCTCAGTAATGGGACGCAGTGAGGTTGATGACGGAGTGTGTAGGAGTGTGTTCATCTGATTAAACAGGTGACCTGCTGGACTGGAGAAAAACATCAGAAGATAAAAAGCCAAAGCTCCGACAGAACTCCAGCTCACACGTCTGTATCACACGTCAGCGAGGTGCATCTCAAACCCTACTGGAATGCACAAGTTAGAGAGAGAGAGAGAGAGAGAGAGAGAGAGAGAGAGAGAAAGACAGCTCAGAACAGGAACTGGAACTCAGTGCGCTCTGGAGGTTTCCAGATCCTCCAGTGGGACGTTTCTTTGAGGTGATGTGTAAATTTTTGATCAGGTTTCCCCTCGAGTCAAACAAATTACAGCAGATTCACACAGGCAGAGAGAGAGAGAGAGAGAGAGAGAGAGAGAGGGGAGAGGAAAGAGAGAGAGGGGAGAGAGAGAGAAAGAGGAGAGAGAGAGTGAGCTCTCTGCCAGACCTTTCAGATCAATACACATTCATGTTTGAGCATATCTCTCTCTCTCTCTCTCTCTCTCACACAGTCAAACCCAACACTCTTCAGTTGCTCCACAGCAAAATCTCGGATCATAACACAAAGCTAAAGAATCTTGAAAACACCAGTTTATTAGCTCCACCCATCATAAGAACCCTTCATGATGCAAAAGTATTGGCACCTCCATTTCACAACAGAAACCAGGCAGCATTGCGCAAATATTCTTATTATTATTAGGGTGAGATATTTTCATGATCGTAGTCACATCGACAAGGACGTGTGGACGATTGAATTGTCTACATTTTAAAAATTTGAATTTTATCTTTTTATTAAAACGCTGCATCCTCATCATTGTCACAGACTCAAAACAGGGGTGCCAATACTTTGTGCACACAGCCTAATAGACTGTATCCTGTGTGTTCCGTGGATGTGATTAAAAACAGCCACGTCTCAACTTCAATAAATGACGTGATCCAATATGGTGATTGTTGATTAATTAGCGGTGGAACAGGAAACAGCATCCAGAGTTAATGAGGCAGTAAGTCTGACTCTATAATAATAATAATAATAATAGTCAACTTTTGTCACGGGTGGCACGGTGGTGTAGTGGTTAGCGCTGTCGCCTCACAGCAAGAAGGTCCTGGGTTCGAGCCCCGTGGCCGGCGAGGGCCTTTCTGTGCGGAGTTTGCATGTTCTCCCCGTGTCCGCGTGGGTTTCCTCCGGGTGCTCCGGTTTCCCCCACAGTCCAAAGACATGCAGGTTAGGTTAACTGGTGACTCTAAATTGAGCGTAGGTGTGAATGTGAGTGTGAATGGTTGTCTGTGTCTATGTGTCAGCCCTGTGATGACCTGGCGACTTGTCCAGGGTGAACCCCGCCTTTCACCCGTAGTCAGCTGGGATAGGATCCAGCTCGCCTGCGACCCTGTAGAAGGATAAAGCGGCTAGAGATAATGAGATGAGATGAACTTTTGTCACATCATATTGATTAGGATATTAGATTTTAATCAGGATGCTAGCGAGCGAGCTAAATGGTATATAATGGGGTTTTGTTCCTTATAAAACAAAAACCGTGAACACATTTTCTCCTGACTTTACAGAGCTCACTAAACTCACTCAAAGATCTGATACGATGATGAAACATTTCATGACTGATTTCACACAAACGAACAAAATGGCTCCTGTTAATTTGTTCTCATTCAGGATCCAAGCACCAAGTCTGAGTTCATGGTTTCTAGATCTCAAAGGATCAGAGGTTTTCAGTCTTTTATCCACCTGCTGTTTTATTTTCTGCAGTTCTCTAATCATCCGATCACTTCATGTACAAAATCATGCAGATACAAATCAGTTAATGTTCACAATGTTCAAACATCAGAATGGGAGAAACTGATCTCAAAGTGTGACTTTCTGTCACTGTGGTCTGGGTGTCGGTTTGAGCCAGATGAGTATTTTTGGTTTGAGTATTTCAGAAACTGCTGATCTCCTGCTGGGGTTTTCACACACAATAAACAGTCTCTGGAGTCTCTGGAGTTACACAGGATGGTGCGAAAAACAAACAATCCATCCATCGAGTGAGTGAGCGACAGTTCTGTGGGTGGAAACAAATGCCTTGTTGATAAGAGAGGGTCAGAGGGAAATGGACAGATTCGAGGTGGTTCGAGCTTTTTTGCCAGGAAGGATATAGTAACTCGTATAATCACTCTTTCCAACCGTGGTGATCAGAAAAGCATCTCAGCATGCAACAGCAGAACAACACCACATTGGGTTCCACTCCTGCAGCCAAGAACAGGGATCTCAGAATCAGCAACACGTTCCTATTAAAGTGGCCGGTGAGTATAGAAGTTAAAACGTTGCTGATTTCGGGGTCCAAGCACCAAATCGATGCTTCTTCGTTTCTTGCTTTAAATTGTTGATACAGTTTATACAGCAGGTTAAAAGCTCACGTTTTCATTTGGGGTCCAAACACCGATCTGTATTCCAGAGTTTAAACCATTAAAAGGTAAAAAGTGAAAACGTTAAAATTCTCCCATTAGGGCTCCAAGCACCAGCCAACAGTTCTGGGTTTCTTGCTTCAACATGTTCTCACTCGGGGTCCAAGCACCAAGTGCGACCCTCAGAGTAAACAGCACCAGAGTTTGTTGTGCAAATCAATGAAATGTCATTCGAAATGACCAGAAAAAGGAAATTCAGATACAATTCCACTTCTCAAACTGCTTAAGAAATGGATTTGTCTTCGCTTTCAAGAATAATTCGGATTCGTGAAGTGTTGCAGAATGTAGACTTGTGCAGAAAATGCTGAATGGATGCAGCAGGCTGCATTTCTTCATGTAAGAGTGAGCCTGATATACTGAGCAGGAGTGTGGACAGTTTGTTAAACGGCACGATGGAGTTGAGAGAGAGAAAGAGAGCGAGAGAGAGAGAGCGAGAGAACTGAACTGACTTGCAGAAAGGTCACTTTCAGGGGTCGGCCATCAGCACTATTGAAAATGTCACTGAAATGAGATGGACAGTTTCTATTCAGTGGCACGGAGTGAAGGCGAGGGCCGCTCGCTGCCTTCAAGTCAGATTTAATTGCTCAAGTCCCACAAGTAAATAAAAAGGTGACATTTCATGGCTTGTCCGGGTCCCGAATGCTAAATCAGCCACTGGCCTCAAATGTCAAGGTGGAATAATTTGAACTGAGATTCACGACTTCAAGTTTCCCTTTCGGCCCCAGAAAATCACAAAGGTCAAAGCGAGCGTCTGGCTCTGTTCAAATCAGCAGCTCATGTGGAAAATTGAGCGATCACAAACAAGAAGCTTGTCGAAACACATAAACGAGGATTTAAACAGCTGAAGATGAGGAAATGAGCATTGCTGAGCAGCTCCGATCAAGTTCAGGACCTGTTAGAGTCCCTTTGGACAGAGATATTTCTGATAGGCCAGTCTGATTGCGAGCTTCCCGATGGGCCACTCCGACGGCCAGCTTCCACATGGGCCACTCCGACGGCGAGCTTTCTGATGGGCCACTCCGATGGCGAGCTTTCTGATGGGCCACTCCGACGGTGAGCTTTCTGATGGGCCACTCCGACGGCGAGCTTTCTGATGGGCCACTCCGACGGCGAGCTTTCTGATGGGCCACTCCGACGGCGAGCTTTCTGATGGGCCACTCCGACGGCGAGCTTTCTGATGGGCCACTCCGACGGCGAGCTTTCTGATGGGCCACTCCGACGGCGAGCTTTCTGATGGGCCACTCCGACGGCGAGCTTTCTGATGGGCCACTCCGACGGCGAGCTTTCTGATGGGCCACTCCGACGGCGAGCTTTCTGATGGGCCACTCCGACGGCGAGCTTTCTGATGGGCCACTCCGACGGCGAGCTTTCTGATGGGCCACTCCGATGGCGAGCTTTCTGATAGGCCACTCTGATGGCGAGCTGCTTTTGCAAAGCAGGAAATCATCTCACGGAAAACCCCAACACACAATAAACATTAACTCACTCTACATTCTTGCTCTGTTGTTTAGATTTGGACAATTACAGGGACGATGCTAACTGTTAAATAGGGGCCTGATTTGTGCCATGAAGTGCACAGAACGTAATACAATAAAAATAAAGTAGGACAGATCCAGAAATTAGTAACAGAGAGCCACTGCTAAAAATAATAATATAAAATGGTACAAAAACAGGAAATATGAACAATTGAAGTCAGTTAGTTTCCAGACGTGGCTTCTGGTTTTATTTGAGTTGTAAAATAAATTAAATAAAAATATGGAATGTTGAGTAAATGAAAACAAAGTACAAGTCTGTAAATCCCCCCCCCAAAAAAAAACCAGTAAAGTCACAAAAAGTAAGATTAAGTCCAGCAAAATAAAAAAAAAATTTAAATGAAGTCAAATCAAGTGAACTACTTTTCAGTCAAGTCAAATAACAAAATCCAGTAAAGTCAATTAAAAGAAAAAATGTAAAACAAAGCAAACGGTCAAGTAAAATTAAACTAAAATAAAAAATAAGTAAAACTGAGTAAAAACAAAGTAAATGAATTTACGTTAAATGAAATAAAAAAAATTCAAGAAAAAGAAATTCTCATCTCATTATCTGTAGCCGCTTTATCCTGTTCTACAGGGTCGCAGGCAAGCTGGATCCTATCCCAGCTGACTACGGGTGAAAGGCGGGGTTCACCCTGGACAAGTCGCCAGGTCATCACAGGGCTGACACATAGACACAGACAACCATTCACACTCACATTCACACCTACGGTCAATTTAGAGTCACCAGTTAACCTAACCTGCATGTCTTTGGACTGTGGGGGAAACCGGAGCACCCGGAGGAAACCCACGCGGACACGGGGAGAACATGCAAACTCCGCACAGAAAGGCCCTCGCCGGCCACGGGGCTCGAACCCGGACCTTCTTGCTGTGAGGCGACAGCGCTAACCACTACATCACCGTGCCGCCCAAGTAGTAGGTCTTGTTTAGTTAAAAATATAACGTAAATATTTGTGTCAGTGGTTGTAAATGTGTAGATATTATAGTTTATTGGGTCAGCTTCTGTTAAAACATTGCATAAGTCTAGTCTTGTCTAGTCTTCTTGTCTAGTTAAGTCTAGTCTAAATACGGAATAAACGTGGAAACACTGTCGTTCAAGCCAGGTGCCTCTGTCAGCTCTGGGGGCTAAGCACCCCCAAAGATCAGATGCTAGAATCACCCCTGGTGCCGCCCAAGTAAAATTCTGTAAAATTAAAAAAATATATTTTTTTAAAGATGAAATGATAAAATTGTTTATCATCAACATGTATAATCTGTGTCATCAGAAAACATTCACCCAGAATTAACTGATATCAGTTTTTTTCCTGCAGTATTCAAAACAGATTATATTCTTCTGCTTATTATGATTATATTATTATTATTATTATTACTTTTGCTCCGAGAGGCGTAACTTTCTGATTCCCAGCGCTGATGTTTCGGTCTCGTCTTCCTCTGCGAGTATCAGAGCAGAGCAGCAAGTCTCGGAACTGCAGACCGACATAACGTCCTGTCGTCATGTGATGGAGTTTCGTCCTGAATTTAACCACGTGTTCATAAATAAAATAAAAAAAAAAAAAACAGTGAAATACTGAGACATGACAAACACATCAAACTCATTTCAAACACTTGTTTCACATTCACATCTCACCCCAGAGTGAGTGGAATAAACACTCGCTGAATCCACTGCACTCGCGCTCTGTTAGCGTCAGCGTCATGTGTGTGAGATTAATAAACACACCCTTAATGCACTGTGATTTGTGAACGATGAGGAGCTTTGGGGATCATTAGGCAGGAAACGGTTGCCGTGGGGACAGCTGGACGTGGCGTTGGTGCGGGTCAGCGGCTCTGAGCTTCACTCAGTGGGATCATTATTTAATTTACACACAGCTTCGTTTAACACTGCGGATTGCAGAGACGCCGGAGATTCAGCAAATGAGCTGAGAGCTCGTTAATTAGGTCTAACGATCTTTTCAGCGGTGCGAGAACAACAAAACGATAGAAAAATAACAATGCTAACGTTCTTGATGGGTTCAAATCCCATCGCGGAGAGACAGCAGCTGATCGGAACACGTGGACTGGATTTGGACACGAAGAATAAAAACAGTGTCGTGCCGTTACATGAAATAATTAGCCATGATTCATGGTGTGATGAAGTGGAGTTACTGTTCATCACTTCACGTTGATTGTTTTCCTTGAACAGCATGTCCACAAGTGTTTTATTTCTCATTCATGGGGACTTTTGTGTTGGACTCACACTGTGCTTTAAAACACTGATTTAACCAGACAAGAGAACGGGACTAACAGGTGAATTTACTGTCCGAGCCGAGCTCAGGCGCTACCTGTGCTAATGTTAGCCAGCTAGCTTTAAGTTAGCGTGAACATTAGCATCAACACCAGTCAGGTTCTCCGCCACGTTTGAGTAGCCATAAACACTCGTTCTGTTGCAGCGCTGACACTGGAGACTCCTTCCGGAAACTTCTCCTTCCAGAATGCTGGCATATCACCGGTTCTTTTAATCCATTTACGCGGCGCATCGGCTGTACGAGTCCCTGTGAACAAGCTGTTGCTATAGAAACCCTAACGTATTAGGACAAGCACATTAATGTAATATAAACCTTCTGACCAATCAGAATCGAGTTCTTCATTCAAACAGTCAAATCAACATCCGCTTGGAACTCAGGAGAAGATTCTGATATCCGTTTGGTTTTGGATTTTGGGAACGAACAGTGGAACGTCATCACTGTGTTAGAACTTTGTGTTTCTGTGACCGAGTCACGCAATTAGTGTTTCGAGATGAGAAACGCAAATCCTCAGAAATCTGGGCGATGTGACCGCAAAACAGCAGGAAGTGTAAATAAATAAATAAATAAATACCAACCATTTACTGAAAAATGTTCAATGATTAAAAAATATATATTTAATGAAAAGGAAAAATAATGTAATAATTGTAATAAATTGCAATATTAAATAAAAAAATAGTTTATTTAATTTAATTAGTTTCTGGCAGCAAAACGTATTACTTTTTAATAAAATAAAAAAATACCCAACCCTTTTTAATTATCCAATTTTTAATAGCTACAAAATACATTTTACATATATATATATATATATATATATATATATACACACACACACATTATATTTATTCATTAAAAATGACAAATTTTTAAAATAATCAGAAATATCTAGTATTGAAAAGGAGAAAAAAATTCATGACAATCTGATTTTTCTGAACGAGAAAAACATTTTTAAAAAACAAAAATACTGAGAGAGAAACAGCTGATGGTGTTTCTGTACATTAAAATTGTAAAATGAAAAACAATTTCCAACAGATTTAATTCTTTTTCTCATTTTCATCTGGCCCCGCCCTAATCAGCAAAAAGTTTTTTTTTTCCTTTCTTTCTTTTTTTTTTTTTTTTTACAGTTTTAAAGTTGACTTGCAACACATGAGCTGCTTCCACTCGGTCTGTAACTGCACTCATTTATTAAAGAAAAAAGAATCAGAAGTTTATTGTGACTCGATCCATCAGTAATAATTCAGCACATCTGAGAGAGAAGCACCTTTAATAACAGTGAGATCGAGAGAGAGAGAGAGAGAGAGAGAGAGGAACTGCTGAGATGTTTGGAGGTTTATCTTCTGTCCTGTGGCTTGTGATTGAAACCCGAGAGCAGCTTCAGAGACGTGATGTTTCTCTCCTCACGTGGGTTCTGTTTGCTCCATTCTGAACTCACGAGTGGAGTAAAAACGAGCATCTCTGAAACGTTCACTGTGCATTTCTCTTCAGAAACACCGGTTCCATACAGATCTTCACCAGCAGCCTGCTGCTCCCTCAAGGAAGCTGAGAGAGAGAGAGAGAGAGAGAAAGAGGAGAGGAGAGAGAGGGGGGAGAGAGAGTGAAAGACGAGAGAGGGGAGAGAGCGGGGAGAGAGAGGAGAGAGAAAGGAAGACAGGAGAGGGGAGAGAGGAGGGGGGAGAGAGGAGAGAGAGAAGAGGAGAGAGAGGAAGAGGAGAGGAGAGAGAAAGACAGGCGAGAGAGAGGGAGGAGAGTGAAAGACAGGCGAGAGAGAGAGGAGAGGAGAGTGAAAGACAGGCGAGAGAGAGAGGAGAGGAGAGTGAAAGACAGGCGAGAGAGAGAAAGGAGAGAGAGGAGAGTGAAAGACAGGTGAGAGAGAGGAGAGGAGAGAGTGAAAGACAGGCGAGAGAGAGGAGAGGAGAGAGGAGAGTGAAAGACAGGTGAGAGAGAGAGGAGAGAGGAGAGGAGAGTGAAAGACAGGAGAGGAGAGAGAGGAGAGAGAGAGGAGAGTGAAAGACAGGCGAGAGAGAGAGGAGAGAGGAGAGTGAAAGACAGGCGAGAGAGAGGAGAGGAGAGGAGAGAGAGGAGAGTGAAAGACAGGCGAGAGAGAGGAGAGAGAGAGAGGAGAGTGAAAGACAGGCGAGAGAGAGGAGAGGAGAGAGTGAAAGACAGGCGAGAGAGAGGAGAGGAGAGGAGAGAGAGAGGAGAGTGAAAGACAGGCAAGAGAGAGGAGAGGAGAGGAGAGAGTGAAAGACAGGTGAGAGAGAGGAGAGGAGAGAGGAGAGTGAAAGACAGGCGAGAGAGAGGAGAGGAGAGGAGAGTGTGAAAGACAGGTGAGAGAGAGGAGAGGAGAGAGAGAGGAGAGTGAAAGACAGGCAAGAGAGAGGAGAGGAGAGAGGAGAGTGAAAGACAGGCGAGAGAGAGGAGAGGAGAGAGAGAGGAGAGTGAAAGACAGGCGAGAGAGAGGAGAGGAGAGAGGAGAGTGAAAGACAGGCGAGAGAGAGAGAGGAGAGAGTGAAAGACAGGCAAGAGAGAGGAGAGGAGAGAGTGAAAGACAGGCGAGAGAGAGGAGAGGAGAGGAGAGAGAGAGGAGAGTGAAAGACAGGTGAGAGAGAGGAGAGGAGAGTGAAAGACAGGCGAGAGAGAGGAGAGGAGAGAGAGAGAGGAGAGTGAAAGACAGATGAGAGAGAGAGAGGAGAAGCTTCTATGTGGATTTATTACCGTGATGGTGAATAAAGATTCCCACAGTAAATCTTTTTCATTTTTATTTCACTGGAGAACAATGAGTGCGTCTCCTGGATGTGGGACGGAGCTCAGTGTGTGTCCGCTCAGCGCCATCCTCCACTTCCCCAAACTCCGAGGTGGAGATTCAGCAGAAAACCCTGGCAGTGAGATCATACCGACGACCAAACAACTTATCTTACACTTTTACTGACAGGACAATCAGAAACACGCAGCTGTGGGCGGAGTCTCCAGCCAGAGCTCAAGAGGGAACTTTCAGTTTTCCGACATGTTCAGGACAGAGGAGTTTACACCACCATGACTTCACGCTTTTTTTTGTTTTCTTTTTGGGAGAACGGAGAGAGGCTGGTGAGGGAAAGACTGTTCATCGCTGCTTTAACGTCACTGAGAACAGGAACGAAACCGGGCAGTGGACGGGCCACGATACCAGGGAACCGTTTAACAAAAAAAAAAAAGAAAAAAGTAACAGTTGGTGAATAAAAGGAATCAAACGGTTGGAGATTTGTAGGGAACAGCAGGAAACAGTGGCTCCACTTCATCACACTGCTGATTATTTTACTACTGCAGCACCACACACTGCTTTACGCAACATTAGCGACAAGAAATTACTTCAGCTGGCTGGTTTGCGATAACGTTACTGCGCAGTTAAGCCTAGCTGTGAAAAAAAATGTAAAAAATGAAATATTAGTTTCAAACAGTTTTATAAAAAACATCGAGCTTTATTTTTCATATTTTTGTACTTTAATATTTTTTTAAAATCTGTACACATTGTGTTATTTGGAACATCAAACCTAAACAAGGGGAAAAAAATCTGTTCACTGTTCTAGTTTTAAATTCTTGCAATTAAATCCAGCATTTCACACCAAAACAGCTGCTTCCAGTCAAACTGTAATTAAAAAACAAAAAAACCACCCCCAATTCTTGATAAATTTTGTCGAGATATCGTGAGAAGTCAGAAAAGTGTATCATGAGAGTCACGTGATGTTCACACTCGCATACAAGAATTCACTTGGAGTTTATCTTGCAATGGAGTGGCTGTTACTGTGGGCGTGGCCTGTGCAGCGTTTGAGAAACATTCGTAGCTTGTGATTTTTTGGTTCATTAAATTGTGTGTCGGATGAACTCAAACCAAAATAACGAGTAAACGGAAGCAAAATAAATGAACAAATCGATTTTGCTCTCATTGAGAATCATTGATGTGAAAATCCAGCTTGGGTCTCGTCTTCCTCTTGAGCCGGACACTGCCTTTCCTTCAGCCCCGCCCAGTTTATGGGCGGCGGTGTGCACTCGCCATACGCATGCAGAACAACAACAAGCAAAACACATCAGAGTAAAAGGAATGTGGAGAAGATCTCGAGTGTAAAAACCCGAGGAATAAACATTGACCACGCTGATCCACGCTGATTCATTTCCACCAGCTGTGCCTGCAGAGGAGTCTGATCACCATGGTGACGCTTTCAAGTGTGTATTAAAGCCAGGATGGACTGATCCGACCCGAGAACATCAGCAAGATGGACTCATCTCAGCGTCTTAGAAATCTGCTCGAAATGGGACAACAGGGAAATCAGCGCTGGATCCCAGATGGCTTTCGGTCAAAAAAAAAACAGAATTAGTGTTTAAAGCAAACTTGGAATCAAACACGACGCTCGCGACCTTCACAATGCATACGACGGTTTTTTTTAAAAATCTGGACTCATGCCGGAAAAGACGAAGTGTAGCGACTTGTTGCTGCCTCATTGATGCCATTTTTATTCTTTTTGAGTATTAGGGTAGAACTGCGGTCGGGACGAAAGAAAAAGTTCTTTGTTCAGCAAAAACATCTCAACATTTGAGGCTCCGCCTCCATTACCAACCAGCTGTACAGGTTCAAATAAACACGGCTCCTTTAACAGGACGAAATTTTCTTCTAATTCCTGCATCTATTTCCTGTTATCATTAAAAAAAAAAACATGCTGTTGGAGCAAATTTCAGGAAATCTCTCATCTTATTAAAACAAAGCAACACTGATTCAGTGAAAGCTAGCGAAGAAAAGTGGGTGGGGCAAGTTTAAAAAAAAAAAGGTAGTTTGGTAGAGTCCTTGAGCGGAACTGAAAATCATAAATTATTTGGTCGTGTTTCACTTCCTCTTCCTGCCCGAGTGGCTCAAGATAGTCATCATGGTGACGACAAACGTTCGCCTTCGCATTCAAGGCTCCGCCTCCGTGACTGACTGGATGTACAGGTTTGAAGAAACAGCTGCATTAATATGTCCTCGTTTGTTTTTCTGACAGTGTGTACTTTTCACAAGCCAATCAAATCCTGATGGATGAAACCAAAGCCCCACCTACAATCCACTTTTTGCTTAGAATGCAATTGGAGCAGATTAAAGCAAATCCCGTCTCTCATTAGTGGAAAAATAGCTTCAAGAATGTGCTGATAAGCAAAGCAAAGCGGGCGGGGCAAGCAGGAAAAAGTGAGGTGGAGTTTATGCAAAGTGATGTCGCGATGGCGAATGGCAGCGAGCAGCAATGCGAAAGTGATCTGGTTATTATACGCAGCACGGATACATCACCTTTGTGGTCAAATGGTGTACATTTTCAGGGAAACCATGGCAACCGGCAGGAACTCAAGAAGCAAAATGTCTGACAAGCGACTCGATTAAAGAGCGAGATGAAGCCTGGTAGATCTGGTGAAGATCAAGTCAAATCTCCAGGTTGCTCCGAGTCATCAACGTTTTATCCCGCGATCCACAAGATCATCTTCAACACTCCAGGATGAAGAAACTCCAGGGTGGAGATGACGTCAGAGCAATACATCAAAATCAAACAGGACTTGCTCAAATGAGGGTCATGGGGTCAGAGTTCACGGGCGTGGGTTTCCGTCGAAATCAACTCGCGGGTTCTTGGTGTGCACGACATGATGCTTGCACAGCGAACGAAATGCAGCGCATCCATCCCACTAATCTCAGACGCTTCAAAAGGAGCTCTTCGTGCTGCCGAGGAGAAAAGACAAGAACTCTGTGTTCCACATTTGAGAAGAGGCGTTGCAGGACGGACGGTTTCTCCGCAACCTCTCATTACCAATTCCAGGAGGTTTCTGAGATCATCTCTTCTCGGAGCAAGACGAGACAGGAGCTGAGCGCAGGCTTCCAGGAAAGAGATGAAAAGGAATGGAGATGCGTATCTGAAAAAAATAAGCGCTCTTGCTTTCATGGTGTCTGGAAAAAAAAAAAGTTTTCAGCGGAGCTTTCAGAACCGCGGCGAGATCGTCCAGACCTTAAAAGTCGTTGTTTGATATCAGATGTTGTAACACAAACACACACGGAGTTCCTGCTTCATGTTTACTCAGAAAACAAATCAAAATTATTCTCAATATTCAGATCTTTCACACTTCCGTTCATCTGAAGCGATCAGACGTTCTTCTGCATTTCTATCCGTCCCAAAGAGTCGGAACCCAAAGTGCTGATCAGAGTCTGAAAAACGTTTTTAAAACCTTCATGAGCACGTCAGCCCTGTGGGAGGCGACGACACGTCAAACTGTTCCGTCAAACTTCACAAGAATGAAGTTAAGCGCGGTGTATTGTTCGAGAGAGAACAGAAAAAATCACCACATGTCGAACGCATCATCGCTAACTGGTAGATCTCTGTGATCCTTTCCAAAATCTCGTTCCGCACTCCGGTTTAGGGCGCAGCACCGATCAGGTTCTCGTGTGGAATCATCAAAGGTGATAAAATTGAACTGCAAATGTTCTGAAATAAACATCAATTCCAATCATAACGAGTCACGGATGCAAGTTAGCGTTTTCAAAATACACTTTGTGTCCACACACAGACAGCGCAACAAAATTATTCGTATCCGTGTGGGTGGGGCTTGGGTGTGAACGAAACTCTCGTTTTTGAGTGAGGGAGGGAGTAAAAGCTTTGGTGTGAAACTCAGAGCTGATTTTGAATCCGTATCGTGAACCAACAGCCGCGATCAATTTCCAGCGATTACATCAACCTGGCGCGGTCATGAACAGCCCGCCTCCTGAAGAACAACAGAACTGGATCTTGCTTTCAGATGAAGACGTGTTGATTAAGATTACATACTGTGACATTTCCAACATTTTACCCACAAGAGAATCCAGCTTCCTTGCTTTGAAGTCTATTTTACCTCTCGCTAAATGTCTCTGTGCGATTAATTGACATTATTTGCGAAGCAAGCGAGGGAAAGGAAAATGCCAAAGTGTTGCGCGGATCGCTCGGAGGTGTCAGGCTGTTAACGTGGTAATGTGCCTGCGCTGCACTGCTGCAACACGTCTTTACAATGTCAGGGAGAAGACGCCGTGATCGAGGCCTGTGACAGCGCGCAAAGAACCATTAGCCCGTCTCAAACTGACATCTCCCCATCTTGTTATTGTGGACTGATGCAATAAGAATGCAACTCCGGTGTCGCTCTCGCAGCTCTCATCGTGGCGCTAATCAGTGGGAAGGGACCTCGTCTCGCTCGGTGGGGGGTCTCCTCGGGTTCACAGCTTCTCCGGGATGAGAACCCTGGGTTTAATCAAAGAGCAAGCCGTATGGGATCCCCGTCCCGGTGCAGCGTCTCACATCGCGGCCGGACAACCAAGTGATTGGGAGGATGGATTACACACAGAAGAGGTGCAGCAGGGTGAACAACAGCCGAGCCAAATCACACGACGCCTGAGAGTGTCCTCGGAGACGGACGGGTCCAGAAGCTCGTTCGTCGTACATGCTCGGAAACTCCGGGGAAGACGACTGTCGGAGAAAATGGCGCTGCAGGTTGGAGAAGCGAGACACGGAGGAAGCAGTGGGCCGCCTCTTTTCTCCAACCGGTCTAAAGATATCCTCATTAAGGGTGTGAGAGAGAGAGCAGGAAGTGACAGGAATCGAGAGCTAGTCCTGACAAGTCTGAGTGTCTAAAAAAAGGTTCGAGGACTCAAAAGCAATCTCTCACCTTTCCTTTGTTTCAGTGTGGCGCATGCTGGCTCGTGGAACTCGTGGAGCTGCCCATCAATCTTCTCGTCTCACAGATCAAAATAGCGACGTGGTGCTGAACGTCAACGAGGGAGATTTAACACTTCATTCTGTATGTTGATGAATTTCCTTTTCAGAAGTCAGGAGTGACTGATTTCATCGAATTGAAAACGAGTTTTTTTTCCCCCCAGCAGTGGAGGATCTCTCAACCACACCTGTCCTCTTTCACCAGGACAATATCCGAGATGATGAAACATCATGTGATTTTGAGCGTCAGCAAGCCACCAAGTCACCACCGTAAGACATCTGATGTGTCCGAGTGGGAGACGCGTTACCGGAGACGGTGTATAAAGCTGGACCTACGTCCGAATCGGAGGTCGCGATATTCCAGCACCAAGATTCCTCAAGAGTCACAAAAACTCCGCCCATAAATCACCTCAAAGCGAAGTGATGGTTGAAAAAAGCGTGTGCAGAACGAGAACCCAAAACGTGTCGTATTTACAGCGAATAAGCTGCGACTGGAAAACAAGACATGCCCATGGGCGTGGGGCATTTCAGCTCGAGACAGCATTTAATTGGATGAGGACAAGACCTCGTCCAGGATGAGTCATGAAAACGATTGGAATCATTTGCTTGGATGTGATGAACGATAAAATTAAAACTCGAACGCCTCCAAAACGATTTATTTTATTCCTTTTTTGAGATACGCCATCTAAAAGCTCAGAAACACTGATTTCACAAGATGATTAGAATATTCATGATGTGGACGCTGTATGAGTCGTCCACGACAATCGATTGAGGAGAAATTCGGTTTTTCTGCTGACGATATAAAGTTAACGATGTGGAAAAGCTTCGATTTAATTTTTAATCCAGCCTGAATTGGTCATGTTGCGGAAGCAGGAAGTTTGGGAGTCGATCTGCGTAAAAATGTTGTTTTTTTTTTAAAATTGGATTTCATCTACTCACTTTACACGATACAATAATAAAAACAAGAGACAGAGACATACAATAAATAACTAACAAAACTTAAATATGCGCGTAGATGAGGGGCGAACTAACGGACGCGAGGTCCCATAAGGTAAGCCCCATTTACAAAACACGAAGAGAAAAAAACAAAAACATTATATTACACGACAAAAAAATACAACAAAACAGAGCGACTCACGCGCAGCAGTTCATCCTATGTGTTGATCTGCAGTACGGGCATATGGTTTTCCAGGAGCATACGCGCTGGGGGTCAAAAACAGATTTTAATCTTTCAAGATAGTGAATTCTAACACGGTCTTTAAAAAGAAAGTAGCTTCCAGATTGTCTAATTGGGAGACGGAGATTATTCCAGATTGGTACAATTCTATTCAAATAGGAATCTCTAAACAGTGAGGTGCGAAAACGCATTGGCTTGAGATTTAAATTTGTAGATGCACTTCTGGTTCGGCCGCTAGATAAGGGAAAATGGTTATTACCGTGAAAGCTCACTAGATTGTTTAGACATTTAAAGAAAAAACAAAGAGCTCTACATTCTAACCAGTAAGAAATTGGCAGCATATTCAGCTTGAGTAAGCGTGTTTTATAATCCGGCCTTAACTGATGGTAGGGATGGCACTCCAGGATGAAGCGGGTTGCGCGCCTCTGGACGCTTTCCAGTAACTTAAGATCAGTAATAGATGACTGGGACGCCCAGACTTCGCAAGCATAGCCAAGATTACTACGCACAAAACACAGGTAAAGCAGTTTCTTGCGGTCAGCCCCTATGAAGCTATTACAAATGACGACGCAAAAAACCAAGCACGCGATTAGCCTTTGCGACAATGATGGAAATGTGCAAGCTCCAAGTAAGCTTGCACGGGATTGTGACCCCAAGGTCCTTCTGGGAAGGCACAACTGACAAGACGTGACCTCCAAGGGTATAGGGACTGGCCGCAATAGACGGAATGTTGCTTTTGCGTTTTCTTGAAATTCTGAGACATTCGCACTTATCTACATTAAATGAGAGCCCCCAGAGCTCAGTCCATTTAAACACAGAACACAGGTCATGCTGCAACAATCCACAGTCGTTAGCCGTCCTTACAACCCTGTAGCACTTGGCATCATCAGCGTAGAGAGCCATTTTGGTGTTGGTGCTTATCACTTCGGAGAGATGGTTTATATAAAGAAAAAACAAGAACGGTGCTAGCAGGCTGCCTTGAGGAACCCCAGAGGTAACTCTTGCCCATGGTGAAAAAGCGCCGTCCAAGAGAACACGCTGAGTTCTGCAACCAAGGTAGTCCGCAAACCAGCTATGTAGAGAGCCCGTAATACCAAACAGGGAAAGTTTGTGAAGAAGGCGACCGTGAGGGACTGAGTCGAACGCTTTACTGAAATCGAGATAGAGCAGATCAATTTCCTGTCCAGCATCCAGCGCCATCCCTAATTCGTGCAAGACCCCAAGAAGCTGTGTTACACAAGATCTTCCTTCAATAAAACCATGTTGCAGCAACGACAGCAGATCAATAAGCTCTGGGACCAATTTGCATAAAACGCAGCGTTCACGGAGCTTACTAATGATGGACAAAAGGGAGATCTGCCTGTAGTTCGAAATGTCTGCTTTGTCACCTTTTTTGTATCGAGGACAGATGTTAGCACTCTTCCACTCGCAAGGTAACCTTGCAGAACTTAGTGACTGGTTGAAGAGCATACAAAGTGAAGGCGCGAGCTTGCGAGCACACTCCTTTAAGATCTTGGGATGGATATTGTCTGGTCCAGGAGTCTTAAATGGATCAAGGCGATTAAGTGCTGACAGTACGTCTTCCTCAGATAGAATAATGGACTCCAAACGTAAATCCGTGAAAAGCGTTGACGGCAGATTGTTGGGGATAGAAGAATCGTCACTGAGCACGGACGAGAAGTAATTATTGAAAGCATTTGCCTTCTCTTTAGCTTCGGTGAATGAAGACCCATTCAGGTTGACTGTTTCCGGTATCGAAGAACTTTTAGATAGACAACTGAAGTAGCTCCAAAAACGCTTAGGCTGAGAAAAGCACGAGTCCGAGGTATCTTTGATGTAAGATGCATGCTTAGCCCGTCCTAGATATTTAAGGTCTTTGCGTAACGAGTGAAATTTATCCCACAGGCTCGAGCTGTCCTTGCAAATGGCCTTTTTCCTTGCGATATTCTTTTTGTGGAGTGCGTGAAGTACTTCTCCGTCGAACCAGGGCGGCATAACAAACTTCCTTATTTTCTGTTTTGGAATGAAACGTTCAACCTGACTCAAAAGAGCAGACTTCCAAGAAAGCCAGTTTTCTTCGATTGACTGATCCGGCGAGAAAGCACTTGTCAGAGGATTATTAAACAAGTGATTTCTCAAACCTTCAAAGTCGGCTTTGTGAAGATTGAACGATTGCTGGCTGATGTTATTGTTTTTATTCGGAACTCTTGAAGTGAAATGCAAATCAAAGGTTACTGCTTTGTGATCCGACTTCAAAGCGACACCCTCTCCGCTAGTCACATCGATGTTGGAGACGCCTTCAACAATAGTGGTCAACAATAGATCCAGAATATTGTTTCCGCGTGTCGGAGATTCAGTTAGCTGGAACACATTCTTGTCTCCAAGTTGTTCACAGAATGAAAATAGGGTTGAATTCGAAGAGTCACAAAAACCAGAACCTACGATCCAAGTCACTTCGGGGAGGTTAAAATCGCCAACAAAAACCAACCTGTCATAACTGGCAGAGTTCAAGATGTTAATAAAATCATGAAGCCAGGCGACGGAAGCGCTTGGGGGTCTGTAGAAAACCGCTAACAGAACCTTTCCACAGTGATTAGTGATTATCTCTATAGCCAAATGCTCAATGACCAAGCAGTCGCACAACTTTACTTGTTTACAGCGCAAAGAACTGCGACAAGCAATCAGTACTCCCCCTCCTTCCGAATCCAAACACCGCAAACTGTCCCTGTCGCATCGATATAAATCATAGCCCCATGGCAAAACGTCAGAGTCCGAAATGTTATTTAACCAAGTCTCTGAGACAAATACCATGTCAAAGTTGTTAGCGTAGACCATGTCTTGAAAAGGGCGCAGTTTGTTGCCGGACTTGATGCTGTGAGCATTTTGGTAAAAACAGCGAAGAGAGGGAAACTTGTGATTTGAGTCATCAGACGAAAGAGTGAGATCTCGGCTCGACCGAGCGCTAGCCATAGAGCCTGCACACACTCGAGCAGCCCGTCGCTCAAAGTCCTCCTTAAGCCTAAGGATGAACTTTGAGGGTGTCTCAGACCTCGAAGCACAATTTCCTCACAATTCGATCGAGAGTTACGTGACGTAAAGATGACAAAACAGACATCACACTGATCACGGAAGTGTGATTAATCCAGTTTGTAACCAGATTCTGCACTGATGTTGGTGTGAACAGAGATCAGTGGAGTGAAGAGACGGCCGTGAGGCTGGGGTTGAAACCCCGAGGAGCTGATCAGACACCCTGCACTCACTTCCTGTTGGAAACTTACCGTACAATCGTTTATCAGGAATACCGCGTTTCCAGTGGGTTAGAAATGTAGCTGAAGGCGTGGCGTCTTTCAGTGGAACTGAAACGAAATCTTGAAATATTTTCATTTTAAAATGTCACTCGTGGATATGGAACCGAGACTCAGGAGTTACAGCAGCTCATGGTGTTTGTTTTTTTAAGGAAATAGTTTTGTGGATTAACGCGCAAGGATGGGATTCAGTTCGTTCGTTTGTTAATTTGGTAAAACGTTGCTCTCGGGTGGGATCCTGCACCTGTTGGTTGATTCTCGCTCCATGTTTTCTTACGTTTCATTAATTTCCCTGATCGTAAACTTCACGGATCTGAAAACCTTGCGGTTTCATCCAAAAGTAGAATCGCTGGAGGTCGTTTGTTGACGCGCTGAGTTCATCTGAAAAGAAAATGAGGACTACTTTTGTTATCAAACTGCCTATGCAAAAACGCAACGTCGACTCGCTGTCACGGGCTTCAGACATGCAGATGGCAAATGTATTCAAAACAACTGCTGCAGAACAGCTAAGGTGGAGCGAACGTGTGGAGACCAGACGAGTGCGCAGGGATGACTGCGTCCAAGTCTCTGAAGAACGAGGCGAAATGGCAAATGTTTGGGATGGCAACAATTCGACTGTGGAAAAAAAACAACAAACTTTGCAAATGGTGTGACAATAAGCTTCAGCTTTCTTTTCTGTGAACCAGAACGTAGGAGAACAGCACAAACTCTTCTGTTCCACAGCGCTGACACTGGAGACTCCTTCCATCCAGGTTCAATAAATAAATAAATAAGAAAACGGTTTCCACTATCCGTGCTTGTGGAGGAGGAGTGAACGGGCTGTCACTATGGAAACGAAAACGAGTGCATTGACACGAACGTTAACGTAAACCTGGGACTTGTCAGGAAATTAATCAGCACGAATGTATTCTTGTGTTTGGTACAGAAGAGCTCCTGGCCTCCTTCCACTCCGTCTGCAGACTCCATGTTCTCCATTTGGGATCCGTCATCAGTAAATAGCGTTACGCCTTTCTGCTGATGAGGATTCTTCAATTCCCCCTGTAAAAACCTGGCTCGGAGAGATACGGACTCCAGCAGCCATGCTTCTCTTAGAAGTGGGACTCGGAGTCTTATCTGAGCAGGAGGAGGAGGAGGGGAAGGAGGCTGTTATCATCCTGAGCTCTGGAGAATGTCCTGGCTCAGAATCAAACAGCGAGGCCGTGACTAACCTCATTAGGTGTGTCGGGGTGGGGGGTGGGGGCAGGACTCGGGTCCGTCTTGGATCAAGTGAGTGTCGAAAGAGCGAAGGAGATTATCCAGCCTTATTAAACGAGGAGGAGGAGGAGGAGGGATGAAGTGCGAAAGAACAATCTTGTTTTTGTCCCGTTCCACATGCCATCTGGGACAGCGAGGAAAGCTCCGAGTCAGCGTTTTGACAAGAAGGCAGAAACCCATCCAAACAAGACACTACTTTAACGGCGCTGCTCGGCTCAGAGAGTAGTGTCTGGTCTCAAAAGTGGTCCAGAAATCAGGAGGAGGCATTTCTTGAACGTTTATGGAAGGAGTCTCTGGTTCTTCAGGACAGAAGAGTTGATGGTTTCTCAGAAACGAAAAGACAGATAAATAACTGTCATTCACCTGACAGTCAGAATGAACGTTTGAACGAAATTTCGTTCCACGGGATCACGTCAATATAACTGCTGCATATCGCTATTACACACAGTTCGGGAAACAAAATATACATTTTTACAATTAGGGTGCTTTCACACCAACAGCAGTTGGTACGCACTAAACAGTCCATTCGAACCAAAAGCTCTTAATTCGGTTCGTTTTTGTCGGTGTGAACGCATCAATCGCACTCGGGTGCGCACTAAATCAAGCGGACCGAGACCTCCAAAAAGGGGTGGTCTCGGTCCGCTTGATTCCGCACCAAATGTCAACCTCTGGTGCGGTCCCTCTGGTGAGAACGCGAACCTGGACCAACTTGGGTCTAAATACGCACATTTTTTCATTGAAAAGTGGGGTGTGTCTACACTGGATATAATGTAAAAGGCTGCCCACACTAAGAATAGTAACCATTTTAAAAACTATAAAGATAATGATGTGAGAATCTACACAATGTGATCATTATAACGTCCTGTAAACAGCAGCATCAGGCACAGGCGCGTGCTCCGGCTCGGTCAGCATTCTGTCAGTGGGAAATTCAGATTGCCCTGTATTAACCTTCAGCAGAACAGATTCTACAGTAAAAGCCGGCTGGCTTGTCAGGCTAACAGACTCTAGCCTACCTTGTGGGTCTTTGGAAAGGTTCTTGTCTCATCATCAGCAGGACAGCATTGGTGAAAATAGCGCGTCTCCTCTGCCTGAAATGACGCGCTATACGCCTTCGGCGAATCCAGTATATCCGAAGATTGTTCTCCAGCTGCAGCCGCGACTCATTCCGGAACTGGATATTTTGCCAGAAATGGGTAGACGATATAAAAAGCAAGGACCTGCGCAAGAAACAGTGTGCGAACGTGTCGCTCCATTGTGAAAGTCCAAATTGGCGCTTATTTCCACCGGAAGATTACGAAACGTCATTCAGACCAATTTGGTTCGTTTGCATAATAGTGAACGCGGACCACACGCAGTCTGTATGCTACAACGTAACAATTTTACTGCCTGGTGCGGACCAAATAATCGAACTAGCGGTGTGAAAGCGCCCTTAGATACTTAAAAAAAAAAAAAACACTTCAATAAAATATACTATGTTACATATATTTATTTATTTATATAAAATATTAAATATATTGCACAATAAAGGATCTTCGCAGCATGTCGGATGTTGCACATATTCCCAATAGTGAGGTTCTTGTCCAGATATTTCTGGTAGGGGATTATTTCGAGTTCAGGAGTCCGGGGGGACGACAAGCTGCATTTTTTAAAATCTTATTAGAGCTAAGAGAGAGAAAAATGGCACGCGGGTGAGGGAACGACGCTTTACAGCTGATAAGAGGAATTAACTTGATTCGTCGACATTAAATGTACTTCTGAAAAAATTAAATAAATAAATAGCAAATGACCAAAAATCAGCCGCTTCTAGAGTTTTCGAAGTGTAAAATTTTTTTCAAATTTATTTGTATCCCTTTTCGTGAAGTTGTTTACTTTGCAAAATTTTGTTTGATGCATTTGATTTTTTTTTTTTTTGTGATTATAATCACCCACCCATATTCCGACATCGAACCTAAAAACAGTAAAATTTCCACTTACGGGCGCTAATTTGTGCTAAAATAAAACATTATTCCTCATGCACTCATAAAACTCGTCTTTCACCAGCACCGCGCTCCTGTAAAGAACACGCAGATCCACGCCCGAGGCGCCTGTGCATCCGTGATGAAAAGGATTCTGTCACTTTCCGACACGGCTTTTGTCTGACTTGTTAAAACTCGAGGCGGGAAAATGGAAATGAATCCTTTTCAGCGAGAAACCCGCGGCCTCTGTAGACCCTGAAACCCTGCGATATCCTTCATTAAATATACTGCGACCTAGAAACGTTTCCTTTCAGGGGGAAAAAACAGGATTGTTCGCTTTACGCTGAGGCTTTTGCTGCATCATCACAATACCATGCACTTGTTTATTTATTTGTTTATGCTTGTTATTGGGTGTTTGGATGTCGGGAGATAAACAGCGTCGCTGACAGCTCGGGTTACTCCGTCACATTTAATTCCAGCCTGAAAAGATGGAACTACGTCTCCAGGAGCGCTGGGGGATTGTGGGTAACCGCCACCAGGGCTGCCCTGGACGATTATTTATTTATTTATTGCTTGTTTGTTCTCTCTTAAACAGACACGAGAGCTGCAGTCACGGAGTTGACGTTAACTTAACCGAAGACGTCAGGAGACTCCGGAATCAGCACCACAACACGACGACACCATGATGCTCTCGGCAGGGTCCAGTTCGACTTCCTGCTTCTTTTTCGACTTGGACTGGACCGTCTCTCTCTCTCTGTTCCTGCCTTCTGTTTTCACGACGTTAATTGTTTGGTGCCGAGGAGCTAAAAATAAAAGGTTGATAATGGAGTGCTGGTTAATTAGTAACGATCATGACAAACAGCAGTTCATTCCTAAGAACTCTGTCACTCACACACACACACACACGTGTTTGTCCTGGAAAAGTTCAACGATCTCAAAGATCAAGATGTCAGAGACCCGGTGTGGAAGTGACTCTCCAGTTTCCTCTCGGCTCATCTTTACAAGCGATGGACAGAAACCAGATCAGGGAACCAGTGAAGAACTGGAGACAGCTGCTGTTTGGAGTTTGTGATGTCATCAACATGGGCCTGGCTTTCAGAAACGTTTCGTTTGGTTTGCAGCCGGAATGGTATTATTCAGACAGGAGTCACGTGCTTGGTGTGATTACTGATCTCTGTATTAATCACAGAGTGGGCGTGTCTTCACAAAATTAACTCCATAACTTCCTGGGAGCAGCATCGCTTCTCCGACACGCCCTTTTCAACCCAGTTCTGAAAAAGCGAGCACTTCCTGTCTTCTCATCTCATCTCATCTGAGCGGAGACGGTCTTCGACTTGATTGTCTTTATCAACCAGAACCCACACTCCAGATTTCTCCAAACCGGCTCCAAAACACTCGTTTATTTTCCAAATTCAACACAAATTTCACAAAGCGAGTGCGTCGTAAAGGCAGACGCAATTAGCCCTCGCGATCGGTCTGAAACGCAGACAACGGACGGCCCGCTTTCAATTTCACCCCCCATTATGTCCTCGTAACGTCATTACAGCGAAGCAAATGGTGCAACTTATCTTCAATTAGTCAGAGTTGTTGGTCATTAGGTCGGAGCAGGATGGAGAGCTCGGTGCCACGGGGCCTGGTGTCAGCGCTAATGAGACAGCGGAGCTTTACAGCAGCTTCAGCAGGTCTTCAGCCACATGCTTGAAAGATCAAACCATAATTCAGTGCGAGTCTGAAGCTCGAGGGAATAATCTGAGGACGAGGAGCATCAGATTGTTTTCAGAAGATCCTGTGACTCCGCCCATGCCGTGAGAATAAAATCACAAGTGTGACAAAACAAACTTAGTTTTCGCGACTCAAGTGTTTTACTTCCCTTACACCACTGCAGTTTGCCCTTGAGGGCAAACCGTTTAATCTGTTTAATTTTGTGGAAATTACTTCCTGTTCTCACTTGCCACATCAGAGCAGCGATAAACAGTTCTTCCTTCACCAGCCTCTTTTTCCTTGAGATTCAAGTTAATAATAATAATAATAATAATAATAATAATAATAATAAACACAACCGTTGTATTTTGCTCCTGAGAAACCACAAAGTGTTTCAACTCCTCTGTCCTGAAGCGTGTTGGAAAAACCTGACTACAGATCGATACAAAGCTCTGACGCTGGAGACTCCTTACGGAAAAGTTTCAGTAAACTTCGCCCTATCGATAATCACCTTTTTTTTTTTTTTTTAAATCTGTTTATTTGGAGTGTCCAACACACCACAGAAGAGCATTAATCTCAACCTGATCATCTTCTTGTCTACGGTGGGCGGAGTCACATTCAAACAAGCAATTTTTTTTCTTTTAACGTCGTCGTCCATAATCCAGTCAATGTCCAATCCAACACCACAGGGATGTTCTGAGAGAGCTCGAAAAGATCTTCCAGAACTGTGAGAACATTTTAACCAAGAAACAAACATGTCCATGGAGCTCAACTTGGCCAAAGTCAAAGGCAGAATCCAAAGCACGTGTGAGGGAGCAGCGCTCAACAATAACGGATCCTGCAAATCCCAGAGTGCTCAGCGACGGCGGAGGGGTGTGTACGGGTTCGATAAAGAGGACTGAGACTCCAGTGTGAGACACGAGGGCCACCCGGCTGAAACACACATTGCTTTCCTCACATCCCTGCCAAGTCTTTTCCCAACAGAACCAACCGCTTCAGCAGGAAACGCACACAGATTCCACAGGAAGTGAGTCGGCTGACGCTTGGTAATGTGATTTTGGCGAGGGTGTGCTGAGGGACACTTCTCTTTTGCAGCCTTGACTCTCCAGAATCCATCTGTGCCTCATGGAAATCAGTCTGGTTATCGACATCCGCAGCGAGAGCACTTTCTGATGAAAGCGAAGAATCTTTCCGACAGGATTTTTCCGAACTCATTCCGTCAGCGGAAGCAGGAACGTCTTGACATAAAACACAGAGTTGTTTATTTATCATCAAGAAAAGCTGGGACGATCAAGTTCTGGATTGATCAAGCGAGTTTTTTTAGTTTGGTTCTCTTTATCCAACAATTCACAGAAATCAAAGTTGAACATTATTGATGAATTCTTTCCGCTTCCAGTTGGAGTTACGCTGTGAATGTTTTTGCCGTCGGAGCTTTTTTGGGTTCATTTTATATTCGAGTTTGGTTTTGTGTCTCTTTTGCTTCGCTCTTCTAGATCGCTCATTGAATTTGCCCACTGCTTGCCGGTTGTGTTGGTGCTCCGGACCCAGGCTCCAACCAAGTACATCTCGCTGCAGCCTGAGGGACTGGATGTGGGCGGACAGACGTCACACACTTACCATATATGGACGTACAAAGGTTAAGGTTATGGTTCAGGTGTATCCTGGAGTCATCTTTACATCCAATCACTTGATGCACGATCCAAATCCCCCGCTCATCTGCTCTTCGTGGACTGCGTGTCGCGCTTGAGCGCTTTTCCTAAAGAGTAAAGTGGCCTCCGGTTCGAGAAAGGCACCTTCTGAAATTATGAAGCATAATTCTTGGTCAGAGATTCAGGCAGTGAGATGAAAGCGAAATCATTTTTCTGACCCGATTTTTTTCCAAGCTCATCCATGACCAATTTTCTGATTCGCTCCGTTTTGCCATACGTCCACACAAACTCTTCATTTACTGTCAAGGATGATAAAACATGAAAATGCACACGTATCAGCCAGACCTGAGAAGCGAGCTTTGTTTATGAGCCTCATATCCCTGAGGGAGAACTGACAGAAGCTCTCCACACAACGCTATTTGCAGGAATGAACTTTCAGCACCTCCAATAAGCCAGCGAGTTGGCAGCAGTGGAGCTTCGGGTCATCTTCAGATCACAGCCTCGGGTTTTTTTTCCCTCCCCAAAAGCCGCTCTCCCACTTTATGCATAATGTACGTGAATCTTCTTCAGCAGCAATAAATGCTCAAGCTGCCTTCGTGGTACAGAACAATTCCCCTTTTGCTGTGTTTACCAAGAACAAATAGCGTTTTTATATTCACTTGCACGCCGACACTGACCCGTCAATCTGTCCCTGCGCGTTCCCCACAGGAGCGACGGTTTTCACGAAGCTGCCAATTAAACAGCAATCTCAGCAGCGCAGCGGGGGAAGGGAAGAAGGAGGAGGGG
Organism: Neoarius graeffei; assembly: GCF_027579695.1. Taxonomy (NCBI): domain Eukaryota; kingdom Metazoa; phylum Chordata; class Actinopteri; order Siluriformes; family Ariidae; genus Neoarius; species Neoarius graeffei. The sequence continues at coordinate 2,950,785 of NC_083573.1, read as the reverse complement.
AGGGGGAGGGGTGAACCGCTGGAAAGATGCGGAATCTGCTGCGCACCGACTGGCAGCGGGGGAAATTGTTTGCTTAAAATTAATTGACAACGTGCCTGGAGGTCTCGGATGCGACATGCTGTTATTCAGAAGCAAACAAGCGCGCAGGGTCTGAGTCGTCATTAAATATGGACATGAGCCATCAAAGACTGATGAGCAGCCTGTCAGTCAGAGAGACGCGTCACCTCCGAAAGCACTTTCCGCTCAGTCTCGCTCTTTAAAAGCAGGGAAATCCGAAATCATCCTCATCGTCTGCCTGAACGAATTTTGCGGGATAATTTCCCCTCGTGCCACTTCACGCTAACCGTGTGGACGGAGATCAGAAGCGCTTCAGTTCTCGCTGGGACACACGCCTGTGCTCGGTGATGTTCTGCAATCCTCTGGAGATGCCTCACATCATGCAGCAGATGATGGAGAAAGACTGGGGACCGAATCCCAAGGCATGGGACAGACAGAAGTCACAGAGTTTGGTGTCGAAGGTTGACATTAATAACATCACCACCTTCAGGAACGTCAAGCTGAGAAGCTATGACACGAGAAGCTCAGTTTAAGATGTACAGGTAGTCGTCGACTTGCGACCTATGCAACTTACGACCGATCGACTTTACGACCGTCTGGTTATGACTGGCAAGTGTTTCCCAGCTGAGCTAGCTGAGCGTACGACAGTTTCCGCTCCAGCTCCAGGCACACGCCCAGTCTCTCTCGCGCATTCCGTCATACAGTTTCCGGCCCAGCTCCTGGTTTATGAAACGAGTAAATGCTCCCGCCAGCCCGAGCGCTGCAACAGCTGATGATGACGTAGACGACCCACATCCGAGCACCAGTGATGCCAGCGGCCACTAAGTTTTGTATTTTGCTATGTTTTACATTTTGGTATGTTTCAAACTAAAATGTTTTCTATGTATTTCGTATTTTTTGTTTTGCACATATTAAACGAATTGTACTGTACGCAGTGTAGTATGCAGTGTTTGACTTAAACCAAATAATGAGCCAAGGTAATGAAATAAGAAAATGTTGATAAAATAAGACTTTAAGATGATTACAATATCATTACACATCACAATATACTTACGTTCATTTAACACAGGCCGACTTACGACCAGATCAGTTTACGACCGGTCAGTCGTAACCAAACGCAGTCGTAAGTCGACGACTACCTGTAGTTTTGTTCAGCTGTGTTCCATACAGCAGGTGAATTTGCTGGGATTCCAAAAAAAGTTCCACCATAACTACATCCCAAAGACAATCAGACTCTGAAAAAGTACCGCGAGTTGGCCTGGCGGTTCGCGTGTCCGCCTCTTGATCAGGAGATCGTGAGTTCTACTCGCAGTCAGGCCATACCAAAGACCATCATCAAAATGGTACCTACTGCCGTCTGGCAAGGCACGCTGCAATACAGATATGAGTGGGGAGTCAAACTCTTGCGGTTACCAGAGGACCCGCCCTCCACTGTAACCCAAGCTGTATAGACGAGAGGCGGGGGGCTATGGAAACGGAGATCGGCGCTGCCCAATGCGCCCGATTGCATGGCACGAGAAGGACTTTAGATTAGACTGAAAAAGTGGACGGACGTTTCTTCATTTTCCTCAGTATTTGTGTGGGGAACAAGGTCACTATGGTGCGCGAGGATTTCTAATGTACAGACAGTATCCACCCCCCCCCCCCCCCCTTCCCTATATCTTTGCAATATATCTTCCAATGGAAATGGCTCTGGACGTCTCACACACTTCGCACGTGTTCATGGAAATTTATCAGATTGACAGTAATTCCGATTATTTGCTGTAAAACAAGATTTTGTTGACGCGTGGTATTTTTAAACTGGCAAATTTGCTAAACAATGCTGGAAACGCTGTAATTAACCATCACGTTCGGTGTTGGAGCAGTGTGATTCCTGCCCTGAGGTATCCGAGCTCGGATGTGTCTGATTTGATCAGTCCAATAAGTTGCTAATTGCGTTGCATCATTAAGTTATTCCCAAATTACCCCAAAGAGTTTGCATCATAAACGTACAAATGGAGTGAAGAGAGAGAGCAACGAGAAAGAACTGGACTGGACAACGCTCTCAGGATGAGATACAAGTCTATAAGTCTCCTGAGATACAAGTCTCCTGTGACTTGTGAGCCTTCAGGTTCTCCACGGTTCACATCTTGTTCCATCGGTGGGATTGGATCCGAACACCTTTGAAGGCAACGCTAAGGATAAAAATTCCTCATGATGTCAAATCTGGTGGTTCGGACGGTTGAAACCGAACATGGGCTATGGATGTAACTGTCAGCGTTCCCTGTTAGTTGGAACCAGCACCTATCTGGTTTCAGAAAACGACAGCTGTACAACTCAGACAGTCTTACAGTCAACTCTGTTCAAGCAAAACAGCATCCAGGTGGAAGGAGGAGTGAAAGCAAACACTCGGTTAAAAAGATCCTGGAGAACCTTCACGGTTTCCTGTTGAGTCAAAATTGCAGTGCACCAACTGGGGTCAGAACTTTGCAATCACGTTCCAATGGGATTTATCTGGAACAGTGCAGCATGAGGCCGCATTGTGACTTTGCTGAAGGTCTGGAGATGATTCTCCAGCGTTCAACACAACCCCATTTCCATGTGTACCAAGTTCTTGTGCTTGTTGCAACGAACAATTTGCAATGAAGTGCGCTGTTGTGCCATTTGTTTTTTTTTTTTGAGAGAACTACACCACCATAAAAAACACAGCGTTCCACTTCACTGAAAAGAACATTCCAGAAGACGCAGACCAGAGTGTGGAGTTTTGTTTAATAAGGTTGAGGCATAATGTGGACAGAGATGTTGAACAAAATAAATAAATAAATAAATAAAAGAGAGAGACGCTGCTGTGTGGCAAAAGCCCACAGACACATCAGTTTTAAAAGCAAAATTAGAAAGAAAAAGAAATATCCAACAGAACTCAGTGGTGTTTTCAGGATGTCCTTGGAGCTTGATTACTAAAACATACGTCTTCGATAGATAAAAAGCATTCCTGCTAATTGAATAACGAGTTGAAAAAGACGACAGAATCCTTTCTGTGTTGAAGGTGAACTTTATTAGAAATCATAAAACCCTTTGCCGTGTCTTCCATTCTTTCAGGGAACTCAAAAGCTCATGAAGTACATCGCCTCGGTTTGACTTTACAAATGTGCGACGTTTGGCAGATCCTGTCGTTCACAACACGCTCGCAACACAATACGCCGGGCTCCGTTTCAATGTCACTGAAGTTTCTCAAAGATGAAAAGCGCTACAATGGCCAGCAGAGCCAATCCTCCTGAAAGCAGCTTCAGTCCTTGACCATCCAGGTTCCACGAGCAACCAAACGATGTTGGGGACGTCAGGGGGACGTGAACTCCATTCTGACTTGAAGCACTGAGATTCTGTGAAAGAAAAAGTAAAAATAAATCATCAGAAAAGAAAAGAAGCATAAAGTCCAAGTTTTACCTTCAACATTTCAAAACCTTTATCATCAAATCTTAACGTTCTGCACCAAGAACCTGAAAAGAATTCATCTCACATGATAAAAATCAAACACTTGATCAAGAATTAACAGGATTTGTAAAGCGCGATATTGGTCAAGGATTAGTATTTAGGTTTTGACCTCACTGTTGGACTGCTGAAGAACTTCAGGTCAAAACTTGCGTCCTGGTTTTAGTCTTGAGACAAAACGAACGTCCACGCGTCTCATGTTCGCCAAGTCAAGCATACGCTGATCGATTTTATTTGATATTAATGAATTCAAAACATTCTCCATGAAGGAAATCAATTGTCCAGTCAAGCATGTGCGATGAGAGGAAGGGGGCGGGGCTTTGTGGTGGTGTCGGTTAATATCGTAGAGTTCAAAACACCTGTGTAAATCATTTCAGACCGACATGATGATGTCCGTTGGTTCGTCTGTAGTTTCACTGAGAGTTAACTCAGATTAGATCTTACACAGTCAAGAGTTGCCAGTTCTGATGATATCAAACAAAATAAAAGACCAGAACGTCAAGGACGTCGGCGCTCATCTGGCCTGCCATTGAAACAACTCTGACGACCAAAACATCAAAGAGAACTGAAATGTGACGATGTGAGAGAGAGAGGACCGACCTCCACGACAAACTGTTTACAACAGGAACATCAACAAACGACTAGATTTTGTTCCCCGAGGGAAGATCGACCCAAAACATCCATCAGAACGGAATTCGGGTGAGAACTGCGAGAGGAGATACAAGTCTAGTCAGAAGAAAATGTGTTAAGTTGACCTGATTACGAATTTGTTTGCAAAGAACCGACAATACAACGGCCGAGTGTCGTACAGAAGGTCGAGTTCTTTCAAACAAAACAATCAGAACTGAAATCCATTGAGAACTGAGGGAGGAGATACGATTTTACTGAAAATAAACTGTTTACAACAGAAAATTCAATGAACAAGTTTTGTTCCTTGAGGGAAGATCGACCCAAAACATCAGTCAGAACTGGAATCGGATGAGAACTCAGACAGGAGATACAGTTCTAGTGAGAGGACGAGAAAATTAATTTGGCCTAATTAGTAACTCGTGAGCAAAAAATCTGACAAAACAATCAGAACGGAAATCCGTTGAGAATTGACAGAGGAGATACGATTTAACTGACTTGTAGACGACGGATGCCACGCCATGGCAGCAGCTCATCGACCTTCTGGACAGACGGCTGTGTTCTCGTGTAGAGACGATGAAACTCGAGGGCGAGTTGGGTGTTCCAGCGTCTGTCTGATGTTCCTTTAATACCCTGTTGGTTTTCTTGGTTGGAAAACATTTTGAAGACGTGATATCGTGATTAAAGGTGGATACAGTCGGTCGAGTTTCACATCTTCTTCCAATGTCTGTCTGGATTCCTGCAAGTTCTCTCGGTTTATTTCTCCTTCTAATGACATCCCACTCGGCCTGGTGACTCCACATTGCCCTTCGCTGTGAATGCCCCGTCTGTGGTGATGGTACTGCACCTGGGATAAACTCCAGATTCCACGAATGGCTTTTAGCTTGACCTTGTCCTCTTACCAACAACTGCCCAACATCTCCAACACCATACTCTGGACTGAGATGATCCATCACCATGTCCCTGATGTGAACGATCCACGGCTTTCGTGGCCAGAGACCGAGTACACTCGCTTTCATGGATCAGAGTTGGGGGACTGATCTTCCATAATGTGCTCAGCCATTAAAGTCTCGTTTAAAACTAATAGTGTAATGGAGAGGCATCTCCCAGCAGGATGGCCACGACAGCCGACCCGATAACATGCTCATTGAAAGTGTGGGGGTGAAAAGGAGGGGTTTTGCTGCCATTAAGGATAGAGGATCAATCTGAATGGCCATTTTATGAGCTCTATATTTCACCCACACTACGGAGGTAATTGTAATGTGCTGCAGGTGGAGATATGCATCATGAGATTGCTGCTCTGAGGTACGCTGTTTATCTGCATTTATGTGGAAAGTCCTGATCCTTCGTGATGAAGTTGGGGGCCAGAGGAAAACTGAGATGGTGTTCTTCAGCCCTGACAGCCTCCTGGCCATTAAATCCAATTATTAGACAATGTTTTAACCAACCTTTTAACATCTAAATGGGGTTCATTGATGGCCCAAAGGAAGTGTGTCTAAGAGGAAAGCAGGGCACTCTGGAGCCAGGAAGGCCTCCGTTATCTACACCCATCTGGTAGACTCTTAAAATCTATCATGTTCCACTCTGCCTCATTTCATCTCTTTCTCTAATTCATCTCCTTTCACTCGCAGATGCTCTCGGCTGTAATGTCTTTCTTTCAAGCCTTCAACCCGCTTTCTCACTTGGCTCAAGCCTTTAGGCCTGCTGGAATTGATATGACTGTGGAATTGATATTCCTGCCTTCGAAGCACGAGGAGCTAAAATTCTGATCGGCTGTATGGAAGCTTAATGCTCTTCTTCATCTAAAAAATGTCATCGATAAGGAGAGAGAGAAGAAAGATCAGTGGCGTAGATGAACATGCAGAAGAGAGTCAAGGGACATGGAAGGAGGAAAGGGGAAAAAAAACCCGAAGGACACGAAGAAAGTAGAAAACAAACTGAACATGACACACCACAATACCAATCAGATCCCTAAACTGTCCTGGTCCAAGCTTTAAAAGACAGACAAAAAGGCAAACTATGAAATCAAAGAACAGACGTGAGGCGGAGGTCATCAGCATATCGGAGTTGACGTTTTCAGGTTGGATTTTTCACAGAATTTTCTGGAACAGCAGCTCTGACAGTTCTGGTGTCATTGTAACAGTTAATCAAGAAACTCAAACGTCCTTTTCTGTCACGGTTCCTCGGGAACATGACAAGCTCTTGCACATTTGATGGATCCTATTAAAGAGCTGATGAACAGCTCTTCCTGAGTTGAAGGCCAAGCAGAATGATCCAGAGTGTCTTCCTTTCAACCTCACACTTGTACACAACAAGCATCGTTCATCTCAAAAGCTGCATGGTATGAATCGCCTCTCGGTGGTGGTGATGATATCTGCATCACCGAGTGCTGGAAGCTTCTTCGACCACGTTCCTGAGATGGAACAATTTCTCACACAAGCCTGCTCTTGTGGTACTCGCACTCCAGCAGTGAAAGGTTCAGGGTTATCAAGCTCTTCATGAGGCAGGACAAAGATCTGTGTGTTATTCCACATGATGTACTCGTTGAGAGGGAAATAAAGCTGTTGATCAGCGAGCCTCTTCCAACCCAACCAGTGGCAGAGTGAGCTCAGCGAGACGTCCATGTTTCTGCACGAAAACGCACTTTCATGTGGTCAGGGGGCAGGAGAGCAGGAGGGCAATTCCCACTTCAGTAACAGTATAATAGACCAGCAGGGGAGCTGATGAAGAGAAATAAGACAGCCTCGATCCTTTTCTTCTGGCAGTGAGATTGTAGAACTCCGTCTCCTCCACAACAGAGCAGTGGGAAACCTGCTCGAGTTCGTTAAAGCATTTGTATGATTTCTGTTTTTTTAAATGAGGAAAACAAACAACTGTTATTTATTGTTGGCAAAATCCGTGTGAGAACTTTCTTCCTGGATCCTGAAGGCCTACGCATGCTCGGAGGAGAGCGTTGAACTCTCACACACAGCTATCCACGAGAGTGACTTGAGTGGCAAGTATTTCCTTAATGACGACATCAGGAAAAACTTACGGAGGATCTGACAGATGGCTCCATGCACATGGTGCTCGAGAAAACTTTGGTGGCACAACAAACATTTTGGTTGAATAAATTCCAGGTGATTTAAATGCTCTGAAAACTGCAGATCCTGGAAAATCCGATTTGTTGGGTTTTTTTTTCAGCTGCTGTGCCGCCCTCCTTTACCGTCACGCTCTTCCTGTTTCTGAAAGCATGTGGTGATGTGGTGGGATTAGCAGCACATCAGGTGCTCACAGCCATCTTGAAGCTTTAATTCAGCTCTTCTTGTGACTCGCTCGCCAGTAATCACTGATACGCATCATTAATTTAAACCCAAAATGAATCGTAAATGATGAAAAAACAAGCCAAGGAGAAACTTTTTTTTTTGAAACATTTAAAAACTGAAAACTGAATGAACTCCATGTGCACGAGCCCTGATGGGACCACAGCTGGAGGGGAAAATCATCAATCAAACTGACCTACAACCTGAAGCAGAACTACCAACTCAACGCAGGTCATCCGCAAGTTCTTCCAGCGACGCCTACACCGACTGCTTTCACACTGCGCACGGAAAAACAGAAATATCAGCAGAACTCAAAGAGCTGCTGAAGAGCCGACTGCTGAGTTTCTCAGGTCAAGCAGCCAGGCCATCACTCTCTCCCTCCCTCTCTCTCTCCCTCTCTCTCTCCCCCTCCCTCTCTCTCTCTCTCCCCTCCCTCCCTCTGATTAATGTGAGGAGCACCGACTGTCTGCATGAGATTACTGTCCAGACGCCTCATTGATCCGTGTCTGAGTCAAGCAGCAACAACTGTGCAATGCGTGCGCGCACACACCACTCACACACACCACTCTCTCACACACACACTCTCACACACACCACTCTCACACACACACACCACTCTCACACACACACACCACTCTCACACTCACACACACCACTCTCACACACACACACACACACCACTCTCACACACACCACTCTCACACACACACCACTCTCTCACACACACACACACACACACACACACACACACCACTCTCACACACACACACCACTCTCACACACACACACCACTCTCACACTCACACACACCACTCTCACACACACACACACACACACACACCACTCTCACACACACCACTCTCACACACACACCACTCTCTCACACACACACACACACACACACACACACACACACACACACACACCACTCTCACACACACACACACCACTCTCTCTCACACACACCACTCTCACACACACACACACACACACACACACACCACTCTCTCTCACACACACACCACTCTCTCTCACACACACACCACTCTCTCTCACACACACACACACACACACACACACACCACTCTCTCTCACACACACACCACTCTCTCTCACACACACACACACACACACACCACTCTCTCACACACACACACACACACACACACACACACACACACACACACACACACACACACACACCCCACTCTCTCTCACACACACCACTCTCACACACACACACACACACACACACACACACACCACTCTCACACACACACACACACACACCCACACCCACACACACCACTCTCACACACACACACACACACACACACACCCCACTCTCACACACACACCACTCTCACACACACACCACTCTCACACACACACACACCACTCTCTCTCACACACACACACACACACACACACACACACACACACACACACCACTCTCACACACACACACACCACTCTCTCTCACACACACACACACCACTCTCTCTCACACACACACACACCACTCTCTCACACACACACACACACACACACCACTCTCTCACACACACACACACACCACTCTCTCTCACACACACACACACACACACCACTCTCTCACACACACACACACACACACACACACACACACACACACACACACACACACACACACACACACACACCACTCTCTCTCTCTCACACACACACACACACACACATACCACTCTCTCTCACACACACACACACACACCACTCTCTCTCTCTGACACACACACCACTCACACACACACACACCACTCTCTCTCACACACACACCACTCTCTCTCTCACACACACACCACTCTCTCTCACTCACACCACTCTCTCTCACTCACACACACACCACTCTCTCTCACTCACACACACACCACTCTCTCTCACACACACACCACTCTCTCTCACACACACACCACACTCTCTCTCACACACACACCACTGTCTCTCTCACACACACACCACTCTCTCTCACACACACACCACACTCTCTCTCACACACACACCACTCTCTCTCACACACACACCACTCTCTCTCACACACACACACACCACTCTCTCTCACTCACACACACACCACTCTCTCTCACTCACACACACACCACTCTCTCTCACTCACACACACACCACTCTCACACACACACACACACCACTCTCTCTCACACACACACCACTCTCTCTCACACACACACCACTCTCTCTCACACACACACCACTCTCTCTCACACACACACCACTCTCTCTCACACACACACCACTCTCTCTCACACACACACACCACTCTCTCTCACACACACACCACACTCTCTCACACACACACCACACTCTCTCTCACACACACACCACTCTCTCTCTCACACACACACCACTCTCTCTCACACACACACCACTCTCTCTCTCACACACACCACTCTCTCTCTCACACACACACCACTCTCTCTCTCACACACACCACTCTCTCTCACACACACACACACACACACACACACACACACACACACACACACACACACACACACACACACACACACACCACTCTCTCTCACACAGTCGATGCCTCACGGAGTTGTGTCTCCGAACTCCAAGTCAAAAGATCAAGGACACAGACACTGAGCTTCCACACGCCATGAGTCTCACCATCGCCCGACTGATCCGATCTCAGAGCGCAGAGTCAGGTGCAGTAAATCACTGTGAGGTGTTCGGAGTGACCCACTGAAACACAACTCGGATTTGACTCTGAAAACTCGAGAATCTGCTCATGGAGAGAAACTAACAGGAGGCATCAATATTTACAACAGTCACAAGAGAGAGAGAGAGAGAGAGAGAGAGAGAATGGAGAGAGAGGGAGAGGAGAAAGACATACAGAATGGAGAGAGAATGGAGAGAGAGACATACAGAATGGGGAGAGAGTGAGAGAGAGAATGGAGAGACAGAGAATGGAGAGAGAGAGAGGGAGAATGGAGAGACAGAGAATGGAGAGAGGGAGAATAGAGAGAGAGACAGAATGGGGAGAGAGTGAGAGAGAGAGAATGGAGAGACAGAGAATGGAGAGAGAGAGGGAGAATGGAGAGACAGAGAGAGACATACAGAATGGGGAGAGAGCGAGAGAGAAAGAGAATGGAGAGACAGAGAGAATGGGGGAGAGAGAGCGAGAGGGAGAATGGAGAGACAGAGGGAGAATAGAGAGAGAGAGAGACATACAGAATGGGGAGAGAGCGAGAGAGAGAAGGAGAATGGAGCGGGAGAGAGAGACACACATCCAGAATGGGGAGAGAGCAAGAAAGAGCGATTGGTGATTAGTTTCCTCGAACAGAACATCCACGCGTCCTTCACTCCTCTCACACCTCAGCTGTTCACTCCATCTTTTTATTTATTCTACAACAACTCTCACTGTGGGCGGCACGGTGGTGTAGTGGTTAGCACTGTCGCCTCACAGCAAGAAGGTCCTGGGTTCGAGCCCCGGGGCCGGCGAGGGCCTTTCTGTGCGGAGTTTGCATGTTCTCCCCGTGTCCGCGTGGGTTTCCTCCGGGTGCTCCGGTTTCCCCCACAGTCCAAAGACATGCAGGTTAGGTTAACTGGTGACTCTAAATTGAGCGTAGGTGTGAATGTGAGTGTGAATGGTTGTCTGTGTCTATGTGTCAGCCCTGTGATGACCTGGCGACTTGTCCAGGGTGTACCCCGCCTTTCGCCCGTAGTCAGCTGGGATAGGCTCCAGCTCGCCTGCGACCCTGTAGAACAGGATAAAGCGGCTACAGATAATGAGATGAGATGAACTCTCACTGTTTATCCTTCCACACTTCCCTGCCGCGCTGTGCAGTGTTTACTGATCTCACTGAGGCCCTCAGCTGGCACTGGAGACTCCTTCCTTCCACAAACCCTCACTGTGTCAACCGTTTACTCATGCCCACTGGACACACCCCTGTGAACGAGCTGTTACTATGGAAACAGTCCCTGACCAATCAGACCAATTCAACAGCACGGTGGTGTAAATAAATAAACAAACAAACAAACAAACAAACAAACAAACAAACAAACAAACAGAAACAACAGTTATGAAGAAAAGTTGAAATTAAGAAACGGGAATTAAGTTAGAGATGAAAACGGAGGGATCCGAGATCTCATTTATCTAAAGTACAGAACCGCACTGCTGGAGAAAAACACACATTTATATTTCTGTCCCTTTCAGATAACGCAACCTCAAAGCAACACGCTGTAAGAATTGCACGGCCGCCTGTTTGTTGGCTGTGTTGTATTTTTGGGGAGCTGGTGACATGCGATTAGATGTAAATGCAGGAGAGCGAGTGCCGAGCGCTGGAAGCTCTCCCGCGGCGCACGTTAGCCGTCCGTACGGCTGCCTGGGTGAGAGGGACACCACGCCGACGATGATGCAAAGGAACTGAAATATGACTGGAACTGTGTGTGGAAACGTAAACACACACACGGGTGTAATTAACGCTCGGCTGTTCCACAGGACGGAGGAAAGGAGGACACTTCAGCGTGTGGTGAGACGGGTCAGCTGGTGAAAAGCCTGAGGAACGTACGAGCACGAACACACAACATCTCTCTCTGAGGGGATGCGATTAGTCGGGTTGTGATGAGTCGGGGTGTGATGAGTGGAGGTTGGGGTCAGTCTCTCCAGCATCACTGCAGGCCACAAACACACTAATGAGTTTCCTGCCTCATGGACACAAAGAAACACCACAGAAAAAAGGAAGGTGGATTCTTCAGGGGAAAAAAAACCCAAACAATTTCATGAACTCTCACTAGCCACTTTATTAGGAACACCCCTACATCCACCTGCTGTTTTATTTGATGCAGTTCTCTAATCAGCCAATCGCTTGAGGCACCAAATCACGCAGATACAAATCAGGAGCTTCGGTTAATGTTCACAATGTTCAAACATCAGAACGGGAAAAATGGTGATCTCACAGTGAAGTGTGACTTTCTTTCTTTCTTTCTTTCACTGTGGTCTGCGTGTCGGTTTGAGCCAGACGAGTATTTTTGGTTTGAGTATTTCAGAAACTGCTGATCGCATTCTGGGGTTTTCACACAACAGTCTCTAGAGTTACACAGAATGGTGCGAAAAACAAAAAACTCTGAGTGAGTGAGCGACAGTTCTGTGGGTGGAAACTAACACCTTGTTGATAAGAGAGGGGCAGAGATCAGAAAATGGACAGATTTGAGGTGAATATAGGAACTCATATAATCACTCTTTACAACTGCGGTGAGCAGAAAAGCATCTCAACATGCAACAGCAGACAGAAGAACACCGCACTGGGTTCCACTCCTGCAGCCAAGAACAGGGATCGTAGAACCAACAAAACACACACAGAGATCAAAATACTTGACATACTCTGTCTGGTTTCGAATCAGGAACATTTGTGCACTTTAATTAAACTCTTTCCTCCAATCCCTATGTTCAGATCTTCCTGCGAAATTTACGAAAAAGGCTTTCCAGGGTTTCAGAAGAAATGTTTTGAGCAAAATCCATGAAGAACTCCAGGGATGTGGGGAAACTCGGGAAACGATTTTATTTCTTAATTTTGTCGAAAGGACACATGGTGGAAATCCTGTCACATGACACAATTTCTGAAGGTTTCTCTTGTCATGGGACTGAAACACTTCATGAGCTCAAGTGTCACGTCAAAGGTTTATTTATTTCTGGGTCATTCCATGCCAAATCAACAAGAGGTTATGCTCGACCATCTCCGATTTCAATGAAATTTGGAGGGCTCAGATAGGGTGTTCACACGGCACATATTTGCATCGATGCTGCACCGATGTATTTTGTTGCGATATATCTTACACCGGTGTAAATTTTGCGCAGCGTTCACACGTCACAACCCTGCTTACTAGAGAGAAGCGTGTTAGCACCGGTGCAGCCCCGCTTGCGGTCACACGGCAGTTTCTGCGACCGTGGTAGCAAAAACTTTATTACTATCATTTCCTTTGATAGTAATAAAGTTTTGATATTTCCTTTTATTACTATCATTTCCTATCATTATTACTATCATTTCCGATAGTAATAATGCGGAAATGAAATATGCGCATGCGTGAAAATGTACTTCCTTTTCCCGGTTGTCATGGCATCACCAAGCGCCGGGAAAACAACGTGGATGAAGACACCAGTGTTGCCAGATATTGCTGACGTTTTCCAGCCCGAAATATGTTCAAATCCGCCAAAATGCACTTAAAACTGCCAAATCTGGCAACACTGGAAGACACGCAGTTCTGTTGTTGTTGATGTTCGCCATTTTGGAAGCGCAAAATACCAGGATGCAAGTTATGCAATGCCCGTATGTAATCAACTCTCCTCACGCGTAGCGAGTCGACCCCTGTAGCGTTCAGACGTCCCATTTTATATCGGTGCTGCCCCGCAAACTAGCATTTACTCCGGAGTAAATTTCTTAAACCACCTCCCGAGCAGGGTTAGATTTGCACCGGTTTAAGCAGCTTTCAGGGGCGACACCGGTATAACTTTGTACCGTGTGAACGCTCTACCGGGGCAGCCCCGGTGCTACACCGGAGTAAAAGTTGCCGTGTGAACACCCCTAGAGATACTATTAAAAGAAGTTAATCCCCAAAACTTGAGCTTCCTATCACTAATAGTTTCAGAGATACGGGCATTTGAAATTTTCGATTTTTTTGCTCAAAACATACATATTTCAAAGTGCAATATAATCTTTATTATGCAAGATAGAAACCTAAAATTTTGCACAGAGAGACTCAATGTCTTGTACTACAAGCTTCAACTTAGAATTTCAGTGGTCATTGTATATTAGATGGTGATTTTAACAAGGAAATTAAAAAGACAAATTTGCATTTTTTGCTCATTCTGGAAGCTTGCCTGTGGCAGTAATGCTTAAACTAAGAATGTTATTCAAATCTACACAGAAATATCTACCAATTTCAGTTTTACCAAGTCTCCACTATTCCTAGTTTGTCTGTAATAGGGTTTTGAAATTCGCCGATTTCTAAAACATGCCATTTTCAGTAGCAAGAAATCCAATGTGGGATAGCAGTTAGGAACTTGTACATTTTTTTCAGTAATCCCCAAGACCCATATTTTATATTTCCAAATTTTTGTTCTGTGTCTCAAGTATTTTTAAACTACAGGGGTTTAAAAAAAATCCATTTTCACCAAATTCAAATTTTTGATATATTTTCATATAACTGATATTTGAGGGTTAATAAATGCTTCAATCAGGCTCAAGTAGGTTAGGAGACATGTTTCTTCCTCAGTGTTAAATAAAATTTCAATTAATGCTCAGTATTAATTATTTGTAAATTGATTTTAATCTAAGACTGTGTAACATTAGCAATCAATGACCAGCTATTGTGTACCAGTCAACAGCCAGCCTTATCAGTATCAACACAGCACAATAGGTGACCTTTGATACCAGAACAGGTGGCTCATATAGTTTTAGAGTCTGTAAACTGCATACTTGTTCAGATAACATTATATTGCTTGGATTATATTAAATACATTGTAATACAGAGCACTGAGAAAATTTACCAATGTTATTAACTCAATGCGTTTCTTTGCAAGGATTGGATATTTTGAATAGTTGACTAGGGAATTTAATTGTAGTTGCTTTCAATTTGAGATCAGTATAAATGAGTTTGTTCTTAGACATCTAGAAATGGCTGAACTTCCTCCGTTCTATAGGAATTGGACTAAAGAAAGATTCTGACTGCCATAAACTAACATACAACAGAAATTGTAAGTTAAGTGATTTATATGAAAAATGACTGACTTCTTTAGTTTTTATATATATATTTACTGAAAAATGTGAAATGTTCATATATTATTTAGCTTATTTCAAAATGATAATATTTTTAAAACCATATTTCTGTGACATGAACACAAGTAAAATGTTTCCTTATCTATACAAATCATTTAGTTGTATTTATCAGTCCTTAATCATCAATAAAATGGAAATAACATCAAAAATTCGAATTTGGAAAAAATGGATTTTTTAAACACCTGTAGCTCAGAAATACTTGAGAGACACAGAACAAAAACTTGGAAATATAAAATATGGGTCTAGGAGATTACTGAAAAAAATTTACAAGTTCCTAACTGCTATCCCACATTGGAATCCATGCTACTGAAAATGGCATGTTTTAGAAATTGGCGAATTTCAAAACCCTATTACAGACAAACTAGGAATAGTGGAGACTTGGTAAAACTGAAATTGGTAGATATTTCTGTGTAGATTTGAATAACATTCTTAGTTTAAGCATTACTGCCACAGGCAAGCTTCCAGAATGAGTTAAAAATGCAAATTTGTCTTTTTAATTTCCTTGTTAAAATCACCATCTAATATACAATGACCGCTGAAATTCTAAGTTGAAGCTTGTAGTACACGACATTGAGTCTCTCTGTGCAAAATTTTAGGTTTCTATCTTGCATAATAAAGATTATATTGCACTTTGAAATATGTATGTTTTGAGCAAAATGCAAAAAAATCGAAAAATTCAAATGCATGTATCTCTGAAACCATTGGAGATAGGAAGCTCATGTTTTGGGGATTAACTTCTTTTAATAGTATCTCTGAGCCCTCCAAATTTCATTGAAATCTGAGATGGTCGCGCATAAATTTGTCAGATATTTGTTGATTTGGCATGGAATGACCCTTCTTCCTTCCTTGATTTCTGTTTAGTTTTTATTTGGGACTGATTCCCACATTTCAAAAACATTTCTGCATAAAATCCCTCAGACTGAACCTCGAACCCTGCTTCATGATGGACATCTCTCTCTACAGACTTATTAAAATGTCTCCTTAATTCGTTAAGAAGAACGTGTCTGGAAATGAGGAAAAAGAGAGAGAGAGAGAGAGAGAGAGAGAGAGAGACATCTTCAGGGAGAGCCAATTAGTCCTCACTGACCCGTCAATTAACATGCAATTAACACCTCTAATTAAGCGTGAGCAGGAATAACTATGTTAATAAACAAAGAAACAAACAGATGCACGAGGGGAAAGTAAAAGGTGACACCTGAGGTCAGGAAATGAGGGAGAGGGGAAAAATCAGTGCCTGTATCCCCCTCTCTCTCACACACACACACACACACACACACAGACTCATCACTCTGCGGTTTGTTTATAGACGCTTCACAAACACGCCTCTGATCTCCTCTGTTTACTCCTCAAACCTGCCGCAGAAGCTCACACAGAGAACCGACTTCCTGATCGAACCCAAGCTCATGTGGCTCGGAGCTGATCTGAGAACAGCTCTAAAGCTCAGCGTCAGAGCGAGTATCTGCTCCACAATGCTTAAAACAATCAAACACTTCAAGCTTGTTTTCTAACGAAGGCGTTTTAGAATTTTCTTTTCATCTCACATTACATGAGCATCCAATTCTAGCTTTAGTAAATCCACAAAACAACAGACGAGTGAATCTTTCCAGTCGCTGGAGACTCTGGAACTGATTCATTAATATTTAGGATTCATACGATGACTGATTCAGACTCAAGTGATTCATCGACTGATTTATAAATATAAAATGTGCAAATCCTACGATTCATACAGAGTCACGTGATAAAGACTCGGATGATTTATATGATTCCTTGATTCATCAAGACTGAATATGACCGAATGACTCATGAGTCATATGATGCACAAAGAGTCATAATTTATAATGATGTTTAGATTAGATAAAACTTTATTGATCCCTTTGGGAGGGTTCCCTCAGGGAAATTAAGATTCCAGCAGCATCATTACAGATAAACAGAGAAAATAAATAGAGAAAACTTCTAGATAAATTTAAATAAATTAAGTATTTACATATACAAATATAAAAGAATAAGATATGGGGAAGAGCGGAAGGGGGGAAGGGGAGGAGAAGTGGGGTTAGGGTAAGTGCGTCTGGAGGGGTGGGGGGGGGGAGCAGGAGAGATATTGCACATTATATTGCACATTGTCCGGTATTGCTTACTGTCAGGCTCGGCTACTGCTCCTTCCCGTCCTCTGTCCTCCTGTTCCCCCTCCTCCCCCCCAGAGAGGAGTTGTTCAGTCTGATGGCGTGAGGGACAAAGGAGTTTTTGAGTCTGTTCGTCCTGCACTTGGGAAGGAGCATTCTGTCACTGAACAGGCTCCTCTGGTTGCTGATGACGGTGTGCAGAGGGTGACTGGCATCGTTCATGATGTTCAGTAGTTTGTCCATAGACCTCTTCTCTGCCACCGTCCCCAGAGAGTCCAGCTTCATGCCGACCACAGAGCCGGCCCGCCTGATCAGTTTGTCCAGCCTGGATGTGTCCTTCTTGGATGTGCTGCCCCCCCCAGCACACCACGGTGTAAAACAGGACACTGGCAACCACAGACTGATAGAACATCCACAGGAGTTTCCTGCAGATGTTAAAGGACCGCAGCCTCCTCAGGAAGTGCAGCCTGCTCTGTCCCTTCCTGTATAAGTGATTGGTGTTGCAAGTCCGGTCCAGCTTGCTGTCCAGCCACAGCCCGAGGTACTTGTAGGAATCCACAGCCTCCACCTCAATCAGAACTGGTCATGACCTTGGTCTGGACCTCCCAAAGTCAATGACCAGCTCCTTGGTCTTCGAGGTGTTGAGCTGCAGATGGTTCCTGTTGCACCACACAGCAAAGTCCCTCACCAGGCTCCTATACTCCTCCTCTCTGTCGTCACTGATACACCCAACGATGGCTGTGTCATCGGCAAACTTCTGAATGTGACACAGCTCTGAGTTGTAGCAGAAGTCCACGGTGTACAGGGTGAAGAGAAGAGGGGCCAGCACCGTGCCCTGGGGTGCTCCGGTGCTGCTAATCACAGTGTCAGACGTGATGTCCTTCAGCCTGATGTACTGCGGGCTGTCGGTGAGGTAGCTGGAGATCCAGGTGACCAGGCAGGGGTCCACTCACATCCTGTTCAGTTTGTTCTGAAGCAACAGGGGCTGGATGGTGTTGAAGGTACTCGAGAAGTCCAAGAAGAGGATCCTCACTGGGCCATTTCCCTTATCCAGATGCAAGTGGGCTCAGTATAGCAGGTAGAGGTAGGTTTAAAGACTCGTGATTCATCAAGACTCATTTTTCAGACAATTAAATAATCATAAAGATCAGACCTGACTGAGAAAGACTCGTGATTCAGCTGATGCATAAAGATCGACTGATAAAGACTCATGTGACTCTTATAATTTATTCAGATGATTCAGAAGGACTGATGACTGAATGACTCATGATTCATCGAGACTCATTCTACAAATAATGAAATAAATGATAAAGATAAAACCCGACTGATAAAGACTCGTGTGATTCAGCAGATTCATAAAGATTATGACTGAATGACTCATGATTCATAAAGATTATGACTGAATGACTCATGATTCATATGGTTTGTAAAAACTCATAATTCAGAAAAATCAAGAATAAAAGATAAGACTTGACTGATAAAGATTCGTGAGATTCATACGATTCACAAAGAATTGGGACAGAATGACTCGTGATTCGTATGATTCATCAATATTATGACCAATACTCATATGATTCTTATTATTCAGATGATTCAAAAAACTGACAGAATGACTTGATTCATAAAGACTCGTGATTCAGAGAAACTCATTACTCAGAGAACTAAATCAATAAGAAAGACTTGATTGAAAAACTCATGTGATTCATAAAGACTTGTGATGGAATGACTCGTGATTCATATGGTTCATAAGGATCCATGATTCATAAAGACTCATAATTCAGATGATTCATGAAGACTCATTCAGACAATTAAGTTCATCATAATAAAGATCAGACTTGACTGATAAAGACTCGTGGGATTCATGAGATTCATAAAGACTTCTGGCTCAACAAGACTCATGATTCATGCGATTCAGAAAGACTGATATTGTTAATTCTGCTCAGTGACTGATTCGTTATTCTGCACATGGAGTCGTGCGAACTGGTGGCCACTTTAGCGTTCTTTTAATCATTAGTGACTTTCTGTAACAACACATGAGCATTTGGTCAAACTAATCATCAGTGTACTGTGTGTGTGTGTGTGTGTGTGTGTGTGTGTGTGTGTCAGGATCACATGAGTGATTTGGGAATTACATGGCTGACTTAACTGGCACCATTTTTCATTCCGACGGTTTATCTATAGCTTGTGTGTTATTTTTGGGTGGGATGAGGGATGGACACACACACACACACACACACACACACACACAGTGGGGACATTGCATGATGCACCAGAATGCGATACATATTTTAATTTCACACTTCATCAGCTTTTATGGCAGGTCGTGTCAGAGAGAGACTCGGCACATCCGAACAGCGTAACTCGGAGAACACGGCGAATTCCTCGGCTTCACACACACACACGCTGCTTTTACAGCTTTTCCACCCGACACACCCTTCTCTTTCTTTATTCCCTCAGAAGGGAGGAACAGAATCCACCCTGTGAAGGGACGGAGTGAAAGAGGAATCACCGTCTTTCACCTCCCGCGGTCAGTGATCATGCTTCTGTTTAATTTAACTCTGAACAGTGAGTTTATTCCAAACCCGAAACCTCTGACTTCAGTGAACCGTTTCATAAAAGGTTCAGTTCCCACCTGAAACCAATCCCAACTTTAATCCCAATCCTGAACCACAAGTTTAATCTGAATCATGATCAAGTTTATTCCAAATCCTCAACCTCAAATTGAATCCAAATGCTGAACTTCATTTCATCTCAAATGCAAAACTCCAGTTTAATTACATTTAAAATTATATCTCCAACAAATTTAATCCCAAACCAAAGCCTCAAATTTAATCCCAATCCTAAACCTCACATTTAATCTGAACCAAAACCTCAAATTTAATCCCAATCCTAAACCCCAAATTTAATCTGAACTAAAACCTCAAATTTAATCCCAATCCTAAACCTCAAATTTAATCCTAAACCTCAAATTTAATCGGAACCAAAACCTCAAATTTAATCCAAAACCTAAACCGCAAATTTAATCCCAAATCTCAAATTTACTCCAAAACCTCAAATTTAATCCCAACCCGAAACCTCAAATTTAATCCCAAATCTCAAATTTAATCCCAGTCCTAAACCGCAAATTTATTCCCAAAACTCAAATTTAATCCTAAACCTGAAATTTAATCTGAACCAAAACCTCAAATTTAATCCCAATTCTAACCTGTAAATCTAATCCTAAATGCAATCTTCAAGTTTAATCCTAAGCCCCAAATTTGATCCTCAATTTAAACCACAAGTTTCATCTTGATGTTAAATTTCTAAACTGCTGGGGCGAGATCCAACGCTTAAGGGCAATATTTCTTTTGTATACAACGTCATTCTTAATTTCAGTATGCCTTCAACAGAGAAGACTAGATGTGCCTGGGAACAGGACCTTGGTGTCCAAATCTCAGCACAGACCTGGGAGGGAAGCCTAGATTTCATTCATACATCATCTCTGTGCCTCAGACAGTCTGATACAATTTAAGATCCTACACAGGCTACAGCTCTCTAGGGATCGGTTGGCTGCCATTTATCCAGATACTGACCCAAATTGTCTGAGATGTCAGCAGGGCAGAGCTCCGACTGGGCAGATGTTTTGGTCATGTCCAACACTGACAAACTTCTGGACTCAGATATTTGAGGTTTTTACACGTATGTGTGGCAGGTCCATCCCACTGGACCCCATCACTGCTGTGTGATATTCACATCTCCACATCCCAAGCATGTGCCATTGCATTTGTGTCACTTTTAGCTGGGAGACTTATCCTGCAGCAGTGGAAGTCTGCCAGTCCCTCATCTTTCTTTTGTTGGGCAAAAGAAGTCCTTGCCTTTTTGCCCCTGGAAAAACTAAGGTATTCCGGGGTAAATCCTCTGATAAATTTCACAATACCTGGAGTCCTTTTCTACAATTTGTAGACAATTTATCCTTCTCTTGATTACGCAATGATAGTCATTCATTCACAAAAACATACAGGATGTGCTATAGAAGTTTAAATTTTGTTTCATAAGTGAGCACCCCTTTTTTTAATTTAATTTTTACAGTATTTATTTATTGTTTGTTTGTGTGTGTATAGGTACCCTGGGGGGGGAGGGTTAGGGTTTGTATAATTGCATTGTAAAAACTCTGGGGAAAAAAAAAAATTCTAAACTGAAGGTTTGATCCTACAGTAAACTTCCAAATTCAAACCTCATCCTAAACCCATTTAATCATCCTAAACAGATTTAATCATTACCCCTCACGAGTTTAATCCTAACTCTGACACTTTCATCTTAAAAAACCCACATTTTAAAACCCAAGTTTAATCCCAATATGAAATCATTTGAGATTTAACACTAATTCAAAACTCTCAACAATTTTCATCCTCATCCCAAACCTTTCAAACGTCACCCTAATCTCAAAACTGAGTATAATCTTTAAATTGCAAAGTTTAAATCTGTCTAAACATCTCATGTATTTAATATTAATCCCAAAACACTTAAATATAATCCTAATCTTTGACCGAAACGTCATAAAAACGTGTTTCTCTCTTAATCCAAATCTTCAAGCCGAATCCTCTCAAGCTCAAGTTTAATGCTGATCCTCATCCCTGCAAGCTTGATCCAAACCTCCATCTATTGCAACACACACACACACACACCCCTGAACGCTAGTGTAAGAGGCGGAGCTTACTGAATGGACAGGTGAATAGAGACGGCTGATTGGTCAGGTGTTGTCTGGAGATCGTGTGCAGAGGATCGTCTGAATCAAGTTAACTTTTATTCTTTCTCAGAGGCTCATGTGATTGCTGGAGATATTAAACCTTCATCAGGACCAACACAGAAGAAGAAGAAAAGCCCTGCTTCAACCGTGAACCTTTTCTATTTTTTCTAAAAAGAGGAAGAACTGATATGAGCGAGGGATCGCTGAGACGAGTGTGTCAGGGTTTCTGGGGAAGAGTAATGGAGTGGAAAAGAGGAGTGAAATAAAAGCTGAAATGAGATCAAGTTCATGAGTGAGGGTCCTCAAGACCAGGGAGTAGTGACACCCTGTGTGTGTGTGTGTGTGTGTGTGTGTGTGTGTGTGTGTGTGTGTGTGTGTGATGTTGTGATGGAGATAATGAATGAAAAGCTGACCTGACTGAGGCCGGAGATTTCTCCCTTCTCTAGCGGCTGGCTGATGGATGGCGTGATGACGGTGGAGTCCTCCACAGGACGACCTCGCAGGAAGTGCTTCCCCGCCTCGAAGATGTCCACCTCGATCATCTTTCCTTTAAACTCTGGCTTTTTGGGAACCAGAACCTGCAAAGGGTGAAGATAGGGGGATTGAAAGGGCCACAGATCAACGTTCAGTCGACACATCACACTGTTTAACTTCTCAAGTGTCCATCTGTCCATCCATCCATCCATCCACATTGTGATCCCTCCTCAATCTTTCCAACCATCCAGGATCCACCCATCCTTGGAGATCTTTATTCATGCATCATCCACCCGTTCATCAAACCCATGCAGACCATCATTCCTTCCTGTAGTTATCTATCACTCATCCATCCATTCCTGTAGATTATGATCTCTCCGTGCATCCATCTAGCAATTCACCCATTCATGCAGACGGTCCATCAGATTCTGATCCCTTTACAAATCCATCCATTGGAATTGTGATGCCTGACTGCATCCATCCATCTTATAGAAGTGAATTCATCCATCTATCAATCTCTCCATCCATTTTATAAACAGAATCCATACATTCAGATTATCATCAGAACACACCAATCAATGCAGATCACGATTCTTCTGTGCATCTGTCGAGACTGTATTTATCCCTCAATCTTTCTCTTTTCTGCATCCATCCATTCAAGCATTACCCATCCATCCATTATGATCCTTAATCATCCATCGGTCCATGTTCAACAGAACCTCCCCATTCAGATTATAATCCCTTCCTACATCCATCACCCATCAACCCATTCTTTTGCCCATCTCTAGATGTTATGTCCCTCTCTCCATCCATCAATCCAGATGACCAAGTGTCCACCCAGATTATGATCCCTTCCATCACCCATCCACCCACTCTTTCATGTGTCTCCATCCATTATGATCCTTCTATCCATCTCCCAGTGCAGATTATGAACATCAAGCCATCCACTCATTCATCCAGCCTTTTCTACAGATGATGATCCATCCAGCAGGGCAGATGATCCCTTTGTACATCCATCCATCCCACCTGCTACCCTTCCATCCATCCAACCACTCCACCAACCCACCCACCCATCCATCCATGCACCCCACCAACCAACCAACCAACCCATCCATCCACCCACCCATGTTTCCATCCCACCAATCCATCCATGCATGCCACCAACCAACCCATCAATCAAATCCATCGATCCATTCCAGCAACCCATCCACCCCACCAAATACCCATCCATCCACCCACATATCCATCCCACCAACCAACCCATCCCACCCGTCCAAGATGTCCAAACACAATGACCCCACCCCCCCGGACACAGATGAAAAAACAATCACAAGTGTGTGTTTGTGTATGTTGTGGTGTTGAACTCACTGCACTCAATCTAAAGAAGAAAAGCCTTTCAACTCTGAGTGAGTGTTTAACTATTCAGAGCTTCAGGCTCCACACATTCTTTCACAGCTCCAGCGTGTCCAGCAGAACTAAAGCACTATTGATCTTGACATGCCCAAAGTGAGACGAGCCAGGGTCAATTAATAGTGTTCAAGAAAAGCAGGACGACCTTCTGCAAACTCGTGCACTCGCTTCTTTATCCACTCTGCATTCCACACTCTCAACCTCAAAAACACATTAAAGATGGAAACATTACGCTTTCAATACCAAACGCTTTTTTTTCCTTCTTAAAGAATTTGGCACTTATTCAGAAGGTCAGTGAAGGGAGGCGATGAAAGCCTTTAAAATACTCGCACAAAGAGGATAATGCTTGAATTGGGCTCCAGGAGGAAGCATGGAGTTGTACATTGTATATAAATTATATGTATAAAACTAACGTGTGTGTGAATAGACCTAAAAAAAAAAAATCACATGAATAAAATTTTATTTTGCATTCTGAAGGACTCCGTGGTTTATAACTCAAGGCAAACCTTTAACCGTTTTATTTAGAAAAGTTGGTTTCCATTTTCTGAAAAGTTTCCCAGAAGAAGCTCTTGAAAAACCGATGCATTAGCTTCTGAAGAACTTCCAAGGAATTTCTCATTCTAATTCATTTCTTTCAATGTATATGTTACGAGAATATAAACTTCCTGTGTGAGACAGATTCGAACGATCCATCACCTGTCCAGGGCGTGGACCAGACCAGAATGGAAAGTTCAAACAAACACCAAACACACTTGTGTTCACATTTTGTTCTTCAATGTTGTACGACAACTTGGTTCCTGTTCTCACTTTTGTTACAGGAACTCGGAAAAGATGATCCAAGATGAGAACGTCATGGAAAAGGTACAAGAGCCAAATACAAATTCATGAGAATTTTGTCGCCATGATTTAAAAAAAAAAAGCTGAACAATTGATATCTGAAAATTTGAAACATAAGGTTCACACAATCCAGTTTTCCAGACCTTAACCAGTCACACAGTGATTCCATTGAATGTTGACTGGATTCTTTCTCCAGAGAAACAGAGGGATGAAGGGAAGACCGTGCAGCACATCAGGTCACTGAGGTCACGCCATCGATCGCTCCATTATAGGAGCTAACAAAAGCCCATCTCGACATCCATCGATCGGAGGGAATGTGTTTGATCTGGGACACCAGACGTCACGTTTGCACTGTCGTTCATTTTTCCATCCTCTCCGCCCTGTTCTCCAGGGTCTCAAGGACATGACTAACCATGAGGAGGATGGACAAGGTTTCCTCAACGGCAGGAACTACAGAAGAAACTAAGCCACGCTGCTTCGACTCTTGAAACAGAAAAGCATCTGAATGCCATCTTTACCATCTTCACGCATCTCCATTGGTTTGTTCAGAAGAAGCTTTTTCAGTTACAAGTGAGGCAGAACCCAGTTCCTGAACCGCATTCCTGGTCCTTTTATGTGGTTCTGCTAGAATTTGAACTCGTTGAGTTCCGAGGCATGATCCATGCCGGCTTCCTCAAACAAGGACGACACGACGTCCTGTTTGATTCATTTTCGAGAGAGAATACAAGAGAGGCTCACGAGGGAGCGAGTGTGTCCGGCTGCGATAACGTCAGTGACAACAGGAGCTAACCTGTTTCAGATATTCCACAACACTCAGTGTAACTATAAATGGATAAAAGGTCTCATGTTCTATTGGTTCATCAATGACCATGTTCATGTTGGGAAACCGCCAGGGTACAAGAGGAATAAAACACGTCAGGATGTGAACAAATCAACAAATATGCAAATTAAGAGCATGAATAAATAATTAATGATTCCTCAAAGTCTAAACATCTAAATCTCAAAATGTTCAAACACTCGATCAGCCTCAAGACAAGTTCTCTTTATCATCATCATTTAAACAACAAAAAAAGACATTAAAATAAAAACATGCTCAAACACATCCTTCGAGCCGTGTGTGTGTGTGTGTGTGTGTGTGTGTTTTCCTTCATGAGATGTTGACGTTCATGTGGAGAGCTGAAGGTTCTAAAACGTACCCAAGATCTGAAGCAGTCACTGCTCGCACCCAAAGGAAGATTACTTTCCTCCAAGTGTTTATTCCTCTTCCACCACACAAAGTTCCAGCTTTACCTCTGACACCGGAGACTCCTTCCAGAAATCTGAAACATCATCTGACAGGAAACTTTTTCAAATCAGTGACTTTTTAAAATGAACTCAACAGCGCTGTGGAGTCATCTTCATCACTGTTCATCAGAGACTTCGCACATGGTCCTGCCAGCAGTCGGGGTCTCCCAGGGCAACGCACAGTTCAGTGGGATTGATTGCAATGTTCTTCACAACACCCTGGGGAGCTAATTTCCAGAGCAGAAGCTTGGGAATTAGCTTCTCCTTGGCACGGAAGCAGTGGCTTGCAAACTGTGCACGTCGCTGGCTCAGGTAGGTGCTTTGCCTTGGCAGGATACCAGAGATTTGGTCTAAGGTCAAGTGGGACCTCCAGGACAAACCCTGAACCCTGAGGAGCAAGTCGGTGTCAAACTGTCGAAGCGTTTATGGAGGCGTGCACTGAGGGAGGGTCCAGGGCTCTGAGCCGTATTTGAGGACTGGTTCGATGGTGGACTTGAAAAAGTTTAATTTCAACGAGTTTGGCAGGTTGGAGCACCAAATGCTGTCCATTTTATTCCAGGTTTTCCAAGCTTGGGCTTTGAGTGAGGAAGTCTTTCCCAGAGTCCAAGATCCAAGAACTGAGGTACTTGAAATCATCAACTTGTTTGAGACAGGCTCTGGATTTGGAAGACATGGTAACGCTATGGAGGAACTGATCATAACAGAAATAAAGAATATGTTCCGGGGGGGAGGAGATGGACGATGACCGACCCACCCGTCCATCAATCTATCTATCTGAGAGAACTTCCAGAGGTTTTACTGAGAGCTTCAACCAAACTGTAATGTTCATGTTGTTGTTGTTTTTTTTAATCGGATCTTATTCAGATATTCCTGATTGAAACACAGCGACCCTCTTGGGTTTTGGAGGACTTGAACTATAACCAAAGAATTCAACAGAAACCTTCAGAAATCTGATGGAAACCTTCAAGCTCATGATCATCAAAATCCATTCCGGAGTTTTTTTTTTTGCAGGTTTGAGCTACGAGATAAAACAACATTAACGATCATTTTAATTTACACAACAACACATGGTACAAATTAGATTTCAGTTTTTTGTTTTTCGCAAAATGCACCAATCACAGCCGGACTTTCACAGTAACCATGGAAACCTGCGTAACAGGCAACGGCCATTTTGAAATCGCTTTGTTTGTCGAGGTCTGTCAGTAAATATTACGGGGAATCCTTAAACAGGACAAACGCTCACAAAGTGAGTCACAGCTTCATCCTTTTTATTAAAAATTGGGAAAAGATTCAGAAACCTGGTCTTACCTGTTCATAGAATTTGTTGTGCGCAACATAGAACTGAGCATCAAACGACTCCTCAGTGACCAACACGCTCTGCCGCTCGCCAACCTGCGACGCAAGAACACAAACGCTCCTGGTGAACAACACAAATGCCTGTGATTTCAGAAAAATTATAAATAAACCTCATGAATCTTCACATCCTGTTGGGAAGTTCAGTGATCTGGGAATGAACATCACTGGAGATAAAGGAACATCCTGAGATTCCACCAAATACGTGGAACAGCATGTGGATTTATGGACAGAATTAAAACACCAAAACACAAACCTGGAGAGTTTTTTCTTTTTTTGGAAAATAAAGAATTGATAAAAATCTTGATTTAGATCCAGGACCAGTGAAAAAGGAATAAAAACATAAAAGAAAACAAAACCAGCAAAATACAATTTTTTTTTTTTTGAAATGTGAGATATCTGGAATATTTTGGAAAATTTTGGAATATGGGGATGATTGGGAAATGGGAAAAACCAAGAATATCAGGAATGCAGGGAATATGTGAGAAATTAGGAAGATGGGGAATATCCAGAATCCAGGAGATATCGGGTATCCTTGACTTGCAAGTGACGTCAAAGCAAAATAGAAACCCGGATGTCGGCCATGTTGGTGGATATAAACAAATGCGGGGTCAAGCGACATTCCAGACCAAACATAGTCACGTGTGCGCAACTCTGTTTTTCCGCTGCTTTAAGCGTTCTTTTAGCTCTGCCATACTGTATCTTTGTGCTGTAGGTCACAACAGGACTCGTGACTGTGGCGTTCCGATTTTTTAGAATTCCGTCCGTGATTCAGAAAGAGGGCGAGGAAACTCTGAGGCTCAGTACGGAGAGGAGACGAGCACGGCTGAACAGCATCGGCAGGGCTGATCTAACAGAGACTCAAACCAAAACAGCTCGTGTTTGCAGTGATGGTTTTATCTCAGGTGAGATTCAAAAGCTTTCTCGATGACCTCATGGAAGAATTTTATTTCGTGTTGCTAGAACTTTGCAATAAAATGAGCGTTCTCTCTTGTTGTGGTTCACTCGGTCGTTGTTATAATTTTAACACGTGTATTACCATTTCACCTCCAGGAGCGCCAGCAAATTTATACGATAGAAATAATCCAGACTGAACATGGGCTACGTTTCATCCGAGGTCGGACTCGATTCTTCGGCAGCCGAACCAGATAGAACGCGATATCTAGGTACTCGATGGTCGGTAGAAGTGTCTTATCTTCAGTAGAGATGAAAATGGAGCAAAGAAAAAAAAACCTGAAAGTCAAACTAAGAGATGGGGGGGGGGGGGGACTAAGATAACACGCAAACCCCTGCATTCTAGTGCATTTTAGTCCTTATTTTCACTAAAACAAGTTATAACTTTTAAGCCTTTTTCTTTCATGTACATTAATGATTAACATGGCAAAAAATATCAGATTTAATTCCCCGAGTTAATGAGTAATTTTCAGGAGTGCGTTTAGAAAACGCGGTGATTTTCCTGCTACACACTTCATTACTTTGAAAAAAATCAGACAGTTGAAGGTAAACTCAGCAAAATCCCAAACCAGTGCTGTTAAACAGTAAAGGTCTGTTAGAGTTTCTAAAGCTTTCAGGTTTCAATGTTGGGGACGTTGAGCCTCGTTTATCAATCTTTTAGTAGAGCTGTGTGTTTGCAGAAGCTAAATTGAGCTAAACATTTCCAATTCAGATTTATGCGAGTTGAAGCCAATTGTTTACATTAGTTCGTATTGTCTGTAAATTTAAACACCAATGAATACCAAATTTCTCATGTGAATCAGGGGCGTAGGGTGTGTGTGTGTGTGTGTGTGTGTGTGTGTGTGTGTGTCTGTGACACACTGACTGGCAGCCTGAGTGCATTCTGTAACAAAAAATAATTCCCATTGCTAGTTTTAGGCAGCTTAGAAACCGGCTCTTCCATTATTGCTGTTTCTTCCACGTTTTCTTGATGTTGTGTTCTAGAAACGGCACTAAAACTCAGCTTCGAAACCACAAAATGCAACTTTGATGGGAAAAAAAAATATCTATATAATAAATTGCTGACCTCTCTTCACATCGAAAGAAAGAGGAAAGTTTTGCTTGTTTTGAGACGGCGAATTATTAACAAGAGGAAATACTCGTAATTCGCAACTAAAAAGACCGCAGCTCCACTGGCAGCTTGAACATGCTTTCTAGTGCGATCGTGTTGCGCTTGCGCAGAACAGTGTCAGTCCTGCACGTCTTAGCACGTGCACCTGAAGGCGCGCCTTGGGCGCACGTGCCTAATGAGCTCCGGCACATGCGCCGTTAACAAAGAACACCTGTCTTTAATCAATGAACTGTGTTTGGGCTGTTTAAGGACCGCGCCCATGCAAGGACGATGCCAAGTATTACGCCGCGTCTCGGAATGCGAAAAATCCGAAAAATACATTTCTCCATTCGGAAAACCAGAGATTTTCAAGAGTTTTGTCAAATATCCGGATTTCCAGGTATTTCATTATTAGCAGAAAAAATCCGGAGGAATTTTCATGAAAATCTAAAAATCCGGAACACTTTCATGACTACTTCAGAAAATTCTAACTTTTTAAAGTAATATGGGTCAAAGCTACACAAGTCCATCGTCTCTTTGTATCAAATCTTCACTCAAGCGTTCAAATCGTGGTGATACTTAGAAAATTCAGCATTGTTTACAGACACACTTTCAGCGGCTGCCGTCCGAGTTGCTTTGTAGATCCACCATCATGGCAGACGCTC
Source organism: Neoarius graeffei (assembly GCF_027579695.1). NCBI lineage: Eukaryota > Metazoa > Chordata > Actinopteri > Siluriformes > Ariidae > Neoarius > Neoarius graeffei. The sequence continues at coordinate 2,920,580 of NC_083573.1, read as the reverse complement.
ATGACGTAGCACATTTTGATCACATGGTTGCAAGTCATCTATATGGGGGGGGGGGGGGGGGGGGATTTATATATATGAAATACTGGGAATATGGAAAGAATAAGGGGATTGGGGAATATTGGGAATGTGGAACAAGCAAGGATATGAGAACAAGGGGAAATAGGACATAATGGGAATATGGGGGAAATAAAGAATATTGGAATTACTGGGAAATCTTAAGAATGAAGAAAATCTGCAGATGTGTGAAAATGAAGAAGATGGGAATATCCGGAACATGGGGGAAGGAGCGACTGCGTGTAAAAAATGAAGATGGGAAACAACGGAAACCTGATAAACATGGATTATTTATTAAAGGTGATGTATCTATTTTCTGGCCTGATCTTCAGTTCAGCAGCACGACCTCGAGTGTGATGATGCTTTGACACACAACACGTCTTTAAACAAGAAATTAATATCCATTCAGTGACATTTTGGACACAACGTGGACAAACGTTCTGGCTATTTTTGCTCCGCGAGTGGAAACAGATCCTGAAGAAGCCACACCCACTTTATTGTAGCTACATCAGCTAGCTGGCTAGCTCACGTTAATTTGTACGTTTCAGTTCATGGTGGTTCCAGTGTAACAGGCTGCAGTATACCCCCAGTCCGGACTATACCTGGGGTTAAAGCGGCCGAGGCTAGATTATACCCCGGGTATGTTATGTCTGAGGCCAATTTATACTCTGGTGTATATTACAGCTGGCCAATTCATACCCGTCAGGCCAAATTATACCCCATGATATGAGTAGTGTTGAGTGATATACACAAGAATTACTTAATTTTTCAATAATTTATTGAGAATTCAGTTTTGTCAGCTAAATTAAGTGAGAAAGCAAACTGACCTAAATCTTAAAACTCTTAACACATACTTTTATTACTCAACCAGAAAAACTTTAATCACTAAAAATATTAAACTACCACAAAGATCAAAGATTACTGTCACACTTCTCCTCAGTCGCGTTTACACATTAAAATAAAAGCACAGATCCAAAACATTATAATGAAACTGTACACAGCTACAGCTGAACTTTAAACTGTCACACATCAATGAGTTACAGCTTCATAGTTCTATCAATAGAATTATTATATTTTGGGTGAAAGGTCTCTCTCTATATATATATATACACACACATACAGTGGTGCTTGAAAGTTTGTGAACCCTTTAGAATTTTGTATATTTCTTCATAAATATGACCTAAAACATCATCAGATTTTCACACAAGTCCTAAAAGTAGATAAAGAGAACCCAGTTAAACAAATGAGACAAAAATATTATACTTGGTCATTTATTTATTGAGGAAAATGATCCGATATTACATATCTGTGAGTGGCAAAAGTATGTGACCCTTTGCTTTCAGTATCTGGTGTGACCCCCTTGTGCAGCAATAACTGCAACTAAACGTTTGCGGTAACTGTTGATCAGTCCTGCACACCGGCTTGGAGGAATTTTAGCCCGTTCCTCCGTACAGAACAGCTTCAACTCTGGGATATTGGTGGGTTTCCTCACATGAACTGCTCGCTTCAGGTCCTTCCACAACATTTCCATTGGATTAAGGTCAGGACTTTGACTTGGCCATTCCAAAACATTAACTTTATTCTTCTTTAACCATTCTTTGGTAGAACGACTTGTGTGCTTAGGGTCGTTGTCTTGCTGCATGACCCACCTTCTCTTGAGATTCAGTTCATGGACAGATGTCCTGACATTTTCCTTTAGAATTCACTGGTATAATTCAGAATTCATTGTTCCATCAATGATGGCAAGCCGTCCTGGCCCAGATGCAGCAAAACAGGCCCAAACCATGATACTACCACCACCAGGTTTCACAGATGGGATAAGGTTCTTCTGCTGGAATGCAGTGTTTTCTTTTCTCCAAACATAACGCTTCTCATTTAAACCAAAAAGTTCTATTTTGGTCTCATCCATCCACAAAACATTTTTCTAATATCCTTCTGGCTTGTCCACGTGATCTTTAGCAAACTGCAGATGAGCAGCAATGTTCTTTTTGGAGAGCAGTGGCTTTCTCCTTGCAACCCTGCCATGCACACCATTGTTGTTCAGTGTTCTCCTGATGGTGGACTCATGAACATTAACATTAGCCAATGTGAGAGAGGCCTTCAGTTGCTTAGAAGTTACCCTGGGGTCCTTTGTGACCTCGCTGACTATTACATGCCTTGCTCTTGGAGTGATCTTTGTTGGTCGACCACTCCTGGGGAGGGTAACAATGGTCTTGAATTTCCTCCATTTGTACACAATCTGTCTGACTGTGGATTGGTGGAGTCCAAACTCTTTAGAGATGGTTTTGTAACCTTTTCCGGCCTAATGAGCATCAACAATGCTTTTTCTGAGGTCCCCAGAAATCTCCTTTGTTCGTGCCATGATACACTTCCACAAACATGTGTTGTGAAGATCAGACTTTGATAGATCCCTGTTCTTTAAATAAAACAGGGTGCCCACTCACACCTGATTGTCATCCCATTGATTGAAAACACCTGACTCTAATTTCACCTTCAAATTAACTGCTAATCCTAGAGGTTCACATACTTTTGCCACTCACAGATATGTAATATTGGATCATTTTCCTCAATAAATAAATGACCAAGTATAATATTTTTGTCTCATTTGTTTAACTGGGTTCTCTTTATCTACTTTTAGGACTTGTGTGAAAATCTGATGATGTTTTAGCTCATATTTATGCAGAAATATAGAAAATTCTAAAGGGTTCACAAACTTTCAAGCACCACTCTGTGTGTGTGTGTATGTGTGTGTGTGTGTGTGTGTGTGTGTGTAACACACACACACACACACACACACACACTGTATGTATGTACATGGTTTGGAAGGCCTGCTTAACACGTTTTCCTGCTTCAACATCTCTGTATCGGGAACACATTTTAGCACACACGTACACACTGACACAGGACAAGAGCTTTCAGGCAGAGTGAATATAAATACAGAATGCCTATGATCTCTGTTAAATGGTCGAGTCCACTGATATAAATGAAAGGGTCGATCGGAATCAATGCATCAACAAACACAGTGTGAAATAAACTGCAGATTTATTTGTTGAAAAAAATACTGAGATGCATACTAAATAAAGATGACGACATTATGAAATGAAAAGTAAGGCCGCCTGCTCTGCTCACTTTTAAGTAAAACCATCACTCTTTCGGCAGTGCGTCCCCCTCCACACACACTACGCACACGCATCAACCATGTGAGCCGTATGACGTCGTTACGGTGCCAGCAGTGCGTTAAACAGTCGAGTCCACTGAAAAATCCACAAGGAACCTCAAGATGTGATGTAAACATATTCCTTATATTGATTTCACGGATATCTGTCCCCGCCAATAGGAGTTCACGTCGGCATCTCACTAGCTAGGGCCCTCGTAAAAATAGACTTTCCTAACTGTAATTTACAAAGATTTCAGTTTACAAACGATGATGTGTGCACAAAATGAGAAAAACTTTAATCACTTGGAAACAGGAACCTGTTCGGTTCCCTCCGGGTTAAAAAGTGAGTCTACATACACTGTGTAAATACAATCAAATCCTCTTCACACAGAGGGGGTAATATTCTGGCCTGGACGGGTAAAGTCTGGCCGAGGCTATTTTACACCTCGGGTATAGTTTGGCCGAGGACAGTTTATCCCCGGGGTATACTCTGGCCTGGGCTAAACTATCCCCGGGTTTAATCTGGGCAGGGCTTAATTTGGCCTGCTACACCGGTAAATTCCTTCTCATCTTCATGCGGTGAGTATTCATGTTTGCAGTCGTTTGCCACGTCTTCTGATGATGTCACTGACACGACGGTCATCATCGTATCAAAATCAGAAGTGGAATTTTACATTCAGGACACAGACGAGCGCACAGAGAAACGTCACAGGGCTGCTATCGGGAAATATCAGCACTATGGGAACGCTGCTCGACCAATTAGACTCAGCGGAGCGGAACTAACTGCTGTATACTGCTACTTCTCGGGGAGGGAAAAAAAGGGAACATCAGACAACAAACATGTCCTGGAAGACGACGGGGAAATTTCTCCATCGGTACCAGCTTCAGTTATTCATATTCACGTTGAACAAAGTGCTTTCACACGAATCCTCGGCTCATGAGTGTGTTTCCTGCACAAATATTAAACCCATGTTCATTCTGTTCAGTTCCCTTAAACGCCGCTGATGTATTTACGGCTGCTTTTAACTTTAATCGATCTGGCCTCGTTTCAAATCCTGCCTGCTGGTTATTAAAGCACCAAGCATGCTCTTTATTCAGGGGGAGAAAGTGGCATTCAGGTGCAAGGCTGAAGCTGGTGTGTGTGTGTGTGTGTGAGAGAGAGAGACATCATTAAGGCATGTTAAATTAAAAATAAAATGACAGGAAAAACATGCCCAGACTGACGCGGCTCTGATTAATCATCTTTATGCTGAAGGGACAAAGGTTAAAAAAAAAAAGAATGAAAGAAAGCACACAGGAAATGAGAGTTCTGTGCGAAAGCGTTCTGTAAAACTCTGTGTTTTTCAAGGAATCAAAACACTCGGTCCTCAATGACGAGCCAATTAACAGCACCAGTTACACACAAGGCAAAATGGGTTGGCATGGCAACGAAATTTGGGATTGTTAGTGGTCCATTAGGGGTGTGTGTGTTACAGTGCTTTACTGTGCCACAAATCTGTTGTTCAATGGGAAAAAAGTAATTTAAAAATCCACCCAAAAAATGTGTGATGGAATATTTTCAAGGTGAAAACTGGATAAAGAAAAAAAACTGAACAGTCATTTCTATTATGCCATGGATTATTATTATAATTATTATTATTATAACAAAGATGTCCGATGATCCTGGTTCGGAGATCCAGAGCCAACACTTGAGCTCAGGGAACAAAAGGAAGTCAATCCTGGAAGTGAATATTTCCTTTGCAGGGAATACGGGGAAACAGGAATACACTGGGAAACGAACAGGAACGGGGTACTGGGGAACACAGAGCAATACGAGGGAAACATGAGGAAGATGGGAAGAAAGAAAATTGAGGAATGGGGGGGAAATCAGGAATATTGTTAGAAATTATGGCACAAACAGGAAACATGGATGATATCGGAAAGTGGGAAAATACATGAGGGAAAAGGGATAGGTATGGAAAACATGATACTGGGAATATCGGGAAGAAATGAAAGATTATGTGGAGTAAGAGGAAAATGAGTAATACATGAGATGTTGGGAATATGGGGAAAAGAAACGACAGCAGCGATGGGCAAAGAGAAATATTGTTAATGTTAGGAATCTGGGAAAATGAAGCGAGAGAACAGGAAATATTTGAGATTTTGGGAATATAGGAAACCTGAAGATTATGGGGAATTGGAGAAAAATCAGGAATACACTGATTAATGATGTGGTATCCTGGAAATACTGGAAAACTGAAGATTTTGAGAAATAAGGAATACATGGTATATTGGGAATGTGGGGAAAAGAAAATATCAGCAATTGGCAATATTGTCAAGAATGTGGGCAAAATAAAGAGGATGGACAATCAGGAAAAACAAGAACTCTCTCAGAATTTGGGAATATTGGAAAATTGAAAAATTTGGGAATAAGAGGAATATGAGACTACATAAAATAGTGGGAACAATAAGAATATGGGGACTGGGAATTGTGTGTGATACTGGGAATATGGGAAAGTATATAAGGGAAAAGACGAGTATGAGGACTTTTGGGGAAATTAACTATGTGGAATTATTGGGACTCTTGGAAAGATTATGGGGAATTAGAAGAAGATATCTAATACTTGAAATGTCAGGAAAGTGGGGGAAAGGAATAAAATAAAGATCATGGAGAATAAGAGGAAAATGGGAAACGTATAGGAATTTTGGACAACACGGAATACACTGGGAAGAATTAAGACGATGGGGAGCATGGAAAATGGTAAATATAGGGAATACTGGGAAGGTGTGAAAAATGCAGACTGTTGAAAATAAGAGGAAACAGGGCCATCTCTGGGATACTGGGAATACGGGGGAAACAAGTACAGTGAATATGGGAAAAGTGAAGAATATGGATAATCTGGGATCTATTGGGAATGTGTGAAAGAACATCCAGGAATATGGGACAATTCTGTGTGTCTCTGTGGCGTGTGTAAAAATAAATAATTGTATGAAGGACTTTTTGTGAATGTGAGGAACACAGTGTGAGATCAGATGATCAGACTGCTGTGTGTTGGATTCAAAACGGCGCCTCCTTCCTGAAAGTGAAGAATTCCTGAAGAAGGTTGTAAATACATCAACCTGCCGTGTTCCGGTTTCCGAGACATTCCGCTTTGAAGCATCAGAAAGGGAGACGGATAAGACGCTCAGCGGCTGCAGGGCACGTCTGGAAGTTTTATATGGTCACATCTCACCTCTGCGCCTGAAGGACTGAAGGTCTCAACACCACAGCGAAAACGTCATGGACTCGGAGCTTTCGAGACAAAGTCCGGGCCGCGGAAGAAGGAAAAACCGCACAAGGTTAATATCGGTGAACAGGGCAAGTCCCACGGCGACAGGAAAATAAACACACACCTGAGGTTCAGACTTTTATCTTTATCTTGTGGTAGAGCTTTTTGGATAAAAGTGATGTCGCAATTACAGTGATGTGGTGACAGGAAGTGCACTAAAGCACGCTTTTTAAAACCTCGGCTTGGAAAGTTGGTGGCAATTTCCATTAATGCACTGCAAATACACTGGAGGAGCATGACCAGCTGAATTTCCAATGAGGAGTGTGTCATTCAGAGAGAGTGTGTGTGTGTGTGTGTGCTGTCTGAATGGTGCCAAGTGAAAACTGGAGTCTTTTAAAGGCTTTTGTGATGTCAATCCAAGAAAAATGATCACAAATTATGATTAAACATTAAAAATAATGCTGCGAGTGCCTTTATATACAGCTCCCTTCATCATTATATTCACAACAGTATAATCTATTAGACATTAGCCCCGCCCACTTTATAGTAAAATGAGAAAATTTCTGACCAGACATGCATAAGAAATTACAAGTTTCCAAACTCTGAGTGGGAAAAGTCCATCGATCTCAAAAACATTTCATATTCTGTATTTCGTATCATATTTGTTCAGACTTTAACGCAGCTTCTGTTTGTATTTAATGTTTTAAAATCATGAACTACAGCAAGATACTTAAAAAATAATTTCACTTTTGCAAAAAAAAAAAAGTTTTCGCAAATTTACAGATTCATACATGTGGACACTGAAAAGCTAAAATTCTACACTTAACAATATTAGAATTATTTACTTCTGTTTGCTAAAATAAACTAAAAAATTTAAATTCACTGAAATGAAAGTAAAATCAGAAAAATCTACAACAAAGAAAGGAAAGACAGGAAAAATAATATCTTCCAAATTTATATTAAAAATTTCCGATTTGTTTTGCAGAGAAACGACTTCTCCAGAGGAATGGTACGCTCCGGGACGCTCCACTTCTCAAACAATGATCAAAGAAAATAGACACACACACACACACACACACAGGAAACACACACACGTTTAAAATAATAAACAGCTCAAAGCTAATGTCAATCATGCACGCTCATTTGAGTATTCTGCCCCGCCCACTCATATCAGCAGCTGGTGCGTGAGTTTTGGATGTTTAATAGAAGACAGGTTTGGGATCATACCAACGTTCTTCTTATAATTTCAGCGTCCCACTGCGGGATTTAATCCTTGTTACCGTGACAACTCCAAAGGAAAAAAAAGTCTCAAACATAAAAAGAAATGACGGAAAGAGCAGACGGGGCAGAGAATTAAAGGAGAACAACAATCATTCAGCAAAACTCAAGTGGTGATGTCACCTGCATGAAATTATATAAAATATAAGGTGTGAGATGTGAATGAGCCCAGTGTGACAGAACACACCTGCCCCCTTTATAATGCCCCGCCCCCTTTATAACAACCCCACCCCTTTATAACACCCCGCCCCTTTTATAATTACCACGCCCCTTTTATAATACCCCGCCCCCTTTATAACAACCCCTGCCCCCTTTATAACGCCCCCGCCCCCTTTATAACACCCCGCCCCCTTTATAACGTCCCCGCCCCCTTTATAATGCCCCCGCCCCCTTTATAACAATTCCTCACTCTTTATAACGCCCCACCCCCTTTTATAATGACCCCGCACCCTTTATAACGCCCCACCCCCTTTTATAATGACCCCGCACCCTTTATAACGCCCCACCCCCTTTTATAATGACCCCGCACCCTTTATAACGCCCCACCCCCTTTTATAATGACCCCGCACCCTTTATAACACCCCTGCCCCCTTTATAACAACCCCTCACCCTTTATAACGCCCCCGCCCCCTTTATAACGCCCCCGCCCCCTTTTATAATGACCCCGCACCCTTTATAATGCCCCTGCCCCCTTTATAACGCCCCTGCCCCCTTTATAACAACCCCACGCCCTTTATAATGCCCCTGCCCCCTTTATAACGCCCCTGCCCCCTTTATAACAACCCCACGCCCTTTATAATGCACCGTGCCCTTTATAATGCCCCCACCCACTTTATAAGACAGAGATCGAGTGAGAGAGGCAGAGAGACTCAGAGAGACAGACAGTGAGAATGAGAGACAGAAGCAGACAGAGAAAGAGACAAAGAGAGAGCGAGTGACAGAGACAGACAGACAGATAGAGACAGAGAGACAGACAGAGGGTGAGACAGACAGACAGAGGTCCAGCTCTCACAGTGTGTATTTAGCATAACAAAAGAGATGCAGCACTCGAGTCCCTCGCCACTGGGCACCTCATCTCATTACCAGCAGATGAATAACAATTACCCAGCTCTGTGTGTGTGTGTGTGTGTGTGTGTGTGTGTGTAAAAGCAGGCCTCAGGCACAGCAATAACGCCTTTTCGTTTCGAGTGACACTGTCTAATCGAGCACCTAGAAAAACACACACACACAGGTTTTTCCGGCTTTATGAGGACCTCCCACTGAGGTCACGAAAGCTGGAGCTCATTACTGCAACACTGAAACCGAATCTTAACTGAAACCTTTTCCCAAATTTATTTGTTTGTTTCTTTATGTATTTTGTGGGAAAAGGATTTTTTTTCCCCCACCCGGTGATTGTGGGGACATTTTGGTCCTCATAAGGTACGAAATGAATAGTCATGACTCCCGTTCCTCTGTGCTGTAACAGAGACGGCTTTTAGAGGTTTTTACATCATTGGAACACGATACAGTCCAGGTAGAAAGACCAGAATCTCTCGACACACTGATTGCTTTCTGATGACGGCATAAAAGCACACGTTCCTCATGAGATGCGTTATATCCCCCCCAGGAACTTAACGACACTTTAGTTCCTGAAATGTGTGTACACTCTCCCTGCTCCTTCACAGTCTTCATCCCTCGCTCATTTCTTCTTTCTCTCTCAGTCATTACAGAACCGAGTGAGACGCAGCGCTCGCGAGCCAACACCACGGCACTCACTTCCACTGAGTTTACCGGACCATGTCACTGCTGAAGTCCGGACTCCAATTGGTCAGAAGGTGTTGACTAAAATTTTACAGTTGAGCTGCGACATATCACAGGTTTATAATCGTTTCACATTTCTGGGAGGAGTTTCCATTCAGACTGGTTGCTATGGAGATACAAGATTGATATCATGACGTACTTTTCTCTTCGTCCATTTCAATTTTCTAAAATAATTACAACCTGACCGGAGGTGGCCGATTTTCTGTTAAATCGTGTCCTTCACCTCAAAATTGTCATTTTTAAAATTGTGCTCGTCTCCTCTTGAGAGTAAAATTTATTTTTTTAATAAATGAAATATTTTCATGATTTGTGGTTTCTCTGTCACAAAAAAATGACGAGCTGTTTTTTTTTTGTGGTTTGAATGTTTATAGCTGCGATAAATCACGTATGCGAATGTGCCACGGTGTGAAATGTAACTAAAGACAGATAAAAAGTACGACACGCTCTTTACTGATTGAAAAATCATTTTTGGTAAACTGCTGTTGTATAAGGGGAATAAAACATGTTGTGGTGTACTGTTACAGGAAAATAATCAACGATGTGGTGGGAACAGTAACTCCGCCTCTTTAACTCCAAACGTAAACGCATGTCAGACGCTCGTTCGGATTTATTCCTCAGTGTGCGTTTTCGTCGCCAAGTGGCTCGCCGGCACTAAAGACATGCAAATCAGCGTCCTAAATATGCCTCCTCGGTCATTTGAATATTCATTCATCGACCCCTCCCACACCCCCTCACCCCGGGTCTTGGGCTTGAACTTGTTCAACTTGCTTTGCATAATTAATTCCATATCTCCTGTTTGGAGAGAGAAACATAATCCGTCAAACACGGAAAGGAAATGAGGATGGCGTGGACGAAGAAAAAGAAAAACGGAGCGAGGACGAGTGCGATACAAGAGTAGATAAGGGTAAGGAACGGTTACTATGGTTACAAACCAAGAGTATATCCAGGTTCGGAATTGATATCCAAGTACAACCAGTATTTATATCTAAAATGTGTTTTTCAAACGCCTTGAGAAAATCTGAGAATTTCTCCAGTTACTCCTCTTCAAACAGGAAGTTGATCGAAAGCAGATTTTGGGATGAACCTTGATATTAGGCTGGTTTGGTTAGCATGCCCTTTGACCCCCAGTGACAGGAGATAACGAGAGGTCGCAGAACAGCGCACTGACTCGAAGGCATCAGGTGGGGCAGCTCAAGGGCAGGTGTGAGAGCCCGGGGCTGAAAGTGGCACACTGTTCATGTGGCTGGTGTGAGGTGCATCAGGGGTGTGTCCTGGGACCGATCACAAGTTTACATTGTACCATTTCTTCATAGTGAGTGTTGATTAGCAATAAAATTTGAAAACAATAATAGATTATGTTTATAGCCTTAATATCAGATGATGCCCACATCCAAGACTTTAATTCACCTCGAGTATGTTTTGAAACATATCTTCAAGTTTACTCTTAATTTCACACTTAATTCAGTCTTCATTTCGTCAGAAAACGTTGCTGCTTGAGTAAAACACATCAACAGTGGGGTGGTGTGACGAAGCAGAGCTACTGTTCCATTCGAAGGTTGATTATTTTTCCACAGCAACCCGTCCTGCCCACATCCCTGTGAACGTTCATCAGCACGTTCGGACCAATCAGGATTCAGAATCCAACAGCGCTGTGGTGGGAAAGTTTTTCTCCCATTTCTAGGTGACTTCGCTGTGTGTGATGGAGCACGCCCGAGCCGCTCCATCCAGACTGGATGATGTGCGCTTCCCACGATTGTGTCAGGAAAAGCTTTGTGCACCGTCGCTCTGGGGGGGAAGGATGACAGGAACAGTGTGGATCTGAGAAGAGAGGTGGCAGCTTCCTCGCAATCATACGACAAGGCCTTCCTCTGTTCCTGGGCTCTCCGAGATACTTCCACTTCACTCTCCGAGCATCAGGACGACAGACAGCACACGACAGCTCTGGAGCGCAAAGCGTTACAATATTCTACTTGTCCTGAAGAGGGAAAGCGCCTCAGCCCAAGTGTCCTCTCAACAAGGCGAGTGTTTTAGGTGGAACGAGAAACCTTCGAGATCAAAATCTGGTTATGAAGAACCATTTTAATGATCTGGATCAGAGGAGTTTGGTTCGGTTCCCTTAAAGCTCCAGCTTTAGAGCTAACCTGAAGACGATCATCGAATACAAGAACCACACCAAAGCTCAGTTTGCCATCAAGACAAGTACCGTATGAGCAAAAAACGGACATAATTCCCAACATCCAAGGCTTATGAAGAGCTCCAAGTGTCAACAGGGAGCTTACTTTGATTCTAAGCTTGGAAATGAAGGCTTTGGTGGCATATCATGAGAAGCGTATTCCATTTGAAGAGCAACACACAGTTTATTTCACATTCTTTCTCCAACGAGTCTTCCAACTGAGGTTGTCCAGTCCATAAACGTGTCAAGGAACGAGCTCAAGGAATTCTGGGATTGTGATTCAAAACAATCAAATCAGATCAACTTCAGGATGAAACTGCACCACGAAACAAATCTGATCTCAGTAAACTTGCGGACACGTCCCCCCTGCCGCGACACGAGAGCGTACGACAGCGGCGTCCTACATTTTCCCGTGACCCCATCCGTCCACATCAGGAGCACACAAACACTAATAAAGAGTCGGAAACCATCCAAATCAAAGGCGAAAGCAAGGAGCAGGAAGGACTAAAACGGGGGCAGATGCAGAAATGATGGGCTCTGCACAGCGGAGACTCGCCTGATAAAAGGATTAACCGCTTCAGAGCTCACTTTGGGGAAGAGAAGACATTTCTGCAGGGGGGCGAATGGATGGAGAGCGAGTCTATTCCTGTGCTTTTCCTTCCGTGAGCCGATCTCCTCTCTCGCTTCCTGCGTCTTCACCGTGCTATCAGGCGCCCACGGGGTGAACTCCCCCTCATATTAAGACGAGTCCTTTCGAGAGGAATAATCAGAATCTCTGCTTCTCTCCCTCGCCGAATGCACTAGTCATCTGCCCAGACTAACGTAAGGAGATTATCTAGGCAACAGCAAAGCTGTCGTCTAAACTCGTTAATTTAATCCCCTAATCCGCCGATAATTGGCGAGTCTGCAACTGACATTTCGCTGCACGTTTCATATCAAAGAAAATAAAAAGGATGGCTCGGTGAACCCGGCCCAGACTCAGACAGGCTCGAGCATTAGCGTTGGCTGCTAACAGCAGGGGCGCTAACCTGTGCTGAATGCAAGAACTTGAAAATCATCGCCGTCCAGGGGAACTTTTCACTTTTTTGATTAGTTATTGACGTGGCCCAGGGACACGGCTTTTCAAAGCTGACAATGAGCCATTTGATCCCTGTTCCTCCTGTGATGGGGCTTTGAGGGAAAACTTTGCAGACGAAGCCTGCAGGGCGAGGTATTTCAAAGCAGGCTTTTCTTCTCAATGACTGAGCTGAGTATAAGACGATTGAAGAAAACTTCCATTTGGGCATTCGCGTCTCTGATTTAAAACCACGCTCCTTTACAACACAGATAACCAGATTCAAACGAGAAGCCTCAGACAGGGTGGCGTGTTTTCGGGCATATTTGCAAAGTTGTTTTTTTTTTTTTGGACTACACTCGCCAAAACCAAAAAGAAGCAAAGTTAACAGTTCCCAAGATGAGGAGGTTAATCAGTCAGGTTAACATTTCCCAGACTCTGAAACAGCTCGCCAGATGTCTTATTTATAGAAGCAGCTTTTCATCATGAGTCCAGACAGAAAGAAAGATGGAATAAAGTGATGTGCTCTGAGACAATCGGAGTCTGATGTCGGAGACAAGATGTCAGAAATCTTCAAGTTCCAGCTTTACCTCTGACTGACCTCCAACACTGGAGACTCCTTCCAGAAATGTTAAACATTTCTCCTCACATATCAAACATGACACACATTTAAGTCATTTGTGTTTGATGCAAGTCCCTGTGAACGAGCTGAGACAAGCCCAAGTATAAACCTGTGGTTTGAAACTTCACGAATGAGGAACACGAGTGAAGAACGTTGTTCTTGCACTCTGACACTGCAGAAAAGTTTATCAACTCGTGAAAAACGTTGCATGACTGAGGAATGTGTGAACCGTGGACCAGTTGTCGAGCTGCTTTTTTAAATCAGTTGGTTACATTGCGAACCATGTTGAAAAGCAACTTGCGCAAGTGAAATCAGCAGGACATGAGGAAAAATGGCCAAGAATCTGCTGCATGGTAAGCAAAATCCTCATACAACCTTCTCTTGCCTCACGAGAACTCTGACCACTTCTGACTCATCAGTCGTTATTTGCGAGTGTGTTGTACGCACGAGATCTTCGCTGTAAATCACTCTGGAAGGCCTTGGCGTGTTGCCACGTCTGGTCCGTGTCTCTGCAAGCCCCCAGTTCACCAATAAATCCCCTCCTTTTCATGCTCTTTCACTCCTTTCTTTTCTCCAAACGGCTCGTGTTTGTCTCTCTCTCCATCCCATCCTGCCAGGATTAGATGGGATGTTCCTGAAAAGAAACAAAGCCTTTTAGCCTTCACTCTTTTTCCCCCTGACCCAACCACAGCTGCTGTTTTCTTTCTGCATCTGTTTTAACAGTTTCCTTTGATGGGTTTCGTTCCCTCCTCAAAAGAGATCACAAGTCTTCCACAGACCTCCTCTACGAACAGTTCTTATTTCTGGCACTCAGACCTTTGTATCCGTGTATGCGGGCGTGAGGATTTGTTTCCCCCAGTGCATTCTGACAGCGTAATGATTTTTCGCATTGTTGAGACAAAACGCTTGGTGCAGGAGTGCAGTCTTGTGTCTCGCCTTAATTCTGGTTTCCGTACGTGTGTACGTGTACGCACCATGACGGCACAATCTGTTGGTGTTACAAACACACTGTGGCCTGGGAACAGCTTGATCACAGATATTGTAACAGAAGAAGCAATCGCAACATCAGGATTTTTCCTGAGCTGTAATCCTGGATGTTCTGTGTTCTGGAAGTGGCCGGAACATTGGGAGAAGCCATGGTCTAATGGTGAAGGAAGCAGCTTTGGGACCAAAAGGTTGCAGGTTTGATTCTCTGGACCAGCAAAAATGGCTGAAGTGCCCTTGAGCAAGGCACCTAACCCCCACCTGCTCCGGTTATGCCGTACATTGCTCTGGATAAGAGCGTCTGCTAAATGCCTGTAATGTAATATAACATTAATCCCAGTCTGGTTTCCAGTGCAGCTCAAAGCAGGCAAATTCTCCATAATCCTGCATTTTGTTGACAGATTACCAAGTGAGCCGTGAATTTGGTTAATCTTCTTGCCAAGGTACCACATGAGCCAAAGAGGGGTATGTGGGTGGAGTAAGAAATAGTGCAGAACACTCACTGGTCAGAGAATGGCCATGATTCCGAGAGCCTTTTCCCCCCAGCCAACATCGCAGAATGATCTCAAGTAGTAGAGTAGTGACAATTTTATTCCCCCCAGTACAGTTTTCTTGCCTCTGACATCAAGCCTGTTTTTAGGCCTCTTACCTGTAATCCAGGTAAAGTTCACCTTCTTTTACTTCCAGTCAATCCCAAATAGGTGCTGTAATCCCGACCTGGTACACCGTATCCAAGTTTGCGCTCAATCTTCTCGCTTGTGATGAATTCTTATAGTACTGGCCTTTATTTGCGTCACTCGCTGTAATTGCAACAAGCTCACCCTGTCTCATGCTCAGTAGTTCACCCTGAGGAAAACATAAAGAGGCGCCTTGCAAACTCTGCCATCAAATCGTCGATAGCTAACTCGCCGAGCTAATTCTCTGGCAAAACTGCAGTGTATAGCTGCAATGCATTCTGGGACTCTGAGACCAATGTTTGTCCCCAGGTCTCCATGACTTGCATACTGGATTTCTCAGAAACACGGAAAACATGGAGTGAGAAAAGACGTTTCATTTTCAGGAGGCGACAGTGAAACCTGACCATTATCACTGAAGCTTGAGGTCATAACGGTGTTAGCGATGTTTCAGCGTGACACAAAACCTGCTAACTTCACAGGAAGAACAAAAGTACATCAGCAACCCATAAAGGGAGTTTTGTCTCCAAGTGACTACGGTGGTTCTCTCGAAATCTGATCACCCAGCAACGGGATTATTTTCAAAACAAAACCCAGCAGTTATGATGTCTTGCTAACGTCTGGGGGAAAAAAAAAACACGAAGCGACAAATGTCCTGCTTATTAATGTACTGAAGAAATTCATATTACTCAGTAAGTCTCAAAGTTACTCACTCACAGTATGTGCAAGCACACTTCAAATGAGAGAAAAGTAAAAGACAGAAGGGCCAACGGGTGTGTAACCGCTACACACACCCCTTTTAACACGAGCCTTTACAGCGTTAACACAGTGTTTTACAGTTTCCTCCCGAGCTTCGCTCAACACAGCTCTATTTTCCAGATTTTGCCCATAAATCAGCCAGTGATCTGAGACTCAGAGACATTTTAACACATCCTGTACGGATACAATTACACGAGAGATATTGTAAAAAAAAAAAAAAAAATCTAAATAAATCCCACACATCTGGGCTGAGAGGTGAGAATCTGCACAATAAGACATTCTCCAAATTGTACAATTCTTATTCTTTAATATAAGAAGGGCTGATTTTTTTGTTTTTGCCAAAAATTCCTGTTTATTCCCAAAATCCAAGATAATATTCTGAAAAGCTTTCATAACGTCCCATTCATATCCTTCCTGCTCCGTCTGAGAGCCAGATGGAAAAAATTGCAGGACTAAAGACCTGGTTCTGAGATCGGGGCATGAAGTGAAATTTCTGTGACTTAAAACGGCCAAAAATTAAACGTGCAGAAAAAAAAAAAAAAAGATTCACATGGCAACTTTTCCTCTCCAACATTCTGGACAGGTTTTGTATAAAAAAACAAACAAACAAACAAAAAACTATGCAGTGTGCTGTTATCGGACAAATATTCCCATCACACAACGGTGATTAGTTTCCGACAGTAGCATGTTGCCAAGTGTTTTATTTCTCTTACAGCACACCAATCTGCCAACGATTACAATTATTTACCAATCAAAGACTTACGTCATACTTTTTCCCTTCTTTATAGTTACATTTAATGTTCGTGAAACAAGTTAGTTCCTGTTGTCACTGATGTCATAGCAGCGATAAACGGTCATTCCCTCTCCAGCCTCTCTTTATTCTCTCTCAAAGACAAAAAGAAAAAAAAAATCGCAAGCTGCGATATTTTATCAACAAACTGTAAAGCATAAACTCAGAAAATGCCAAGTTTCAGCTTTGGCTCCGACTGTTCCAACACACTGACACTGGAGACTCCTTCCAGAAATGTGACAAACATCTCTTTACTGAATAAAAACCTCGCCATAGCAATGATTAGCTGGTATTTTGACCATCTGTTACTATAGAAACGATAATGTATTCGAACGAGCGCATTAATCCAAATGTGATTGGTCAGGGCGGCTGTTTTAGAAAACTCATCAACACTTTGTGACCAATCAGAGTCCTGTGATGTGAAGCTGAATGAAGAAGATCTGGAATACGTTTCTTTCATGACTTTTTTTTTTCTCTTGCAGTAAACACACTTCAAAATAGCATAATTTTGTCTGGGGCTGAAATATTTTCCAAACAAACAAACAAAAAGCAAAGTGGGAGAAGATGGTGTGAAAGGTTCTCGCAGGCCTCCACGACTGATGACGGATTAAAAGCAGGCGAACAAAACAAAGCAAACACTCGAGCGTCTGCAGGTTCCATCCTGTTCTCAGTGTTCACGAGGCGTTCCTCAGGAGAAGTGGAGTCACCTCAGAACAACAAAGTCCAACGCTCGGAGACAAACTTTCAAACGGTTGAGATGGAGAGAGTCGACTCCTCACTTTATACTTCAGCCTGAGTGAGGAAGAAGACGAGGTCAAGGTTTTGGATTTTTCTGTCTAGACGGCTTTTCATCTCGCCGTGGAGGATTTAGTGTTCCTTCAGGCACGGAGAAGAGCGCAGGATGAAAGGACGGGGTTTTCCCCAACGCTGGACTACAGATTAGCGCCTTGCAGGCTCCTCCAGGACCTCCTGCTCCTCTGGAACATGGAGAACGTGGCCAGAAGCTCTGAACATCTCCTCAGAGTGCGTTCATGGCTCACGGCTCGCTGACTAACACGCTAACTTCTGAATATGCAGCTTCACTCGAAGCCTGGAGGACGGCTGATCGACGATTATTTATGTTTCGTTCGACTGAAGGTTGCGTTTGAAGGTGTGCGCGTGTGTGTGTGTGTAAGATACACTCGTCGAGTATTTTTCCAGTATTCTGCTTTGCAGCATTGACAAGCAAGATCACGCTCTCAATCGGCCACACAAACACCATCAGGTCTGTATACACCCAGCGGCCACGTTAATCGGAACGTGTTGTTGATTCTGAGATCCCTGTTCTTGGCTGCAGGAGTGGAACCCAATGTGGTGTTCTTTCTGCTGTTGCATACGGAGATGCTTTTCTGATCACCACGGTTGTAAAGAGTGATTATACGAGTTACGATATACTTCCTGGAAAAAAAAAAAGCTCGAGCCACCTTGAACGTGTCAATTTTCTGATCTCTGCCCCTCTCTTATCAACAAGGCGTTTACTTTCCACCCACAGAACTGTCACTCGCTCACTCACTCACTCGATGGATGTTGTTTGTTTTTCGCACCATTCTGTGTAACTCGAGAGACTGTTTGTTGTGTGTGAAAACCCCAGGAGGAGATCAGCAGCTTCTGAAATACTCAAACCCATACCACGGTGAAAGAAAGTCACACGAAAGCATTAACCGAAGCTCTCGATTTGTATCTGCGTGATTTTGTGCTGCTGTCGAGGGATCAGCCGATGAGAGAACTGCATCGAACAGAAGAAGAGGCGGACGTATGGTGGTTCCTGATCAAGTGGCCGATGACTGTACTCCACAAACACGATGAGTCCGCTGTGGGCGTGTCCCAAACCGCGCACACTCTCGTCACTGTATAGGCCACACGAGTGAACCCTTCCCAGCGAGCAAGCGTGGGTCAGTAAATCAGTCAATAAAACAGAGCAAAGAATAAAAAGTAAA
Source organism: Neoarius graeffei (assembly GCF_027579695.1). Classification (NCBI taxonomy): domain Eukaryota; kingdom Metazoa; phylum Chordata; class Actinopteri; order Siluriformes; family Ariidae; genus Neoarius; species Neoarius graeffei. The sequence goes on along the minus strand of NC_083573.1, from coordinate 2,902,011 downwards.
ATAAAAAGAATCATTTAAAATGGAAAATAAGGGCGTGAGGGTAAGAGTGGAGGGGTTCAGCTGGTTTCCAGCGCAGTGGAGGAAGAAAAGGAGTCTTTTAGGAATAACTGATGAATATTTCAGCTTCTCTACTAAACCCGAAAATACAGAGAAAACAAACCGTACAATATCCAAATGGGCTTTTTCTCCCCCTCCCCCGCTGAAGCCATTAGAGCACATTTCCATATAAATTGTTGCGCTGCTAAACAAGCTCGTGTTATTGCAGTGTAAAGTTGATTCGGTGGCGCAGCTGGCTTCTCCGCCTCACTGTAATTATGTGTGTGTGTGTGTGTGTGTGGGCATTGTGTCTCCTGCCTGCTGCACAATCTTCTCGTTACTCATGCAGATCAATTAGCGTACCGTACCCCTCCCCCCCCCAACACACGTGCGTGCGGATGACTGAGGTGATGGTGATCAGAAACGTGATTTCACGCATCACACCTTAAATTCTGCAGACACGTAAAATATCGAGTCGAGTTCTTCTCATTGTTTAATTGCAGCTGCTCGTGGAAGATGATTATGGCAGTTAGCTGCTAGCATAAACGCACGCTAATCAAATTGATAAGCAAATCTGTCGCGGACGAACAGCAGCAGGATCTGGGGGGGAATACAAACAAACAAACAAACAAGCAAGCAAGCAAGCAAACAAACTTCCCTCCAGTAAAATTCAAATCAATCATCCAGACCTGGAATTTAATCCTGAAACAAACATCTGTTTAAAAATCAATTCAACTTTAATTAAACTTAATAGTGGTTTCCAAAAAAAAAAAAAAACCCTTCCAAAAGCACAGGCTCTGTTCCACAGACTTTTAATTCAGTATTTCAAAATCACACGAAATATTAATGAGCCTTTACATTGATATTCTTATTTACTTTATTATAAATGATCCATTTCCCCTGAAGTAAACAGTCGTTAATCAAATCATTTAGCTGAAGACGCTTCCCCTGTTTTGGCTTTTATATTTCATTTTAGCTCCATAATTAGTTTCACATTCATTTTGTTTTATTTATATTTTATTTCTTTCTTCATTTGATTATTTAAAAGTGTTGAACGTTTGCATGGATTTGAATATTGAATTAATATTCATGAGTATTTTGAGTTTTTAGTCGTGCTGTTTAGTCTGAGGAAGAGCTGAGTGAGGAACCAAAAAAACAAGGTGTGAAACTTCTTTATATTCATTAAAATAATGTAAAAATAATCCGAGACTATTTCTCTCTGTGGGGGGCGGGGTCAGTCAGACTCAACACATTTAACTCCTCCTTCCCCGATTCGTTTCTCATATGATTCTTAATATAAGTGAACGATAAACTCAACTCGGTTTAGGATTCGGCTACAGAACAGAAATAAATAAACCAATCGAAACTACTCTGACATTTACAGTGGTGCTTGAAAGTTTGTGAACCCTTTAGAATTTTCTATATTTCTGCATAAATATGACCTAAAACATCATCAGATTTTCACACAAGTCCTAAAAGTAGATAAAGAGAACCCAGTTAAACAAATGAGACAAAAATATTATACTTGGTCATTTATTTATTGAGGAAAATGATCCAATATTACATATCTGTGAGTGGCAAAAGTATGTGAACCTTTGCTTTCAGTATCTGGTGTGACCCCCTTGTGCAGCAATAACTGCAACTAAACGTTTGCGGTAACTGTTGATCAGTCCTGCACACCGGCTTGGAGGAATTTTAGCCCGTTCCTCCGTACAGAACAGCTTCAACTCTGGGATGTTGGTGGGTTTCCTCACATGAACTGCTCGCTTCAGGTCCTTCCACAACATTTCCATTGGATTAAGGTCAGGACTTTGACTTGGCCATTCCAAAACATTAACTTTATTCTTCTTTAACCATTCTTTGGTAGAACGACTCGTGTGCTTAGGGTCGTTGTCTTGCTGCATGACCCACCTTCTCTTGAGATTCAGTTCATGGACAGATGTCCTGACATTTTTCCTTTAGAATTCGCTGGTATAATTCAGAATTCATTGTTCCATCAATGATGGCAAGCCGTCCTGGCCCAGATGCAGCAAAACAGGCCCAAACCATGATACTACCACCACCATGTTTCACAGATGGGATAAGGTTCTTGTGCTGGAATGCAGTGTTTTCCTGTTAAACCAAAAAGTTCTATTTTGGTCTCATCTGTCCACAAAACATTTTTCTAATAGCCTTCTGGCTTGTCCACGTGATCTTTAGCAAACTGCAGACGAGCAGCAATGTTACTTTTGGAGAGCGGTGGCTTTCTCCTTGCAACCCTGCCATGCACACCATTGTTGTTCAGTGTTCTCCTGATGGTGGACTCATGAACATTAACATTAACCAATGTGAGAGAGGCCTTCAGTTGCTTACAAGTTACCCTGGGGTCCTTTGTGACCTTGTTGACTATTACACGCCTTGCTCTTGGAGTGATCTTTGTTGGTCAACCACTCCTGGGGAGGGTAACAATGGTCTTGAATTTCCTCCATTTGTACACAATCTGTCTGACTGTGGATTGGTGGAGTCCAAACTCTTTAGAGATGGTTTTGTAACCTTTTCCAGCCTGATGAGCATCAACAACGCTTTTTCTGAGGTCCTCAGAAATCTCCTTTGTTCGTGCCATGATACACTTCCACAAACATGTGTTGTGAAGATCAGACTTTGATAGATCCCTGTTCTTTAAATAAAACAGGGTGCCCACTCACACCTGATTGTCATCCCATTGATTTGAAAACACCTGACTCTAATTTCACCTTCAAATTAACTGCTAATCCTAGAGGTTCACATACTTTTGCCACTCACAGATATGTAATATTGGATCATTTTCCTCAATAAATAAATGACCAAGTATAATATTTTTGTCTCATTTGTTTAACTGGGTTCTCTTTATCTACTTTTAGGACTTGTGTGAAAATCTGATGTTGTTTTAGGTCATATTTATGCAAAAATATAGAAAACTCTAAAGGGTTCACAAACTTCCAAGCACCACTGTATGTGTTTTATTAATTTCTTTATAAAGTAATTTATGATTCACGAACTGATCCAGCGCGTGTACAGTAAATTACTGCGGTTGCCAGATTCAAAATATTCCCTCCTGTTTTCCTCCAGGTCTAATTTAGATTCGACAGCGCAGAATCAGAGATTAATAACTCCGAGAGAGAGAGAGAGAGAGAGAGAGAGAGAGAGAGAGAGAGAGAGTGTGTGAGAGAGAGAGAACATGGAAAATATGAAGTGGTCAGGGTTGCCAGATTGGATTAAGTTAAATCAGACCAGAAAAAATGTCAGATATAGAGAATACACTGATATTTGCCAGGGTTGCCAGATTGGTTAGAGGGGAAAATGAGATACACTTTGTCAATAAACAACTTCAGGCAGAGTCAGACAGATGGATGGATGGATGGATGGATGGATGGATGGACAGATCAATGACTGTTGATGGACTGAGTCAAATACGCCATGATCAGAAATACAATTCCAAATTAGTTGCCAGATTGGGGTTTTTTGTGTATTTCCCATTAAAAGCATTCAAACATCGACAGTGTCTCATAAATGTAAATAAAATTGCAGTGCGATACACTGACAGATATCTTGAACACACACACATGCGTTAACAGAGACAGAGACGATAGACACCTCACTCTCATAGACACGAAGAGACATGTCAACGTGCGTGTGGTTTATAGAGACAGTTAATTAACACAGTCGTACAAAAATGCAGCTCAAACATGGAGGAAGTGACACACAGAGGATTCCCTTTTACAGTCACGGAGAGAAAACAACAACAACGTTTAAATCAGCATAATTAAATGTAACACAAATGAATTGCGGTAATTAATCGAGTGTAATTAGACACAGCGTAAAGAACAACACAACTTCAGAGCTGAGCTCTAAACACAGAGAGAGAGAGAGAGAGAGAGAGAGAGAGAGAGAGATCACTGAGGGTTCTCAGACTGAGTCAGTGAAATCACTCGTCAGTCAGTGAAGGGTTTTTCTTACAAAAATAAAAATGAATTTCTGATCTCTCACACACACTACATACAGAGAGAGGGAAATGTCAGGGTTGCCAGGTTGAATCACAGTCACAGAGAAATGTCTGAGCTTCTATAACCTCATCATGATGACACTTTAATCTTGTCAATAAAATTCCAGTTTAATTTAATATTTGTTACGACTTGATTGTACAGCACGCGTCAGAAAACTGCTCGAATCAATCAGATTAATTTTTCTTCTTCTTTAAGGAGTGTGTTATCAACAATGTATATAGTGTTCATTGATCAGGGTTGCCAGATTGACTTGAACACCTGATCAATTGCCAGATGAGGATTTTTCCTTCCTGCTGAGCTCCAGCAGTGAGAACTCTAAACAGTTTTATATCCAGATCAGGGATGCCAGATTGGAGCTTTTAATTCCACATCAGCACTTCAGTGTGAATCGGATGATTATATGGACATTTAGAGACAGGAAATAATACAACAATTTCAGACTTTTAAGATGCAATAAATTAAAAACTGAACTTCCTTAAGGTAATGTGAGTAAAAGCAACTGATTGTGTTGGTGTGTTTCTCTCCACTCTGGCAACCCCAGGTGAGGTCAGTGTGGTGTGAATGATGAGGTCAGTGAGTGAAAGCCGTGAGCTGTTGAGGGACTGACGAACGTGATTGGCTCCCAGATCTGTCCAGTTAAAGAGCTGCTCTCACTGGTCATGTGACTTTAATTACGCTTATTTTTTAGATTTTGATATCAACGACAAATAAAAATTAAAAAGATCTGCAGCTCCAGAACGAACGAAATGATAACAGCGTGAACTGTTTCTACCAGACGGCTTTAAGGAAACTCAATTATTAATGCGTGATGAAGGAAAAACAGAGTGATGGGTCTGGCACTCTGTGTGTGTGTGTGTGTGTGTGTGTGTAGTGCCCAACAGTCTTTTCATTTTGATTGATGGAGCTTCTTTACCACCATCTGGAAACACAGAGACGACATTAATCACAGTCCTAAAGTGTGACCGAGAGCAGCGGACTTAAGATCACACACACACACACACACCTCTCTCTCTCACACACACTATACATCTCTCTCTCTCACACACTGTACAGCTCTCTCTCTCACACACACTATACAGCTCTCTCTCACACACACTATACATCTCTCTCTCTCTCTCACACACTGTACAGCTCTCTCTCTCACACACTGTACAGCTCTCTCTCTCACACACACTATACAGCTCTCTCTCACACACACTATACATCTCTCTCTCTCACACACTGTACAGCTCTCTCTCTCACACACTATACATCTCTCTCTCTCACACACACTATACATCTCTCTCTCTCTCACACACTGTACAGCTCTCTCTCTCACACACACTATACAGCTCTCTCTCACACACACTATACATCTCTCTCTCTCACACACTGTACAGCTCTCTCTCTCACACACTATACATCTCTCTCACACACACTATACATCTCTCTCTCTCACACACACTATACATCTCTCTCTCACACACACTATACATCTCTCTCTCACACACACTATACATCTCTCTCTCTCACACACTGTACAGCTCTCTCTCTCACACACTATACAGCTCTCTCTCTCACACACACTATACATCTCTCTCTCTCACACACACTATACATCTCTCTCTCACACACACACACTATACAGCTCTCTCTCTCACACACAGTATACATCTCTCTCTCACACACACTATACATCTCTCTCTCACACACACACACACTATACAGCTCTCTCTCTCACACACAGTATACATCTCTCTCTCACACACACTATACATCTCTCTCTCTCACACACAGTATACATCTCTCTCTCACACACGCTATACATCTCTCTCTCACACACACTATACATCTCTCTCTCTCACACACTATACATCTCTCTCACACACTGTACAGCTCTCTCTCTCACACACACTATACATCTCTCTCTCTCACACACACTATACATCTCTCTCTCTCTCACACACAGTATACATCTCTCTCTCACACACAGTATACATCTCTCTCTCACACACACTATACATCTCTCTCTCTCACACACACAATACATCTCTCTCTCACACACACACTATACAGCTCTCTCTCACACACACTATACATCTCTCTCTCTCACACACACTATACATCTCTCTCTCTCACACACACTATACATCTCTCTCTCTCACACACTGTATACATCTCTCTCTCTCACACACACACTATACATCTCTCTCTCTCACACACACAATACATCTCTCTCTCACACACACACTATACAGCTCTCTCTCACACACACTATACATCTCTCTCTCTCACACACACTATACATCTCTCTCTCACACACACTATACATCTCTCTCTCTCACACTATACATCTCTCTCTCTCACACACTGTACAGCTCTCTCTCTCACACAGTATACATCTCTCTCTCACACACACTATACATCTCTCTCTCTCACACACTATACATCTCTCTCTCTCACACACTATACATCTCTCTCTCACACACACGATACATCTCTCTCTCTCACACACTGTACAGCTCTCTCTCTCACACACAGTATACATCTCTCTCTCACACACTATACAGCTCTCTCTCTCACACACACTATACATCTCTCTCACACACTACATCTCTCTCACACACACTATACATCTCTCTCTCTCTCTCTCTCTCTCTCTCTCTCTCTCTCACACACACTATACAGCTCTCTCTCACATACTGTACAGCTCTCTCTCTCACACACTATACAGCTCTCTCTCTCACACACACTATACATCTCTCTCACACACTATACATCTCTCTCACACACACTATACATCTCTCTCTCTCTCTCTCTCTCACACACACTATACAGCTCTCTCTCACACACTGTACAGCTCTCTCTCTCACACACACTATACATCTCTCTCTCACACACACTATACATCTCTCTCTCACACACACTACATATCTCTCACACACTATACATCTCTCTCACACACTACAGCTCTCTCTCTCACACACACTATACATCTCTCTCACACACTATACATCTCTCTCACACACACTATACATCTCTCTCTCTCTCTCTCTCTCTCTCTCACACACACTATACAGCTCTCTCTCACACACTGTACAGCTCTCTCTCTCACACACACTATACATCTTTCTCTCACACACACTATACATCTCTCTCACACACACTACATCTCTCTCACACACTATACATCTCTCTCTCACACACTACAGCTCTCTCTCTCACACACTATACAGCTCTCTCTCTCACACACACTATACATCTCTCTCACACACACACTATACATCTCTCTCTCACACACTGTACAGCTCTCTCTCACACACACTATACATCTCTCTCACACACACACTATACATCTCTCTCTCACACACACTGTACAGCTCTCTCTCACACACACTATACATCTCTCTCTCACACACACTATACATCTCTCTCTCTCACACACACTATACATCTCTCTCTCACACACACTATACATCTCTCTCTCTCTCACACTGTACAGCTCTCTCTCTCTCACACTGTACAGCTCTCTCTCTCTCACACACACACTATACATCTCTCTCTCACACACACACTATACATCTCTCTCTCTCACACACACTATACATCTCTCTCTCACACACACACTATACATCTCTCTCTCTCACACACACTACATCTCTCTCTCACACACATTACATCTCTCTCTCTCACACACTATACAGCTCTCTCTCACACACTATACATCTCTCTCTCTCACACACACTATACATCTCTCTCACACACACACTATACATCTCTCTCTCTCACACACTATACATCTCTCTCTCACACACACTATACATCTCTCTCTCTCACACACACTATACATCTCTCTCTCTCACACACTGTACAGCTCTCTCTCTCACACACAGTATACATCTCTCTCTCTCACACACACTATACATCTCTCTCTCTCACACACACACTATACATCTCTCTCACACTATACATCTCTCTCTCTCACACACACTATACATCTCTCTCTCTCACACACTGTACAGCTCTCTCACACACAGTATACATCTCTCTCTCACACACACTATACATCTCTCTCTCTCACACACTATACATCTCTCTCTCACACATACTATACATCTCTCTCTCTCACACACTGTACAGCTCTCTCTCTCACACACAGTATACATCTCTCTCACACACACTATACATCTCTCTCTCTCACACACTGTACAGCTCTCTCTCTCACACACAGTATACATCTCTCTCTCACACACTATACAGCTCTCTCTCTCACACACACTATACATCTCTCTCACACACTATACATCTCTCTCACACACACTATACATCTCTCTCTCTCTCTCTCTCTCTCTCACACACACTATACATCTCTCTCACACACACTATACATCTCTCTCTCTCACACACTGTACAGCTCTCTCTCTCACACACAGTATACATCTCTCTCACACACACTATACATCTCTCTCTCTCACACACTGTACAGCTCTCTCTCTCACACACAGTATACATCTCTCTCTCACACACTATACAGCTCTCTCACACACACTATACATCTCTCTCTCTCTCTCTCACACACACTATACATCTCTCTCTCACACACTGTACAGCTCTCTCTCTCACACACACTATACATCTCTCTCTCACACACACTACATCTCTCTCTCACACACTATACATCTCTCTCTCACACACTACAGCTCTCTCTCTCACACACACTATACATCTCTCTCACACACTATACATCTCTCACACACACTATACATCTCTCTCTCTCTCTCTCTCACACACACTATACAGCTCTCTCTCACACACTGTACAGCTCTCTCTCTCACACACACTATACATCTCTCTCTCTCACACACTGTACAGCTCTCTCTCTCACACACTATACATCTCTCTCTCACACACACTATACATCTCTCTCTCTCACACACTGTACAGCTCTCTCTCTCACACACTATACATCTCTCTCACACACTATACATCTCTCACACACACTATACATCTCTCTCTCTCTCTCTCTCTCTCTCTCTCTCTCACACACACTATACAGCTCTCTCTCACACACTGTACAGCTCTCTCTCTCACACACACTATACATCTCTCTCTCTCACACACTGTACAGCTCTCTCTCTCACACACTATACATCTCTCTCTCACACACACTATACATCTCTCTCTCTCTCACACACACTATACATCTCTCTCACACACACTATACATCTCTCTCTCTCACACACACTATACATCTCTCTCTCTCTCACACACACTATACAGCTCTCTCTCACACACTGTACAGCTCTCTCTCTCACACACACTACATCTCTCTCTCTCACACACACTATACATCTCTCTCTCTCTCACACACACTATACATCTCTCTCTCACACACACTATACATCTCTATCTCTCTCACACACACTATACAGCTCTCTCTCTCACACACACTATACATCTCTGTCTCTCACACACACACACACACACTATACATCTCTCTCTCTCACACACACACACTATACATCTCTCTCTCACACACACACCCCAACTCACATTCTGTTGAACGTCCTGAACAGGAGCAACACCACCGAAGTGCATCGTCTAAACGGCATCAAACAGATCATTCCGACACGCCACGGTTCCTCACGCTACAGTTCACCACCAACTTCATATTCCATCATTTATCCACGACACGGTCCCTCACGCTTCACTCGTACACTCCAGCAGACACTTCATGCTGCTTTTGCCCTGTTTTTAGACTCCTGCTTCCCAAAGTACACAAACGTCGCATCCAAGACAACGTGAACTACAAATCAGTTTTTAATTCCTCGGATAGCTCAGCGAGAGTGAATCCTGGATTCTGATTGGTCAGAAGGTGTTGATCCATTTCCTGACAGGAGTACAGCCGTGTGCTCGCTCGAATACGTTACCGTTTCTATAGTAACAGTGTGTACTGGGTGATATGGTTGATACGGACATGAACGTTGAGATGGTGAGGTTTCCTGTGAGGAGCAATGTGTTTCTGGAACATCTACGGAAGGAGTCTCCAGGGTCAGAGGTCGAGCTGGAACTCAGCTTTCCGACGTCTTCAGGACAGACGAGTTTCCGCTTCTTTGGGGAGAATAATATGAATCTGGTGAGGGTTTCTCACTGTTTACAGCTGCTCTAACGTACATGCTAACAGGAACTAGCATGCTTCACCAGCATTAAATGTAACTATAAATGGATAAAAAGTACGACACTTTAACGAATAAATAATTTGTAAGAAGAAGTTGCAGATTGCTGTGGTATCAGAAGAAAAACACTGATGTGATGTCAGTGGAGAATAATCCACGTCAGGTGGTCAGAGTGACTCCACTTTCATCACACTACGCTGCTGCTGCTGATGATTTTACGATAAAAGCACAACACACAGTCATTTATTTCTTCATTTCTACACGATTCGTGAGTCTTGCTGGTTGAAAGGTGGGTGTGTCCGACAAACAAAAAGACTGAAACCTGAGAAAAGATCCAGTGATGAATCTTGATGTTATATTTGTCCTTTAAGGGCTACAAAATGTGAGCGAACCCTTTCAGCGGTGGTTCAGGTCTGGTCAGAAAACAGAGGAAGCCGAGGCACAGCAGGAAAGTGTCTCGATTAACGGCCTTAATGCCAAATGATGAGGAGCAGCCAGTGTGGAGGCTCATGCATCATTAGAAAAGGATTAATGAACCAGAGCTTGCTCATTACTCGCCCGTGTCGGAGCCAAAACAGGCATCATCGAGCTCCGCAGCTCCATTTGGCCTCGGAACCAGGCGTGTTAATTGTCTTTGAGAAAATTAGACGAGGTGTTTGTACGATGCGTCGAACATCCAATCATCCTTCAAATAAAGACGTTCACCACCAAAAGAACGTCAGATTGTTCTCCGTTCTTCTTTCCCAAGCACGGATCCAGGTAAAGCTCATGACGAAAACCCCGAGAGACGCCTTCGACAACCTTTAAAAAGCCTGTTCATGCAGCGCTGAATGTCAGCGTCTCTTATAAATAATGCGGAACCTCTTCAAGGGTCAGTCAGCATTCCTGAGATGACACCATGCTAACCCTTCCCGATTAGCTTTCACTCACGGCGAGACACGGCAGCACCTCCGAGCGACGGCTTTTTAAAGACAGCATGACGCCGAGGCAGTAACCGATCTCAGGGACTCGTACTTGAGGAAGAGGCAAACGAACTCAAAACTAATTTTCCTCAGGGATTTAGAACACCTGGTCTAAAAAAAAAAAAAAATGCTAATACTCTTGTAACGATAAGCTTGGAAACTTTATTTGCAATAATGCTAACTCTTCTGTCTTAGCTTTCATGTTTTGTGAGCTAGTTTAGCATGTTGAAACTACACGAGCATTCTGTCAACACTCTCATGCTAACTGTAGCCTATTAGCACAAAAAAAAAGAAAGAAATAAAAATCCCTGCCATGGCTGAGGGTCAATCCAGGTCTCCGAGTTTGACAAGGACATCACTGACGAACTCTTCCCTTCGAGCCCCACCCGCACTTGTGCTGCACTCTTTTATCGCAATTCTGTCGTACTGTCATCTATCATCGGTGTGTGTGTTCCTGTGGGCTCCTGACTGTTCGGTCGTATTATATTTATTCATCTTTTTTTGGGCGTGGTGTACAAGGTGGAACTCTTCCAAGCCCCTGAGCGCGTTGTTTGTCCACGTCCGAAGCTTCTCTTTCAAACAATGTCCACAGGACTTGTTCACGGACTTGCGAAAATCCTGAACACTACGACTGCCCATCTGTTATTGGACGCCAAAGAAAACGAAAACAAGGCAGGACTTGGGATTGGTCAACTGCATTTTTTTTTTCCAAACGATCTGGAGACCACCCCATTTTTTGACATTCATGTCGTTCCTTTCTCGCCATTTCCTGACTCCTGAGCGTACATGCTGTCTCCCAGTCGAACTTCACCTCCTCTCTTTATGGCTTCTTCAATTTGGACTTGATTATGCTGTGCGGTTGTAATTAGTCCGTTAAAAAATAAATAAATAAATAAAAATTCATGGATAACAGGAGGACTCTGGCAGTGCTCTCGGCAGCGACGATAGCTTTTTTTTTTTTTTTATGGGTGGGAGATTTAGAGAACTGAAGGAGCTTGGCTCTGCTGAAATTTTAATGATGCCATTAAAAGACAACAGCTACAGAGCTCACACTGATTCCTGTCCAGATGCCCAGAGACTATGACATTCCACACTCTCTCTCTCGCTCTGCTTTTCCCCCAAACTACGTTCAAAAGACGCCTATTTTTCCCCCCTCTCCGGAGATTACACTGACAAGGGCTGACAAGAAGAATGGCGGAAAAGCCATTATCCTTAACAGCAGAGAGGAGCAGGGGAAGTGCTGCGGCTGTTTGCTTGAGACGAAGCTCAGATAAGAATCTAAGAGCAAAGAAATGCACTAGCACACACGAACAGAGAGAAAAGGTCAGGTTTAATGAAGGGGTCTGCTAATGACCAACATCAGCTCTTACCTTATGGTCGTAAGGGCTATACGAGTGGAACAACGCAGACAGCTCTTTGGTTCTCTGTTTTTTCTGTTGGGCAGAGAAAAAAAAAGAAATTAAAAAGGATCACTGCATGCATGAATACTCGGAAACCCATTATCTTGAGTTAAGACTGCAGAAACCAGGCTGTAATGACAAAAGAAAATGACTCAGATGGCAAAGCAAAAGAAAAGAAATGCTTAAAGGTTAGAAATGTGAATATTTGCCCCCTGAGCCTCTCGCCTTTCTTCCCCGAAACAGCCAAGCAGCTCAAATGTCCTTAATTTGTAATGAATTGCAAACGCGGGGGCTGGAGCTGATGTATGAAGGCACTTACTGTGATCACTTAAAGCAGGCAGAGAACATTATAAGCGAGTCTAATTAGAACATCGACCAGGCAGCAATTCAGTCGAGGAAAGCTGTGCTTTTTAACAGTCGAGAGAAACTCTGTGGACTAACACATGAGATCATGGAGGGAAAACGGATCCAACACAGAAACTTCTCAAGGAACAATGGTAAAATTCAGAATCCTCCATAAGACTGTCCAGAACTCAAGAAGCCCAACCTCCTACCAGCGTACCATCCGACATGCAGTACACCAGAACCTTAAAGTGAACTCATTCATGACTGTTCAAAAAAAAAATAATAATATATGAATAAAACTCAGTAAGCTAAGATTGCACATTCCAATCAATCATTCTCCATCTCTACCAACCTGGCTCCCAAACAGACAGAAGGATGGCCAGCAAACAGTTATTGCTGTCAGGGACAAGAGGGTAACCACCTGGCATGTTGGCAAGAAGGGTAACCAGCCGAGTAGCTCGAGCAACCACTTGGATAAGGAGGTTAACCATGTAGGCAAGGATGGTAACCACCTGGAAAAGTCAGGGAATCACGAACAATTTAGGGTAACTACCACCCGCAAGACAAGGGTCACCAAATGGGCAATTCGGATCACCACATCAGTAAGGAGGTTAACTGTGTAGGCAAGGAGGGTCATCACCATCAGGGCAAGGCTAACCAACTGGGTGAGAAGGTTATCTATCTGAACATGGTGGGTCAAAATATAAGCAAGAAAAGTCAACCATGTGGACAAGATTGGGCAATTAGTGTAACCATCTGTGAAAAAGGTAACTAACTGCGTTTAGAGGGTAAACACCTTGACAATAAGCTAACTGTTTGGGCAACTAGGGTCACCACATCGCAAGAATGCTAACTAATCTCAGGGCCAGAAAGAAGATAACCTGGGTAAGAACAGAAAACACCTTGATTCGAGGGGTAACCACTTGAGCAAGGAGAGTAACCACCACTGGGACAAAAAAGGCAATTATTAGGCCAAGAAGGGTAACTATTTTGACAAGAAGGGCAACCAACTGGGCTGGAAGACAACATCTGGGCAGAAGAGTAACCAGAGTCAAGACAGCATGAGATGGGCATCTTCAGCAGCACATCAACTCTCAAACTCTTCCACCGAAACAGACTTTTCACTTACCCCCTCCCCTCCCCTCCCCAGAACTTGGTTGCTCTTGAATTTTTGACCTTTCTTACCTAACTTACTACCGTTATCTATCTGTCAAACCAAAGCAGTGTTACTGATTTTGTTCAGGCTGTGTCCTTTATTCCTAAAAGGCAATTATGATTTCCAAAAAAAAGAACGTCATCGAATTGGTCACTGGAATGTAACGGACACTGTTGCTGATCCTCATTTCAAAATATTACCCCAGAAAAGCCCACACTGAGTAAGTCTTAAATAGTGAAAAATGTTCACATTAGGCAACTTCACCAGATCACATCTTCCTGCATACACCACATCTGATTAGCTAAGCGGTCCGATGGCCGAAGGCGCTCGAATGCTACAGAGAATTCAGCTTGGAATAGCAAGAGCAGCAGAATGAAGCATCCAGGCTTGGCTAATAATTTGACTGATTTCTCTTACTCTCTTCTAACCAGAACACCAGCTGGACGAGGATCAGGCTGAACACGGCCTCAGGGTTTCCCTTCTTCAGCTTAGCCAATGAGCTCCCAGCAGGATTGGCTCGATAAGGCCAGGATAAGGCAGGCAAGGAAGAACGGGATGGAGGGGGAGCGGTTGGAGCATCCCATATTCCGATTGCAACCCCTATGGCCATTTGAGAGAAAACGAGAGAAAGACAAAGTTGGAAAAAACTTCCAGATCTAAGGCAACCAAGACCAAGCCAGCCAAGTCTAAAGAGAATACGCTCAGTTCTCATCGTGTTGCATTTCTATATTCGGGAACTTCAAAAAGGAAAAGGCGAACTTTGTGACCTTGGGAAATTCAATACTTTAGAGTGTTGAGGCCAAGGTGAAGATCGCTCTACTTCTGAAGCAGTGTGTTAAAAATGAAAAATCATCCTGATAATCCAAGGAACATTTTTTCTTTCGGTTGTAGCCATTATTACCAAGTGCGAGAAGGATAGAAAGCACCGAGTGGTGTGGCTCAGGACACATTAAGTCCAAAATGGCTCCAACTACCTGAGGTAATAGCACGCATAACAGAAATGGACTAAGAAATATCAAGTTTCATGCCGAGGTAATGACATCTTCGCTCTTCATTCCTCACTGCTGAATGGACTTGACCAATTCGGGCTCTTATTACAATCAAAGCATTATGTCGCTGCTCGCAGGCGAGGGAAGCATTCAGGCTGAAAAAAACCTGCTCCAAGTTCCAGGTGCAATTTTCATTTCTGAGATGAAACGAGCAGAGTTTGTACTTCGTCTTGGAAAGTGCACGGACGATACGAGGGGTTTAGAAGCGCACACCACACCTCCTTAATAGTACCTCGATTCCATAATGCATGCTAATGATATTGCAAATAAGAATGTTGGAGCTGGTTATTTTCGGTGGCCAAATCATGATCTCACGATACATCTGCCACCTCGCTGTTGATGAACGATGACACCGCCGGTGATGTCCATCTGCTCCAAAGCAAACATGATGCCTTATTCAGGTGGCAACTAAATGCACCCATCACCCCCAAAGTGGCATCAGCATCATAAAAGAATGAACATTCAGAGTGACAGCCTCGACAAGGGCACAGAGCAGAGAACAGGCACGGACGATCACCATCAGGGTCACATGATCCCGCTGTATTTCGCTCTTGGCTTCTTGTGTATCATTAGCTACTCGATGAAGATGCAAATGATGTCATTTGTGACGCCCTGCGTCGTTTCCTTCTATCCATCACGTACATGAGGATAACATGAACAGTGGTGTAAAGACGCTCTTGACTCAGACACATGCCCTCGTGAGTGGCAGATGTTCGTGAGGTACAGCTGGGCACTTGGTGAATGGGACACTGGTCTTTTATGAGTCTAATACCCTGCTACTGGTTACAGAACCAAAGGGCAGAACTAACACAAGCTGTGAGAGAGCTGTCGAGATTAGATCAGGATCCAAAAATCATGGCAGATGCAACGACTGACACCGATCACAAGTCAGGGTCAACGTTGGGCCCTTTTTCAAACAAGTTCAAACTCTCGGAGCAGACCAAATTCAAGTTGGGTCATGAGGAGTTCACACCAAAGTTCCGCACATCAGTGTTGGAACTGGACTTCAAAACAATTTGGACCATGAGGTACGCTCGATTCGGACCTCACACTTCTGCAGTTTTCCTTGCATGATAGCGGCTCGGGTGAGAAGCGGTATCACAAAGGGGCCGGCTCACCCTTCCCAGAAGCCTCTTCACCAAGGAGCGAGCTGCCATTTTCACATCCAAAGAGATTCCACTGTTTGAAAAACAATCCACAAGAATCCGGTGTCATCCTCAGCCACAGATCATCAATTGTAACGTGAAACTGAAGCTATTTCGTCAAAATGGTTATAATTAACAGTTATTCCACGAAATCGAGTCGTACATGAGCTGATAGGCGACGAGGCGCGTAGCACCGAGAGTGAGTGGAATAACTTTTATTCTATCCACATTCACTGGATTTTGAGAAACAGAGCATTTTTATTTTTTGCAAATTCGATAAACAAAAACTTTACACAAAACGTCTGACAAAATCACTTCCGCTTAGAATGTAAACAAACTGGTGAAATGACAGGAGCAATATGTGAAAAATGCGATAAGTTCCATATTTTATTGCTTTCTTTGTATTTTCTAAGGCTGCAACGATACATTAGGCCACGATACGATACGTATCACGATATTAGGGTCATGATACGATACATATCGCGATACACAATGATACACGACAAACTGGTGTGAAAATGTCAAAAATGACATTTTTAATATGAATCAACAATAACACCATACATTTATGCAGACATTACAGTGTATGAGAAATGATGAGCGACCAGCCGATATAAACAGATAATAACACATCCTTCATCTGTTTACATAAAAGGGTGACTTCTTACCATGCTTACAGTTCTTACTAAATACCAATATATCAGCAACGCATGCACATTACATGCAGTGTGTGGAATGATCCACTGTACATATGCAGAGATTGGACTGACCAACTGACTTAGTTGGACGAAAACAGACGAGTTAATTAAAGCACCATTTGCACAATAGCATCTGTCTTTCAAAAACAAACTAATAATAGTAACAGCTACAAACTGCTCTTTAAAAACATTAAGTCCAGTTAGTCTTTTAAGCTTCCCCTAGAAAAATATCAGTACATCAACAATGAGTGTTGACACGCGATTTGAGAATTACATTCAATTGACTGGATTAATATGATTACCTTAACATAATACTGTAGTAATAGCAACACGTGCCAACGTCAATGTTACCAAACGATCTGATTGGCTACGGACAGAACCGAATGCACACGGAAGCGCACGATCTACTGCGCAAGCGTGAATACCTCGGACACGGTATTGAAACTGCCCCGCACGTAAAAGTTGATCACTCTGAACTTAGTAGCTTATCATCGTTAGCATATTGAGTATGGACCTCACACACGGACTGGCCATCGGGAGTAGCGGGAGTTTTCCCGGTGGGCCGGTGGTTCAGCGTGGGCCGGCGGAGAAAAAAAAAAAAAAACAGTTGCGCGCTGGCCTTTAATATGATAAGCAATGTTAACAGTTTCTTAAAGAAACTTAACATTGCTTATCATATTAAAGGCCAGCGCGCAACTGTTTTTTTTTTTTTTTCTCCGCCGGCCCACACTGAACCACCGGCCCACCAGGAAAACTCCCGCTACTCCCGATGGCCAGTCCGTGTGTGCGAGAGCGGCATATGTCAATTTCCCAAATGTTTCCAAATAAATACCCACCTTTCGTGTCATTTCGACGATCACGCCCGACTATAATTGTTTTGAGTATAATATAGTCTCTACATGCGGAAAATGAGTTAGTATCGTATCATGGCGAAAGTATCGCGATGCATCGATGCATCGTTGCACCCCTAGTATTTTCAGGGGTTTTCTTCTTCTCCTTCAGGGTTTTTTGGCAGCTGGTAAACCAACTTAAAGGTGCGTTACCGCCAACGACTGAACTGGCGTGTGGAACTTGAGACATCGGGAGAAAAACAATAACAAAAACATTATTTTATCTATTTCTGTTTCTTTTAAATACTTGATAACATTTCCGGGGTTTTGTTTTCGAGTCGAGTTTTTATTTCGTCCTCTGTTGGTTCAGCAACACGCGCCGCCATTTTGTTTCTCTCTATTCACGGTATATGAGCTGATATCCTAGTCGTAGAGTAGTAGCCGGCCAATCAGAGCGCGCAATTGCTCATATCCAGTGAATGTTGATAGAACAACTTAAATTATTTAGCTTGATCCGTTCAGTTTTCACATGGTTATTCCAGTGGAATGGACCAGAATAAGCCACAAAGGAAAGAAAATATCTTCCATGTAAAAAAACGTCCACATGACGCGCAGATTCAGAAACTTCGAAAACAACAAACGGGATTCTTGGAAGGGTGAGCCGGCCCCACGAAGCTCAGAATCACTGTCCGACAGTTTGATGTGACCACGATGTCACGATGAAATTAACGTTTTGACTGTAAACACACTCAGAAAACTATGCGACGCCATCTGAGTTCATATTCCAATGCTAAACACATAAATTACTAATTTAATTAATTAATTCAATCAATCAATCGTATCGTCTAACGATTTTTTTTTTTTTACTTTGAATGGATGACATCACAGAAGCCAACCTTAATTGTTACTTTCTTTAAAAGTGAGCTGGAAGCTGAACAAATGAGCCCCTGGTCAGCTTCTCCTTCAAACCGCTGGCGTGTTTTCATGACGGTAAACAAATGAACAAAAAGATGATTATTTTATTAACTGGACAATTCAAATCGCAAATTGAAAGCATGATTCTTTTTTTTTTGGGGGGGGGGGGGGGGGACTACATCCTGTGCACAAACGATGATTTCATGACCTTGATTTAGTGCATCGTTGCCACACTGTCGTCAAAGTACAATTAAAATGCAAAATAATAGAATGAGAGTTATTTTACGCATTTAGTTCACTTTGAGCAACTCCGGGGAGGGGTCAAAGGAAGGTCAATGAAATGGCTCTTCGTGTTGCACGTTGGATTCATGCAGCCAGAACAGATTTAATCATCTGCGACAGAAACATCACGGCCGTGGAACCTCAGCGTTTCTAACAAGACCTTTAACGCTGATGGATTTAAATCAGAAGATAACGGCGAGGACGTGTTCACGGTAACATGAAAGAAATGGAATTTGCTAAAACAAATGCAACGACAGCGAGACAGGTCTGCATTCACTTCAAGGACAAGAGGATCTTATGCATAAAGAGAGTGAGAACTTGACTCTTATTTTACTTCTGCACGGCAAGTGAATGAGAATACCCAGACGACTTGGAGTTACAGCGTGGGCCGGCCAAGACTGCAGAGTTTGGTGTGACGCTATGGAAAAGATAAAACTCTTTTGAAGATCTGGACAAATCAGACCTTGTTAAGAACTTAATCCACAAACAAATGACGACACAGCATAGCGCAGAGATAATGAAACAGCGTACAAACACCGCGGACTGTAGACTGGGACAAACACTGAGCACTGAAAGCAATTCATGAGGAGAAAATAAAAAAGAATGATTGGTTGCCATGTCAAGAAAAAGGTACATTAATGGAAAAAAAAATCATCATTTTCAAACTGTTTTGATGAATACCAACAGGAAGTGCACTCATTTCTGGAAAGCAAGACTCCGTAATGGTCGATGGGACGCAGCTCTGAGAGTACGAGTGTTTAAAATAGAAAAGGCTCAAATCATGGTGGATGAAGAGGCACAATCACGGCGTCTCAAATGAACTCCAGTAAAAAATAACTCGCGGAACAGAAAATCATTCCCGTGCTGTTGGGAATTGTCAGATGTAGTGGGTAAAGATGTTGTTTTTCTTCACCCCTGACCTCATCGTAGGCTGGCGTGCTTGCCCAAGGCCTTGCCCATCTGTCTTGGCATTAAGATAATTTTGTTTCCACATGTTCCGTATTCCTTCCTGACCTATTCCACCAACGCTTTCAGAAAACCAGCGGAGCACAGCAACAGCTCCGGCCCGACTCTGTGCTGCTGGTTTAATTTCCCCTGGTTAAAGACAGCATGGGCGAAGGCGGCGAGCTGTCAGGGTGAACACCTGTCCGCCTGGGAACACCAACATTCCAGGATATCATCCTAATTTATCTCCACTAACCCTTTTCCGACACATGGGGCTAATTATGCCAGAACATTTTCTGGGAGGGGAAATCTTCTCCATCTGCTTCCCAGAACTTATTCATGAGCATTCAGCGCATCCGTCCAACGATAATGAGACGTCGCGATTCGTTACGAAAGCTGAGCCATTTATCACGGGGAAGTGGACGGGTCCTGCGGATACAACGGCCGAAACGTGCCGAGTGCCAGAATGGGCCGGTCTGCGAGTCTGGCTGTCGCTTCCCCCCCGCCCCCTGCGGTCTCCTGTGCGAGCCAGACACTCATTACGATTTGGAGGAGTTATTAATGTGATACGCTCACCGTTCCACCCCCTACAGCTCTGCTCGGAGCCCGAGCCATCTTTAACAGGAGCAGGAGAGAGATCTGCAAACTCCCTCAACGCTTTCTTTGTTGGGATTAACGACCAGAGCTGAAAGTTAATAATCAGAACCGGAACGACGACGACATCACGTTTGGCTGGGACTCGTGTGCCGTGAGGTCAGTGTGGCGAGGACAAGAAAGCAGAACATCTCGGCATCCGTTTAATCAAGACGAGAAATCTGTTTCAATGTCAGACATTCACATTGTGTGGAAATGTGATGGTTAAAAAATAAATAAACATGGTGCACATTTACACCTTTTTATCCTGAATTAATCCAGACAAATCTGCCACCGACTGAACTGTAACGAGGGTAACGATCCTGAGCCGGTGTAACAACCCTCATCGCTGAGAGTACGCTTCATCCCACAAAGTTCTTCACCGAGAGAAAAATCTCAAGTTCTACTAAATGGTTATTCCGCCAAAAACTATTCTTTCCTGCGAAATTCTGACAGGTGAATGAACTCTGAAGAGCTAAAAAGGATGAAAATGAACACTGAAGACAAGCACGGGAATAAAAGAAGAGCAAAAACCGCACACTCCCTCTTTCGCAGCTCAAAACAGAAACGACACGATCGAGAAGGAGATCAAAACTAAAAAGCATGGTGGAGAACGGGTTTAACAGGACAGAGGCTGGACTGCATCGTGTGTTTTTGTCTCAGTGTTTTGCGACTCGATGGCGAGAAGCTCCTCCAACGTGGTGGAAACGTGTTTAAACATAGCACAGGATCCGTGAAGCGTGGTGGTGGTAGCACCATAGCTCTTTCTGCCCATCTCTGGATCTGTAATCTCCCAAATCAGTCCTGAAGCGGTCAGCTTTAACTCGGACTGCGAGAAAGCGCTGATCCTGGAGACTCCTTCCATACGTGTCACATCAATAATATAAACCTGCGATCTGAAGATGCTGTTCCGGAAACACCTCCTGACTGATCAGAATTTCAGATTTAAGGCAAGTCTTTCTTCCGAGGCGTGTATGGATTGATCAGGATCCCTGCGCAAAAGGAATCGGATACGGAGCAGTTCGTTAAGAACGTGTAGACCTTTTGATGATGGATGTCCCAGAGGGTAAGGAGGACATGGGTTCAGATAAAGATCTGCTGCTCAAAAGGCAAAGATCGATCTCCGGAGGCTGACGAGTATTTAAACGAGTAACGGGTGATGGCGTTTCGGTTTCTCAACATGACAAATCAATGACCAACGTGAAACTGGAAAAGTGAACAACTCGACACAGAATGACATCGTTTTTAAAACTTCTTAAATCTTTGCAATATACATTATAAGAGACACAACAAAGCTGTGATGATCCACAGGACATCTTTTCCTTTTTATAATCTAGTTTCTAAATATTTTACTCATTCATTCATGTATTAGTTTCTAAAATCATGATTATTTTTGTTGATGCCTGTAAGCTCTGGTGAAGGACGACATAGAGAAGGGAGGCAAAGGAAAGAGGAAAGCAAATGAATCATTCTGAATTCAATCATACTCCAATACATGATCTTTCTTTGAAGCTACTAATCCCACTTAACAGCGCAAGCGCGCTCACGTCCGTTTTTGACAGAACTGGAGCAGGTTCCATGGCTTTGATGACACCGTCTTAGTTCTTGGCTGCTCAAGGAAAATAAAATCCCATCATGAGGCTTACTGAGGTTAAAATCCAATCTTCAATGATTTTTCAAAGTAAACACCAAGCCGTGTTCCTGGACGAGCCCCGGGCATGTTGTGGAGACGTGCCTGACCACGTTCTCAACATGTCCTGATGCTCGGGAAGGGGTCCGTGACCAAGACCTGATTTATTCCTTCAGTCGCAGAAATAATTTATTCAGTGATGCTTCTCAAAATTACATCATTCTAAAAAAGGCAGAATATCAGCAGGGACGAGAAGGCAGAAGGTGCGAGAACTTCCTCAAACTGTTTCCTTTTAAAATTACGCGTTATGATGCAATCGGCGGCAAATTCACTTTCATTTTTGGTAAACAATTTGTTATTCCTTGTTAAAAGACTCCAGACTTCAGATTCCAGCTGTTTTTGCGAGAGACTCTGGTATCACTCGCCACTCATCACGCACAGGAAGAAGCGGTTTCTGCTGCAGAAAGTCAGCCGTGTCGTGAATTTTATCAAAACGTCTGTCGAATATCTGATGAACAATTACGGAGAAGGAATCCGATATACAAGTGAGAAACCACACCGAAGATCTGTTCAGGTAAAATACGGCGTGACGAAGTCGATTCGATATTCATTCCGCACGCTTGATAAAGATTTGCTTTACTTCGTCGCTGGATAAAATGTATGAAATGCTTTATTACGAACAGGAGAAATTACAATCTTTGGTAGAAGGAGAATAAAACACTTGGGGACGTGATGTGAGATGAACTTCAGTTTTCTCTTCACTGTTTCTTTCAATTACTGCAATACAATTTTCATTTTGTTTTTTTAAAATCCTGGATACACGGCTTGGAAATGTTCACGATGACAATTTTTGCTTCAGAAAAAAGTGCGTATCGATGGAAACGTGGACAGCCAATCAGATTACAGCCTTCATGATCGTCAAGCTCGAGGACAGAAAGGATCTCGGACACTGTGTGAGACGTGGGCGGAGTCTCTCGGGCTGAGACTGGCAGGTTTGTCCGTCACCACTTATCCGGTGTGTGTGTTTGGAGAACTAAGTGTGCCACTCGGTCGGTCGGTTGGTAAATCCTGAGCAAACAAAACCCCAAAGCGATGAGTGGGGCCTGTCATGCAGCTCCGCCGTGGAGCCTATACCCCCCGATTGTGTGCCAGTGCTAAAGCCAAAAACGAGGAATATCCCAAATCCGAGAGTAGGAAGTCTCTGGAACGGGATGACGTTTACTTTATCCGTAGCTGATTCCAAGAGAAACAAAAACAAAGAAACGTAACTCTGTTTAATTCACCTCCATCCACATGGCGTTCTGTTCGGGGCTGTAAGGTGATGGGGAAAGTTTATGTTTTGGGCCAATCGACTAAAACAAACCAAAAAAAAAAAAGCCAGAAAACGCACTTCAGAACCCAAACACAAATGCTCACTCACCACATGAGCCGGGACCTGCTCCATTTTGGCCGCAGGAGTTCCGGGTCGTGGGTAGAACTGGTTGATGAAGAGACTCGGGAATCGGTACTTTCTCACGAGCTCCATCGTCTGCTGGAAATCCTCGTCCGTCTCTCCCGGGAAGCCGCAGATGATATCGGTGGCGATGGTGATGCCTGGAACCCTGCGAGAAACAGAACCACGGAAAATCGTGTTAATAAAACCAGAAAAAAATCAGTTATTAGATTAATTACTCTGTGATGAGAACGTGTCGCATTTTCCTATAAAGATGCTTTCAGACACTAAGTTAAAAAAAAAACCGCACACATCAAAAGATACAAATACTCTTTTCCTGGAATCTCTGAGGTCCGACCCGACAACTTTCCCTTCATCAGAAATGCGCAATAACAGGAGATCATCAGCGAACCAGTAGACGGGCGTATAAAACTGCATCAGGAAGAGAACCGAAGATGTATTCCAATCCTACAAGGTCTCACTGGGACCGTTCTCCACTCTAGAACCTTATTACCAGCCTCCACAAGCATCGACTGGCCGCATCCACGCTGATTAAATTAGGCTTTCTGCTGAGGAATCGCTTCATCGATTTCCTTTCGCATGTATCCCATTATGATCGATCATCGACCTACGGGAAAGGAAAACAACTCCAAGGCTCGCTCGGAGAAGTCCGATCAAAAAAGACTGAGTGTAATTAATGCTTCAGGAGAAAAGTCAGCCAGCAGTCGATGTGTCTGCGCCCTTTCAGCATTTATTAGCTCATCGACGGCGCTTGTTGTCTCAGCAAGAGCGAAATGTCGCAGCCTTGTGAATTACATTTGCATTTTGTGCAAAGATGCCTGCAGAACTGGGAAAAAAGAAACACTGGATCTGTTTAAGATCAGACTTTGTTTTGTTTTTCGAAAAAGTGCTTGTTTTAGACGGGATATCTCGCAGATATTGTACATGCAACAAAAAAACAAACAAATCACACCTCCATCTCCAAGCTCACGCAAGTATCAGGCAAGGTCATTTTCTACGCAAGTGAAGGACAAGGAGCTGCAACTTCAGCGAAATTTCAACTTCCTCAATTCAATGCAAATTAAATCCAAAGGACTGTTCCGAATGATTTGACACCCTCACAACTTCAGTTCTGGAAACATTTAAGAATTCTTCTCTTATCTACGACTTCTCATTAAATGTGTCGCAAGATATTTCAAAGAAAAACTCGGAGGACACTCAGGAGAGAGAGTGCACATCTCCACCAAGCCACACATTATCAACATCAAAATCACTTGAACTGTGGATGATACGAAAGCTGTCCACCAAATTTCATCCAAATCCGTCCACGACTTTTTGAGTTACATTCGGAACAGACAAAAAAAAAAAAATCCTGGATCCACATACATATCTGGATTTGCATCAAAATGTAATTAATTGTTCTTTGGCCCATGAATCACCTTTCCTCAAAATGTTATCACAATACGTTTGCTACTTTTTGAGTCACGCTGGGAACAGACAACCAACCAACTGGAGAAGAAATGATAACCTCCTCAAACAAAGCTGATGAAGGTAATAAAGCTTCGAAAGAAGTCGCAGAGAACATTGGTGTGTCTGGTGAGTGTACATGGCGACTACAGCTAGCTCCCTTTGCTAAGCTAATCTGAGAACAAATCAACAACAAAACTGAGCATGTAACATGTCAAGCCAAAAAATAACGATCTACTGCGTTGTTTTATGTGTGTTCATCTCCTCGCTTAGAAAGCGATCTATAGCTATTGCGGTTTCTCATCAGACGTGAAACGAATGCTGGACAGGCCACACCCAAGTAACAAATACAGTAGCATCCTATTACCTTGAATGCTTAGCCATCCAAGGAACCCTGGTGGAACCCTTTTCTACGAGTGTTTGCTCGAATTTTGACTGCACTCACAATGATGCCAATTAACCTTCAGGACATTGAGACCATTTCCAGCTTTCATGCAGCGCTTCAGTTCTTCCTGTTTGCTTGGAACAAAACAGATTTGCAACTTGCCCAGAGCGCTGTGCTGTGCACGACAACTGGAATAATTTAACGTATGGATCAGATCACGATCACACACAAAGGATCTCAACGCAATTTCCCATAACCCCGCGCTCGCTCTCCGTTCTGTCTGCGCCTGTATTCCTGCATGACCGTCAACGATGCTGTCTTAAATTTGTTTGTAATCATGTTAGTCTGAGCGGCACGTTTCCCGCAGATAACCTTTGACCTACCGATACATCCCTGCTTCCAGGCAGCACGAATACTCGAGCACATCCTCGGGGAGTTAGGAATCCTTGACCTCTAATCTGCGAGTCGGCAGTGGAGAGACTGGTGGAGGAGTCAAATGTTCAAACATTCAGATTTCCACTTCCGGTGGTCATGGCAGCCGTTATTGGGATACAAGATTTAAAAGAGGGGAAGAAAATTGGATCCAGCGGTACAACATGACCAAGCTTCATCACGGAGTTGGGTTTCAATTCAAGAGTTTGAGTTGGTGAACATGCAAAATCGAGACAAGCAGGCTCAGCTTCATTCCTCCATCGATTTCTGCAAAGATTCTTCCACATTCGTAAACGCAACACTCACATAATCCGAGCTATTCGCTTCTTCGCTGTCCTCAGATCTCCAAAACGATATACAAGATGCTCAGAATGGGGGGAAAGGCAAATGTGCATGCCGTTAGTGATCACTGTTCGACGAAGCGTGGTCAGGGCCATTCAGCAAACACTTCTTAAAGGTTGTTCTATTTCCAACACAATGAGGCATACAGAAATGTCCTGAGACCAATTAGTGAGGCAAGCTGTCCTCAGAGGCTCAGTGCTGGATGGATAATATTCACCGTGCCTCGTTAGATTGAGCTCCAAGCCTAAGGCTACATCCACACGACAACGGCAACGAGATGTTATTTAAAAATATATCGCGTCCAAATGGGCAACGATCAGTAAAATATCAGGTCCATATGGCAACGCAACGCTTGCTGAAAACGATGCAATACACATGCCACACCTCTAGGGGCGCTGTAAGACGGTCCCTTCGGAGACACCAGAACAATAGAAGAAGTAAGGACGCATGCGCATAAACTATTATGCGCGAGACTTCATATTAGCCACAAAGTCAGGAAAATCTGTTTGTAAAATTACATTATAATGACCAAATACAATGAAAAGTATTTTTCCAGTCTCACCTGTGAAAGGTAATCCCATGTGATCTCGTTTGGACGGTAAACCTGTTGGTACAGTTAAACGCAGCACATGAATCTTTATTCTCCGCTTTGACCCATCCAATATGGCGGCGAGGATGACGTATGATTCTACGCGGAAGGCGGCGTCTTTAATGGTCCGGAATAAATTGAATGCTACACGTTGATGGATTAATTTGCTCTTCTACGCCCTTTTTGAGGAATGTATTGTAGGACTAAAACCAACATCTGAAGAGGTGAGATCGCTCCTTTTTTTCCCTATTTTTGCTGGCGGGATTGACTCTGCCCTAAGGGCAGAGTCTCTCTCTCTCTCTCTCTCTCTCTCTCACTTTGCACCATGACACAATAAATATTCACAGTGAAAATATTTTGTAAGCGCGTTTCATGAACCAAGTTATAGGATTTGTTGACAACTCGCATCGAGTTCGTTACACTTCTACCCGGCGTGAAGCACTCACAGTCATGAGGTTGTGACGTCATCATAAACAAATCCGTTCTACTCATCCAGACGACTTCACAACGGCAACGTTGCCAGATCTTTCCACTCTGGAAGCCGTTCTCAAAAAGATTGCGTTTTGGGCACCCAAAACGCCGGTGCCGTGTGGACGCCAGGCCTAAACGATAAGCAATTGTATCGGAGTCACCTGAATCCGTTGCCGTGTGGACAGGGCCTAAGATGGGCCAAGCTCGGACGTTAGCCTCTGGTGGTTATTGTAATGGGTATATATCACATAATGGGGAAAAATATCGAATACCAGTTGTCATATAAGCAAAGACGGCGTCATGAATGTGTGAAGTGACGAGGCCGGCGTGCACGGGACTGAAATGGACTTGTGTGGAAAAAGTGGCGATGGCTTGATTTGTTTTGTCCAAACAGGTATTAGAGGAACTCCGCTAACAAATGACCGCATGAAAAACTCTTGCATCAAGTGAAACGGGACGACGACCAGCTCCATCGGTGCGTTTGAAAACACCAGATGCATCCGTGTTCTTGCGTCTCGCTCTCTCAAGAGGTAAGGAATCTCTAGCTCATCACAGAGTGGCGGAAAAAAAAGAGAATGCGACAGAGAGGGAAGGCAAGCCGTGGACTCTTTCTCAAATCCATTACCTTCTCTCCACCTCTTCAGGCCCCTTCTGAAGAAAGGATTGAAGAGGGGGTGGAAAAAAGTGGTAATCAAAAATGATAGACCTGGCAGCTCATTTCCTCGCGTCTGGCAGATGGAAGACTCTTTAATGCACCGCTGGCTTGTCAGCCACGACTGCATGGCTCTTTGGATGCACCATAATACAGCCAGTTTAACTGTGATTACGGAGCATCTCTGCTCTCGCTCAGTCCACGGTTACACATAACTACAGCCCAAACCTAACAAGCGCATGGTGGTGCCTGCTGAAACCTTTCCTTCAAATATTTCCAATCTGGAACAGCAGCGGGTACAGGACGTTATCGTGAACGTGACGGTTTCTCCTGTTTATATCAGCTCATCCACAGAGACCCGTCCGGAGGACGATCCACAGAAACGGAATTGAAAAAAACAACAAAACAACATCTAATCGTTGGGATGGTGAAGTTCTCTGGAAGGAGATGTTCATTTAACATTCAGGGAAGGAGCTGCTCGTGCGAGCGCTTTGTAAAGCTGTAACTAAATGGAAAGATCATCATCATCATCGCTTCCCACTTGGCACGCGATCGGCCTTGGCGTGCAGCTGCCTGGAGGAAGGTGGAAATCTAATATCCAGCAGCTGCCCGAAGTCTCTCTTGTCCATCATACTCCTGATAGGCCTGCCTTTTCGAAACTCTGAGTAGTCTTTCTACTCCACTCCATGATCTCCGTACGTCACACAATACAATCTTTTGTATGGCATCATTAGGCATCCTGCATACGTGTGCCATGTCTTTAAGCCACTGCGCATGACAGAAATCTTCAAGTGGCCTGGGATTGGGTTATTTCATATAATTTCTCGTTTGACACTTTAAATGCCCAATCTATATCGCCTTCTACTAGTGTGGCAGGGTCGACCCCCTTCTTTCGCAGGTGTGGTGGTGGGACATTCTTTCTTTCATAGCCACCAGAAATCATGTGTCGTAGGAAGCCAGTCCACACGGTGTTAAGTTTCTGGATTTCACTGCTAGTTAGCTCCCAGGACTGTGTACTGTAGAGGAGTCGAGAGCGTACACATGATTTTAAAATGTTCATGCGTGTGTTTAGATATATTTCCCGGTCTGTAAGAACATGTTTCAGCTCGTTCCACTTCTCGTAGGCTGATGAGATCCTATGGTGAAGAAACTTTGAGGACTTTCCAGCATTGCTCAGAAGATGACCAAGGTACCGGAACTGTCTGACATTTTTTATCTCGGTGTTATTGATGGAAAGCAGGCTTGTCTTTGCCTTTATGTCTTCATCTACATTAAAGGCGATTGTTTCTGTCGTTTTGATCAGGGAAAGACCGTTCAGGGTTTTTTCTAGAAAAATTTAGTATGAGGGCGCTCACCATGGTGGGGGGGGGGGGGGGAAGATGGTGCCGGTTGTCCCCCCCGCCCGCCGTGCAAAGCCTTTGAAAAATGCTCCAATGGGACATTCTGAGGCTGTCTGAGAGGGAAATTGTAATAAATTGTCTGTCAACATTGAAAAAGAAAGAAGTAAGGCCAAAAAAAAAAAAAGTGTGTTTCCGGTAACATGAAATACTAAAATAAGGTCGGTAGGTAGGAAAGTTTTTTTTTTTCTTAATTTTTTTTTATTTTGTTCGAAAAAATTAACACAAGTAAACATCTTACAAAATAGTATTTTGGCACAGAATCCTTTATACCACACATCATAATAAAATAAGTGTTTTAAATCCTTAAACGAATAAAAAAAATATCGCGAGAGTTTGAGTTATGATCTACGGAAGTGATATTTCATGATATTTTCATGTAATAACGTGAAAACACCTTATCAAGGAATAACGTGAAAATAACGTCCTAGGCTACTTCCATTAAAAGCAGACGGCCTCGCCTAGCCTACTGTAGAACTTGGGTCGAGCAAAAACATGGCTGAATCCTGAATGACTCCTATTTGTATAAATAGGGGACTACATAGGCGGCAAAATGTAGTGTTTTTCCCTGCCATGGAAGTGCACTTGTATACTGAAAAGGAAGCAATTTGCATTACAGCCTTGAATGAGGATTCAAAATGGCGGCTCGGCTCAGTTTATGCAGGAGGGCTGATAGAAGTGGCGAAACATTTTACTTTTTATTGTTTCTTTCACAACTTGAATGCGTTGAAACAAAAAATTATGACAAACTAACGCCACTTACACTAAAATATCGAGGGAAATTTGTAATAAAAACTTTACGGTCGGCAATTTCGACGCGGAAATTCTCAATCACACTTTTTTAAATTTTTTTTTTTATTTGGCCTAATCTTCTTCTGCCCCGGACAGTCTTTGGCTTTCTTCTGCTTTGTGGCGCGGGATGACATCTTTAAGTGCCCAAGTGTCAACAAAAACAACTCGCGAACTACTTCTGTCAAAAGCTCCCGCGCCGGTGGGTGAAAGGTCATTCAGTCTCGAGAAATCTCGCGCTACAAGTCAGCTGACCTTATATGTAACCCATGTCAAATCTCGCGAGAGCAGCCGCAACAAGTAAACAACATGGCACCTCAGTCTGGAAAACGCCAATTCGGATTGTTTTTGCACCGTCTGGCGGTGTATCTACTATGATTGGAATATTTTTGGAGTAATTATAACGTATTTGATGATCAGACACATTGTCACGTAGTGTTGCTGGGATGTTTTCACGGAGTCGGTAAGGGGGCGCAGCGCCCCTGTTCCCCCGTTTAGACGAAAGCCTGCCATTTATAGCCATGATAATGTAAATGAGAAAAGGAATTAAAGACAACTATGGACAGATGAAGAATGACACCATTTCATGTTTGAATTTGTAAAAAAAAAAAAGGTCATCGTTAGAAAATTGCTTTGGTTTACGAAGATTAAAACACCTGCTGAGACAGGAAAACAATCAACCAATCTCCTTCAGGGTGTTACCAAGAGCTCCGCTTCATCACGCGACCATGTTCATCATTTTCCCCACTGGACCTGCAGGTTGTACAGCGTGGTGAGAATTAGTTCTCTCGAGATACGACGTGCCTGGTTCATGGGTCTCGAAAAAGTCCAACCAATCAGCTTAATGGAAATGGCCTTGATGGATTCCTTCCTCGTGTGCAACCAGGAACTCTGCTCACCGGCCAAGTCAGAATGGAGGCTCCTCCGAGACTCATTTGATGGTGGAGAGATAATGCTCCTGCTGCTCCAAGCATCGCTCTGAGTGCATCTCGGGTACACCCTGACAGTTCCTGCTCCATCTGTCAATGAGCAATCTCGAACACAGGACACACTGCTTGGCTTTTGTTTATGCAACTGGATTTAATTACACTTTCGCCAGAAAGACGCCAACCTGAGCGTTTGGATCGTCCTGAATTTACAAGTCCTTCACTCCCCTGGGCCTGTGGATCAGGTGCTGTCCACCATGACACCTTCCTCATTACAGGAGGTTATCGACCTTTACCTGCGCCAAAGGTGTGAAAATACATCATGCTGGACAACACCTCTTGACAGTGCTTCGGATGAGAAGAGCAGGAGGGAACACTGAGAGAACGAAGGGTAGGCAGCTCCATTTCATCCACTAATGAACTCCAGCTGGGGCGTCCCGGAGGAGACCTGACAAACATTCGACCGTGCTCTCTGGAATTGAGCGTGATGGAAGGGGCGACTCGCCTGACGGCATCCTGCATCGAGTGGTTTTGCATGGGATCAATCTTGCTCATCACGGATGCAATGAAAGACTGAGGAACGGAGTGGAAAATCCAAGTGGGCTTGAAGCTCACTGATACAACCACCCAACGGACCGAAGAGGAGTTTCTCCACGCTTCTCTTGATTATTTTAGGTTTGTTCCATCAGCATTCAATTCCCAGCAAAACCAAGGCAACAACCCTGGAATAATGTGTGGTCCAGGGAAGGGGTGGGTGGGTGGGTGGGTCACGGGGACAAGACAAACCAGAGGATCTCTCTGATGGGATTTTCGTCCTGGCTCACTCTGACATGTCGAATGTTTTATGATCTGCACAGACGTGTGTTTGGGAAGACTACGCTGTATTTTTCCTTCTCGAGAATGAGCAATGCCTGACTCCACGTCATATATACCCTCACAGCCACTTTATTAGGAACACCCAAACGTCCATCCACCTGCTGTTTTCTGCGGTTCTGCAATCAGCCGATCCCTCGACAGCAGCACAGTGCATCACATCATGCAGATACAAATCAAGAGCTTCACTTAATGCTTCCGTGTGACTTCCTTTCACTGTGGTCTGGGTGTTGGTTTGAACCAGATGAGTATTTCTGGTTTGAGTATTTCAGAAGCTGCTGATCTCTTCCTGGGGTTTTCACACACAATAAACAGTCTCTAGAGTTACACAGAATGGTGCGAAAAACAAAAAACACTGAGTGAGTGAGTGAGTGAGTGAGAGTTCTGTGGGTGGAAACTAACGTCTTGTTGATAAGAGAGGGTCAGAGGGAAACGGACAGATTCGAGGTGGTTCGAGCTTTTTTGCCAGGAAGGATATAGTAACTCATATAATCACTCTTTCCAACCGTGGTGAGCAGAAAAGCATCTCAGCATGCAACAGCAGAACAACACACTGGGTTCCACTCCTGCAGCCAAGAACAGGGATCTTAGAATCAACAACAAGCTCCTATTAAAGTGGCCGGTGAGTGTATATCTGGCCTGAATGGACAGTTTGGTAAAAATTGTGTTCTATTCTGTAGGAAAAGAGATTTTGTATTTTTCTTGAGCTTCATGAGACTCCATGAAGCGCTCACTCTTTTCCACCATCTCATACTGAAACCAGAACGAAACCAAGTGTAAAACACGGAACAATAAATGACAGATGATGTTGACGAGGACGTTGCAGGGAAGCGACACTTCCGGGACTTTGAGGTCAGTTATTGAGTTCCCTACGCAGATACAGCCGACAGACATGCTATGGTCATGTGACCTTGTGTGACCACGCCCCCTGCACAATCAACGTGTCTGATGTCCTCCTTTAGTGTGACTTACGCTACGTTCACACTGCAAGGCTTAATGCTCAATTACGATTTTTTTGTGAAATCCGATTTTTTTGTGAGGTCGTTCACATTAACAAATATATGCGACTTGTATGTGATCCTCAGTATGAACGAAAAGCAACCTAAAAGTGTTCCGCATGCGCATTGCAGGATACGATGACGTCACACGCAGTGAGCATGGCCAGTGTTTACGGAAGTAAAACCGCCCGGTTGCGGTATGACCCATCCAATCTAGCTTGAGTAGCTGCATCCCCCCAAATGGAAATCAGCTCCCTAACCTCTGCGTCCTTCCATTGAGAAGATTCAGAACCTTCACAGCCCGAAGCGTCCCTCGCATTGATGTCATACGCAGGGGCGCAGATACGTTTTTTGAACTGGGGGGGACAAAGCTGCCAGCAAACCAACCCCAACCCCGATATGCCTGTCAAACTTGTTGTGAGTTACCATAGCAACCAAGCTCGAGCTCGCAACCTGTGCAGTCTGCGCAGCTCAACCAACCGAATATCAGTCTTTGTTTTATGTGAGTTGTTGCAACTATGTATACACTGCTGTGCACCTCAATAAACCGAATGGTAATTAGTCTTTTGATTTTTCTGTGAGGTTTGCCTTATGCAAAGAAAGGCAGCATAGACGTTTTTTCCTCCCTATAAGTGGGGGGGACCGAACGAGGTGAATTTAAATCTGGGTGGGACGAGTCCCCCCCTCTATCTGCGCCCGTGATTATGCGCCATGTTGTTGTAACTTTTTTGAGAGACCCGCCGCCTACTTCAGCGCAGAATAGTGACGTTTGTGGCTTGTTGATGACGTGTAAGTCGGATGAATGCGACCTGGCGGTTCAGACTGAAGTCGCATATGAAAAGAGCGGATAGGAATCGGAATTAGGACCACATATTAGGGTTGGGCGGTATTACGGTAAGAAGGTATCCCGAGGTATCCAAAAGTACCAACGGTATCGGTCTCATTACCGTCATTTTAAAAAAATATATAATATCTAAATAAATATGGAGTACATGAGGTCATAATATAAAATAATAAATTGAAGATCATCCCGAATAACTGTGTGATCGTATTTTCACTAATTCTATCAATTTCCTAAAGAAGTTCTCATCGCGTGCAGGGTTGTTTATGTCGTTACCATGGCAACCCTGTGTGACATTTGGAGTCTGACAGAAAGCTTCGCAAGAGACTGAGACCGGGGGTGTCATGGCTCAGATGGCTAAGGCACCGTACCATAAATCCGGGGACCCGGGTTCGATTCCGACCCGAGGTTATTTCCCGATCCCGTCTCTCTCTCCCCCGCTCATTTCCTGTCTCTCTATACTGTCCTATCTAAAAAAAAAAAAAAGAGACTGAGACCGCGGTTGAAAGATGGCAAGTCAAGATAATGAGTTAGTGGCAAAAAAAAAAAATACAACATTGGCAGTGTGGCAGCATTTTGGTTTCAAACCAAACGAAAAATCTAATATGTCCCCTAAGGCACACCATAGCCTGGGGTACTCCACTTCCACGAGATCTCTCCAATGAGTTGTGTTTTGAGTTGGTTACATGAGTAACAACAAGGTAAAATAATATAACGTATGACATTTGGGATGTGGGTAATAAACGTTTGAAATGTCATCTGCTGAAGAAACGGAAGAAAACATCGTAGCGTAAACTGTTCGGTTTCTGGTGGGAATTAGCAATGCGCTTGCTATCTTTGTTGGGTGTGTTAAACCGTATGGATTTAAGTGGAATAATTGTAAGGAGTTATGTGATCAAGACAACGTTTTAAGCAAGGTAAGGCCATTTGATTATTAATTTCCCCGCCATGGCATGACGTGGGCCCATATGATTTTGCCTTGTGCAGCTATCACGCATTTGAATTAGGTTCGCCTCATTTGCGCTGAAGAATATGGTTTATCACGCAGTCTAAATGGACTTGGGTGTTGGTTGATTCTTTCTTTCTTTTATTTCCCATGCTTGAAAGGGTATGATCCTGCTCATCGTGTACTTTTTTTTGATGGAGTAGGTGAAATAGTGCTGCAAATGGCGTTTCAACGCAGACATGTGTAAACGACAGTTGAATGCTATTTTCAAGATGAAGGAAGAGTTGCGTGATGCTTTGAAATCTCTCTTAATCCATTCATCAATGCACAAAATTCGCTTTGCTGCTTAATCCATACCACAATGCACATAATTCGCTATGCTGCTTTTAAATAGTACATTTGAGGCATAGGCGCACGTTACACAGTAGGCCGAAACAAAATATTTTTTTCTCGGTAATACCGTATACCCCGGGAAAACACAGAGACGGTTTAAAGGTATCAAAATTTGGATACCGCCCAACCCTACCACATATCCAAACGGCCTGGGTCGGATTTGAAAAAATCGGATCTGTGTCGTTCATATTGTCAATAAAAGATCGGATACAGGTCACATATGGGCAAAAAGATCGGATTTGAGTCACTTCAGCCTGCAGTGTGAACGTAGCCTTTGACACGCTGTCTGAAAGCCCGGCACATTCCCAAGAAATATATTTCACTGATGTTAGTCGAACAGACAATCACGGATTTTAATTGATATTAAAGGTGCAGGACTTATTTTTTTAAATTTCTTCCTGTAGAACTTAACAAAACACAGTGGCTTGAAGCCGCGGTCTTCGCAAAGTGGATGAAGTTGGTGAGAAAACCCGTCTGGAAAACCGCCTTCCAATGTGGAATACTTGCTTGTTTGGATGCGGTTCCTGTCAGCCATTTTCTCAACACTCTACAGGGCAGGAGAGCTCGAACCCATTCGAGACTTCAGGGTGGAGGCTCCAAATCTCACCGAATGAACTTTTAAAGAACTCAAAACTTTCTCCAAAGCAAGGACGCTGCTTCAAGTGGGGAAAATCATGCCAAGACAAGAACACCAGCTGAAACTTCACAAATGTAAGATGGTGGGTAGGGGGCGGGGCTTTGAGATTTGTTGATTGGTTAATCTTCTGGGGAAGGACCGCTCTTCTGCTGCATTTTTGGATCCTACCTTTCCCTGGTGTTCAAATTGCTGACCTCAAAACGCAAAAAGCGTGAAGGTTGGCAGGTCCGAAGATGCTTTAAAAAAACAAAAAATGGGGTGAAGCAATCTGCTGAAAGTTTTCTTTGTGCCTGCTGCACAAGGCAGAGACACGAGCTAAAGCGAAGGATTCAAGATGCATGTGAAGTAAAATCTCTCATTCCCGTTTCCACTTTACACCTACCTGCACTTAAATTAGCCCGAGACGGATTCCCAGCTGAGCCTAAATCCTTTTAATTAAAATTCGATGGAACTCGGTAAGCTTAGAATTACACTGGTGAGTGTGAGTTATGAGAAAACATCTCCGTCTGAATCAAATTATTCGAAAGGATCTGCAGGGAACAAACCAACGCAAAGTGTGATATCCACCGGAGGTCGTGTTTATCCAACATCTCCGAATGTTGCCCTTGCCTCATGTCATCTCAAAATCCCATTTGTTAATTCCAGCTTCGTGATCTTCCCGACAGGTCGCGTGCATCACGCGACCTGTCGGGAAGATCACGAAGCTGGAATTAACAAATGGGATTTTGAGATGACATGAGGCAAGGGCAACATTCGGAGATCTGAACAGAAAGATCTTCTGTGGTCAGGGACCTCCAGGGATGATATGGAAGGAGCAGAAGAAACCAAACTGCACCGTTTGAGATGATGTTCAAGTGGGGTTCTGTTTGATCCGATCTGATCGGAAGTGGATGAATGAATGAATGAATGACCGAGTCGGAGCGCTGGTCTCAAATCTGTCAAGTTTGATGGACTTTAGAAGATTGAGATCCTGAATGAACAAGCAGGAGGTGATTGTGGTGAGGAACAGAACCCTGATATCAGAAACACTGGCTCGCGTGTCAGTGATCGTTGCCACTAAAGCATTTGTTTCGATTGAGTTTTTACAATATAAACATCACTAGCAGTGAAATACGCCTTGCTCCAAGTTCACTGGTTCCTCAGTTCCAGGTCAGTTTTTTTTTTAATGCTAAAAAAGGAACGGTTCGAGTTTGAAACACTGGCACTAATAAAACATAATGATGTTGTATTCGAGGGTTAGGATCTTCTTCCAGAGCACAATGGGCCTGAGTGTGAACGAGGGGTTGGTTCTTGTCTCGGAGGGGATAATTACTGGCCTTGATGGTCTTTGAGATCAGACAGACGCCTCTCATGTGGAGGAGCGCCCCATGCTCCCTGAGACACACTGCTTCACTTTGAGGAGCGTTGACACCTTATTACCTTCCAAGAGCATCTGTTACTCCAGAGTCTCTCTCTCTGTCTCTCTCTATTTTCTCTCAACAGCTTTTTTTTCCTGAGCGAGTGAGGTGCTTTTTTTTTTTGTCTTTTCCATTTCAAAAGTCTGTAATGAATTTGCTCAAGGCGCATTTCAGACTTCGCAAAAACAGAGTGACGAGTGGCGTGCCGTGCCGTGCCATGACGACTTGTTGTGAAAGAAGTAATTAACACACTCGAGCGAACCGCGAAGCCTTTTCTGTCGTGCCAAAGAGGTTCTAACCTGTAGAACGTTAAAACTCTCTCTCAGTCTGTGTTCCTCTGACAGAGTCGTTCAGTTCGTACAGCGATTCAAACAAAACTCAGAGGCAGCAAACGTCTTGTGTCGATTGACCTGGGAGCTCGAGACTGCTGCTCAGGTTCCGGCTTTTCCTGACGCGGTCCGAACAATCAGGATAAAACTTTCCTCAAATTAAACGACTTCACTAACGAACGATCACGATGACCGACAGGAGGGAGGAGTCAGAAAAAAATTGCTGAAGGAGTTGCCTGCTGCTCGTTACACAGAATTTTAACCATTTTACAGTTTGCGTGTTTAAATGAGTCACGTTACATCAGCAGCACTGCATTCACGACTGCATCACTTCATCTTGAAAAAGAAAAATATTTCAAGAATAAACTGAGGAATGACGTGGTGAGATGACACTGACAGACCGCTCCTTCATGCTGTAGAATAATTTAATGCTTATTTCACACAAATTAACATTCAAATATGATCAAATGCACATTATAGACTAATAAATAGATAAATTACATGTAAAAAAATACCAAAAGCAAAAATTTACATTGCTTAGTCAAAAATAATTTATCTTCACATAAATATTACAGTTGAAAAATCAATTAATAAAATGTTTTGATAAAAGAAAATCAGAATATGATGGAAATATATCACAATAAAATATCATTATTATCCACACAGGACACTTTTTCCACAGAATAAAAATGTATTCTATTCCCTTCGAGTGGGTTTACTGATAGCATGCAGTATCATCATCATATCGCTTATCCTCCGTGTATTGCGCCGCTCTCCCTGATGGAGAATGCGCGTGCAATATTGTTTTACATTGCACGTTGTCAAGGCAATACGACATCACACGTCAGAGCTCATGCAAAGATCCAATGACAAAACTTTTCTGCTGCGCATGCGCACGATCGTTTCTATGTCGGCCGGGAAAGAGAGAGGAGACGAGGTTAATCCAGTGCTCGGTTTAAGCACGAAATAAATAAACTGAAAACTGAAACTAAAGACGCGCTGAACACCTGAAAGGCTACCAAAACTTCATGAGATATCCTTCACGCATATTTACAAGAGAAAAACATACCAACGGACATCGAAAAACTGGAAAAGAGCCGCGTCGGAGATGGAAAACTACTGAGTGACTGAAGCGGTTTATAAACAAACATGGCTCCGAGGTTTACTTCATTAAAAGAGGAAGATTTTGAGAGAATTTTGGCTGCCAGGTCGCTCTGTTGTGTGTCGCTTTGATGTTGATTTTAAAAGTAACGAAATAAATGACACAGGGAAAATATTATTATTAATAATATTCGACTTGACTGCACTAATATTGGCCTTCGCTAACGCTACACTGGCTGGAACACTGAGTTGTGGGTAAGCTCGCGTCGGCCTTCAAGAATGCTGATATGAATAGAGTGTGTATGTATAATAATAATAATAAAAAACAATAATGCCTGGCTTTTTTTCGTGGTCTATCAGATATATTCCATTCAGTGACTCGTCTTCGACTCGTTCAGTATCACGCTTGCTGAATGGAATATATCTGATAGACCACGGAAAAAAGCCAGACAATATTATTTAAATAATGATGCATCAATATGATCAATTGTAGAGTATAACATTTATCCATAAGCAGCCTGAAACAAAAACATTTTAACCAAAGACTTAAAATTATCAAAATTCTTCTCGTGTCTGATTTCATGAGGAAGAGCGTTAAAAAGCTCTCGTGCTTTATTCCTCTTATACCACAGCAAGCTAGTTCCTGTTCTCAGCGAGTCATTCCCTCACCAGCCTCTCCTTATTCTCTCTCGACTTTCATAATTATAATAATTATGATAATACATATATATAATAATAATAATAAAAAATGATATATATACACACACAGTGCTGAGCGTAAATGAGTGCACCCCCTTTGAAAAGTCACATTTTAAACAAAATCTCAGTGAACACAAACAATTTCCAAAATATTGACAAGTTTAATATAACATCTGTTTAACTTATAACGGGAAAGTAAGATTAATAATATAACTTGGATTACACACTTTTCAGTTTTACTCAAAAATGAGTACACCCCACAACAAAAACTACTACATCTAGTACTTTGTATGGCCTCCATGATTTTTAATGACGGCACCCAGTCTTCTAGGCATGGAATGAACAAGTTGGCGACATTTTGCAACATCAATCTTTTTCCATTCTTCAACAACGACCTCTTTTAGTGACTGGATGCTGGATGGAGAGTGATGCTCAACTTGTCTCTTCAGAATTCCTCAAAGAAAATAATTTCTTTACACCACAAAGGTGAAGGCTACAAGAAAATCAGCAAAGCTTTACTTATCAGTCAGAATACTGTAGCAAAAGTGGTACAAAAATGTAAGAAAGATGGAACTGCAACCATCTCACAGAGACGTCCAGGTCGTCCACGGAAGTTAACACCTCGACGGGAGTGTCTTCTGATGAGAAGGGCTGAAGAAAATCGGCATGCAATTTCACTGCAGTTATCTAAAGAAGTAGAAAGCCAAACTGGGGTGACTATTTCCCGTGACACAGTACGGCGTACACTGCAGAGGAATGGCATGCATGGATGCCGTCCACGAAAGAAGCCTCTCCTAAAGCCCAGGCACAAAAAAGCCTGCCTAGAGTTTGCCAGGGCCCATGCTGACAAAGATGAAGACTACTGGGACTCTATACTCTGGAGTGATGAGACCAAGATAAATGTTTTTGGAACTGATGGCTTCAAAACTGTATGGTGTCGCAAAGGTGAGGAATACAAAGAAAACTGCATGGTGCCTACAGTGAAACATGGTGGTGGCAGCGTCCTTACTGTATGTGGGGCTGCATGAGTGCTGCTGGTGTCGGGGAGCTGCATTTCATTGATGGCATCATGAATTCACAGATTTATTGCTCCATACTGAAAGAGAAGATGCTACCATCACTCCGTGCCCTTGGTCGTCGTGCACTTTTCCAACATGACTAAACACACATCTAAGGCCACTGTTGGATTTCTGAAGAAGAACAGGGTGAAAGTGATTCAGTGGCCAAGTATGTCTCCTGATCTGAACCCAATCGAACACCTATGGGGAATTCTGAAGAGACAAGTTGAGCATCACTCTCCATCCAGCATCCAGTCACTAAAAGAGGTCGTTGTTGAAGAATGGAAAAAGATTGATGTTGCAAAATGTCGCCAACTTGTTCATTCCATGCCTAGAAGACTTGGTGCTGTCATTAAAAATCATGGAGGCCATACAAAGTACTAGATGGAGTAGTTTTTGTTGTGGGGTGTACTCATTTTTGCACCACCCTAATTTGAGTAAAACTGAAAAATGTGTAATCTAAGTTTATATTATTAACCTTACTTTCCCATTATAAGTTAAACAGATGTTATATTAAACTTTGTCTTGTCAACATTTTGGAAATTGTTTGTGTTCATTGCGATATTGTTTAAAATCTTACTTTTCAAAGGGGGTGCACTCATTTACGCTCAGCACTGTATCTATAATATATAATTATTATTATTATTATTGGGCCTACAGTAATCAGTGAAGCTGTTGTGGGCACCAGCTTATATTTTAATAGGTGAAGTTAATTAAATAAATAAATTAATAATAATAATAATAAGAAGAAGAAACCCCACGGCTTTTTGCTCCTGATAAATCACAAGCGAGCGTAAACTCGTCTGTCCTGAAGATGTCGGAAAACTTGAAGTTCCAGCTGCTGTTTCAGGAAATTCATCAACACCTTCTGACCAATCAGGATCCAGAATCCAACAGAGCTGTGGTTTAATCGGCTGAGACCAAAACGCAGGACGCAAAGTTCTGAAGAGGCCTTCACCTTTTCAAAAACGAACAGCTACGACCCGACATTCCAGCCATGCAGTCAGCGTGCGTCATTCGAACCCGCCGTCCTCGCGGGCGTTAATGAGGTATCAAATGCCATGCAGAGATTAACTGCAGGTCTTCCGAGGACGGGAGAACCAGGGCGAGATCTTATTGATCTCACTGTGGCAGTGAACTGATCCGGTATGTGGTGAAGTCCAGCTGTCGGATCGGACGGAGCACGCAGCGATCAGGAAGGACATGTCAGGACCAGCGTGGTTTTAGAGGACACTGATGAACTCAGGGTTTGTTATTATTATTATTATTATTATTCTAAACGTCTGTATTTTATTCGGTTGTGGAAATGTGCGGAATTATTTCTCAGAATGAACTTGGAGTAAAATAAGATGCCGGGATTCAGTCATTCTGTCAACAGGAACTTCAGCTCTGAGCCAGGAACCAGCCAGGAGAAGTTTGGACAAACCACCTCCCAAAGAAAAGGACCAGACACGGACAGAAATTTACTCCCATTGTTTAAAAAAAAAAAAAATCTTCTGTTGCCACTGCAGCAGCGTTACACACAACACGTCTTCGGAAAGAACGTGAACCGGGAGACAGGTGAGTGACGTGACCCGTGGTGGTGGTTTATCGCATCAGCGTTTCAAAGAATGTGTCAAGTCAGCGAGTGAGCGAGCGAGCGAGAGAGAGAGAGAGCAGTCCGTCATGTCCGTCAGTGGCAGTTACTTGTTGAACGTTTACACCGCTGGTGACTCGCGGCTCTCCAGCCGAGCTCACACAGCAGGCTGAAGATTCACCACTGACACACACAACAAACCGGACTGCACTTTACTCATCACTGACCACGAGGGACGATGACATCACTCACAGCAGGAGTTCGTCACATGACCACATTCTTCTCAGATGAACCGGGAAAAGAGACAGACAGATATCAGGGCAGAGAGACAAACAGAAACCAGACAGAATGACTGACACACACAGTTTTTGAGATATATTGAGAAAGAGAGAGAGGACCAAGACAGACAGACAGATATCCAGAAGCAGTCAGACTGTGAGACACATACAGACAGACAGACAGACAATGCTGTACGCACGACTGGACATAAGGACAGGAAACACACACACACACCCCATCTTTCCACATTACATCATCCTGGAAATTTTATGATGTGATGATAATCATAACATCAGGATCCCAAAAAATTTAGTAATTATGTCCGTGTGTGCATTTAAAAACACACACACACACACACACACACACACACACACACACACACACACACACACTCATAAAACACATCTGCTGTGGACTTTGGGGATCAGATCCTTGTCATGGCGTCAGACACGTATTTGAACAGATGTGTTTCAATTACATCTCTCTCCCTTTACGTGTGTGTGTGTGTGTGTGTGTGTGTGTGTGTACACAGATTGTGGGCATATTTGGGCTATCAGGGATGGAAGGGAGGGAGAGAGAGAGTGTGACCGAAAGAAAATGTACCCAGTGACCCCTTGAATACACTCCACATGTTGTGGAGGCTCAGACAGAGAGTGTGTGTGTGTGTGTGTGTGTGTGTGTGTGTGTGTGTGTGTGTGTGTGTGTGTGTGTCCCTGGATGGAGTAGCATTAAATTACAGAGATGAGTGTGTTCTCAGTGTGAGGGATCTTTCCCTCCTCCAGGCAGGACACACTCGCTAATTAAAGCAGCACATTGATCTGTCGTGACACACAACCTTCCTCACACCTTCACACCTGACACTGAGGTGTGTGTGTGTGTGTGTGTGTGTTCGTCCTGCTAAGCCTGACCACCCTGACGTCACACACACAGGTTGTGCCACCCTCGCTAAACCCATCACACACACGAAAGCCGATCGCGTCATTAAAGCCCCGGAGCTTTGCTTTCATTCCCACTGCTCCGTTCGCCTCGGCACCGACACCACACACACTCGGACCGCTCTGACCCGGCCGGATCGTCCCGTTCGCTTCCAATTAGCCGCCTTCCTGACCATCAGGCCTCCATCATGGAGCTGAGTGGAACACAGAGTCCTCTGGGCTTCGTTTTTAATCACAGCACAGCACACGACACGACACGACACGAGTGGATCAAATCCCACATTCTGATACACGACCAGAACCACATTTAAACATGAAGGGAAAAAAAAAATTACAGTTTGACCTCTGACTGTTATAAAATGCTGGGACTGGAGACTCCTTCCAGAAATGTCTATTTTGAGAAAGAACATCCCTCCATCACAGATGCTCATGTTCAAGTCCCTGTCAAAGAGCTGTTACCATAGAAACAGCAACAACAACGAGGTATTCAAACATGCTAAAGAAAGATAAAGGACCGTATTAATGCGACCCCAGTGAGCGGTGGGTGATGCGTGTGGGGTGATCATGTGATCAACTGCTCCTCACACAGCACGCGTACTGCCCAGGAGGGGATTTCATTTTTCACCGTAAATTCAA
This sequence comes from Neoarius graeffei, assembly GCF_027579695.1. Classification (NCBI taxonomy): domain Eukaryota; kingdom Metazoa; phylum Chordata; class Actinopteri; order Siluriformes; family Ariidae; genus Neoarius; species Neoarius graeffei. The sequence continues at coordinate 2,858,228 of NC_083573.1, read as the reverse complement.
CTCAATTTATTCCATAATTTGTTTTCAAATAAAATCCAGATCCTCATTTTTTTTTTTATATGTTCAAGCAGCAAACCTTTAAAAAACTCCAAAAAAAGTAAAATAAACTCCATCACGTCTTGCTGATGGGATAAAAGCGATCACGGAAAAATGAATAAATAAATTCAAGTGAAGATGAAATGAAGTCGGAGACGGATGGCGGGATGATGTTTGTTTTTGCGCCGGTCACAGCTCTTCTCTCCGAGATCAACTTCAAAGCGAACGCTACGCGTGTGTGAGCGATCCGAATTTCTCCCGTGACTGGAGATTTCTTTTAGAATTCCTCACACCGCTCAGGGAAGAAAACCTTTCCCTCACAGGGCCACAAAAAACTCATTCATTCATTTCATCAAGGTGGAGAAGATCAAATATTCCCTTTTTTAATTTCCCTCAGTTTAATGGAGAGAAGTCCAAACTCCGTACGAGTTCATCACGTGTTCCGGACACCGAACCGAACACTTCCAGCGCTTTGGTTGAGTCTTAAATACGCAGACGACAGCGCCGGAGATGTTGGGGTTCAGAAAGAAAATCTCCATCCTCGTTAAAGCTGCATGCAGTGACTCTCTCTCTCTCTCTCTCTCTCTCTCAGTCGGACTTAAGAAGCCATCAGCAGAACATTTTGCAGATGAAACTCAATGATTTATTTCTCATTACGTCCAACAAAAGCTGCCCCACGTGATCGCAGGCCGAGGAGCTCGCGGCTCTGATTAGGAAACCTGATTACCAGGCAAACCCGCGGAGCCTCGTGTGCAGCCGCAGGATTCTGGCAAACCCTCGTTTTCACCGCTTACCAGCCGAACCGGGAGAAACGAACAGCTTTACTGCAGAACTACAGAATTCCACGCGGAGCTGCGCCGGACCGCACAAACTTTACAGCAGGGTCACGTGACAATTACTCCGGGGTTTTACTTTCAGTTTGTACCGTTTTTCTTCACTTCATCATGATGTTTCTTCATCTGAGTCTGACGTGATCAACAAGCCGCTGGATCAAATCAAAAACACGAGTCAAATCACACGACTCCATACGAGACACTTCAATGTCTGTCAAAAAAATAAATAAATAAATAATAAAAAAAAAATTTCAAGTGTTGGCTTTGGCTCACGGAAGGCCACTCCTCCTCACCTGGGATTGAGGCACAGAGGCCACGCCCTCTTCTCTGGGACTGACCAGAAACAGGCAGACACTTTCTTTTAGAAAACTGACAGGTACACAGGCCACACCTCCTCCGCTGAAACTGATAGGCCACACCTCCTCCGCTGAAACTGATGGATAGAGAAGCCACACCTCCTTCACTGGGACTGACAGACAGGCCATACCTCCTTCGCTGAGACTGACAGACATGCCACACCTCCACTGAGACTGATAGACAGGCCACACCTCCTCCACTGAGACTGATAGACAGGCCACACCTCCTTCACTGAGACTGATACAGGCCACACCTCCTTCGCTGAGACTGACAGACATGCCACACCTCCACTGAGACTGATAGACATGCCACACCTCCTCCACTGAGACTGATACAGGCCACACCTCCTTCGCTGAGACTGACAGACATGCCACACCTCCACTGAGACTGATAGATAGGCCACACCTCCTTCACTGAGACTGATAGACATGCCACACCTCCACTGAGACTGATAGACAGGCCACACCTCCTTCACTGAGACTGATAGACAGACAGGCCACACCTCCTTCACTGAGACTGACACACATGCCACACCTTCACTGAGACTGACACACATGCCACACCTTCACTGAGACTGAGACTGAGACAGGCCACACCTCCTCCACTGAGATTGATAGACAGGCCACACCTCCACTGAGACTGATAGACAGGCCACACCTCCTTCACTGAGACTGACAGACAGGCCACACCTCCTCCACTGAGACTGATAGACAGGCCACACCTCCTTCACTGAGACTGACAGACATGCCACACCTTCACTGAGACTGATAGACATGCCACACCTCCTCCACTGAGACTGATACAGGCCACACCTCCTTCGCTGAGACTGACAGACATGCCACACCTCCACTGAGACTGATAGACAGGCCACACCTCCTTCACTGAGACTGATAGACAGGCCACACCTCCTTCACTGAGACTGATAGACAGGCCACACCTCCTTCGCTGAGACTGACAGACATGCCACACCTTCACTGAGACTGATAGACAGGCCACACCTCCTCCACTGAGACTGATAGACAGGCCACACCTCCTTCACTGAGACTGATAGACAGGCCACACCTCCTTCACTGAGACTGATAGGCCACACCTCCTTCGCTGAGACTGACAGACATGCCACACCTTCACGGAGACTAACAGACAGGCCACACCTCCTCCACTGAGACTGATAGACAGGCCACACCTCCTTCGCTGAGACTGACAGACATGCCACACCTCCTCCACTGAGACTGATACAGGCCACACCTCCTTCACTGAGACTGACATACAGGCCACACCTTCACTGAGACTGACATACAGGCCACACCTTCACTGAGACTGATAGACAGGCCACACCTCCTCCACTGAGACTGATAGACAGGCCACACCTCCTTCACTGAGTGATGGTTCTTTGTTGAGATTGACACAAATAGGACACGCCTCTTTCTCTGGACCCATTAGAGACATTTTTTTTAATCTAAACAGACGTTTTGCTTTTTAATAAACACAAACACACATGAAACCGCTGTGTTTACATCAACTTTCATTTTTATTTTTTAGAAAGCCTGTGCCTCAAAGCAAACACAGAGAGAGAGTTTTCAGACAGTGTAAGGTGTGTGTGTGTGTGTGTGTGTTGGCTCTAAAGCAGCCGTCTCTCAGGGGCATGTTGTGTAACCCCCCCCTTCCCGCCCTCTTTCCCTCCAGGTCCTCAGTTTCCCGCGTCAGTCACTCAGACGCCCTTCATTAACGCGCAACACAAACACTCGCAGCCCGCGGGGTTTCGGGGAAACTGGACTCTGATCCACACGCAGACGCGGGACCGGTCCAGGTGCTTTCCACTGGCTCTGAAAACGTTAATCTGTAACCGAACACAAATATTTTACAGCGTCACTCGAGTTGGGGGGGCATTAAACACAAAACAGGTGGAAATGAACAAACATCCACCGGCTTACTCTTCACATTATTTACATCTCATTTGATCTCAGGATGTGAACATTTTCAGACTACGCCCAGTGTTCTCCACTCCCTCAAGTTATAGCTCGGCAGTAGTATTGAGCGGCCGTCGCCAGGGGGTTCGCGAGGCGGGTGTCCCCTCGCACCAGAACATTTTGAAATAAGAAACCCCTCAGATGCCATTTCCTGGCATCCAAGTTGCATGTTATTTATATCTAAATCCGAATCTTCACCAGGCTTCGTGCCAGAAGATTTACAATCAGGATCTTTCCGTTTCAGCCAACCAAACAAAGACATCATAAGAGTTGAGAATGATAGCCAAGTGATGAAAGATAACCTACGCTAACGCTGAATGAAGATAAAGCAGAGCCGATCTGACCTACATAACGTACATCACTCTACGTAGTCGTCGTCATCGTGACCACTGGGACCAGCTTAAAGGGGAAAAAAACGTTACGGAGAATAGATAATTCGGCAAGTCGGCGTTCGACTATATGCCCACATGACATCGAAACATGTTGAACCTATTGTAAAGTAAAGCGCATCAACGATCTGTGATCAGAGAATTACTTTGGTGTTTGTATTTGGTGTTTTTTTTTTTTTACTTTTCTTTGAAGTAAACTTTTTTTTTTTTGACCGGGCGGCCAAAAATTGAGGCTCGGCGGCGCATTTATGAGTCGGCGGTAATAGCTCTTCTAGCCGTTATGACTTGGCGGGCCGCCGAGTCATTAACGATAGTGGAGAACACTGCACGCCCACACCTGGATATGAATATTTATATTTCCCCTCTCCGCATGAAAAGTGTTTTGGGTCACCGAATGAAACTTTTTTCTGAAAAAATTCCAGAAAATGTTCAAATGTTTTCATGTAAAAGCGGATATTTTTGCAAACGCTCGCATCGCAAAAGGAAGCGGTGTGTTTGATGGATGCGCTACGACTCTCAGTCTCACAATTTATCACAGCCGCTGCTCCGTGATTTCGTATTTAAGAACACGCTCGCAAGTTTAACTTCATGATCCCTGCTCACAACTCTGATTTTGTACAGAACCAAGAAAACTCGTGACTTGTGCTTTTTTTTTTTTCAAAATTTCATCTCATTGACGCTTTCACGGTTTTCTTGTGTTGTTTTCTTTGATGTAATATTTTATTGCCACCTACTGGGCATTTTCAAATGGTTTGTGTTTCCGTGTGAACGGAAAATTTCCAAAAAAGGTCATGAACTCCGCTTTCAAAAATATTCATGCGCATGTGGGATGTGGGCGGGGCCTCGGATTTGATATCACGACAAAATACGAGTATTGCAAATGGAGATAAAGTTAATCCCTTTAACTATGGGAGTATTTTGATTGACAAGTCAGTAAAACATCAAACTGCTGTGCTGCATCATGGCTGAGCCTAGGCTCCGCCCCCACTGTTACTGCAGATACACGACGGTGGAGTTCCATCGACTTTCAGTGTGAGAAAGTCAAAGGCGGTCAGAACGTTTAAAACGTTTCAACCTCCACAGTTGAAAAATCACGTCGTCGCCTCCAACGGTTGAGAAAAACACCGAATGCTCACACGATGAGCTTGAAATGGACTAGCGAGCTAAATTTATTCTTATTAAAGACTTATTTTGAATTTATCTTGGTGAGTAAACCCCATCACGAGCTGTAACCTTCTGATTTTTTTAAAATAATGAATTCCTATCTGCTCGCTCATTAGTGTTTATTTCCTTCTCCATGAAACTCGCGTAAACAAACGGCTCTGAGCTCGACGCTAACGCCACCTTTAGAGATAAGCAGATTAGCATCAGCGTCAGTTATCAGGCCTAAAAGGGTTTTCTGGCGAGACTTCAAGCTGGTCAATCCCACGCACACACTAATCTCAAATCTCACGCTTACGTCAAAGCATCCAGGGCAGGAAGTGCGCTCTCGTTTATTTTCTTTCCCTGATTGTTACCTTGGCTGCAGGATGATTCACACCTGGAGAGATCAAAGCAGAGATAACGCTACGCTTTAGCTGGTTGACGATTTTCGCTGTACAAACTGGCCAACGTTCTGGCAAAGACACGAACTCGACAGGAAGTAACCACGTCACCTGGGACAAAGCCGGAAAATTGTCAACATTTGACGAAGATTCATGAACAAGCCACACATTTTAGTTTTTAGGACAGAAATTATCTTCAACTCTCTCCGAACATTCACGAATGCTGACGTCCAGCATTTGGGACAAAGCACTAAAATGCCCAGCGTTCCAGTAAAGACAGTAAACAGATACGGAGAAATTCCGTCATGAAATTTGAAGACTAGATTCCAATTCTTGTGATCAAGTCCATAATTTCAGACAAAATTAAGATGTCCAGTGTTCTAGGAGAGGTACGGAATCGGCAGGAAGGAATTCCAATGATTTGGACAGGGCATAAAAGTATCCAAGGTTTTTGTAAAGATGGTAAACAAATGTGGAGAAATTCCATCACCGGAAAGAGGCTGAAAAAGCCCAGAGTTCTCGTAAAGACACGAAAAAGACAGGAAGGAATTCCATCATTTGAGACAGACTCATGAATTTCCAGATTTCATTTCACTAACTTGTGACGAATTTGTGAAGGACTCGAAGAGTGTGGAAGCTGACCTGGGTTCTCTGCTTCACTTCCTGTTTGTCAGTGGAGAAAGCTGAAATGGCCCAAGCGCTTGTAAAAACACTCAATCGACAGGAAGAGATTCCATCGTTTGGAACACAGCCGTAAAACGCCATATTCCAGTTCCAAAAAGAAGTCAAATTCGTCCGCTGGTTTGGGATACAGCCAAACCAAGTTACTTCTCATGATTTGGGACAGAGCCTCATCATGGCAAACGCTTTACTAAATACAGACCTGTTTACCCCAAATTTTCCCTGTCGGTCGTCTTGCAGTATCTTGTCAGTAGTTTTGGTAAGCTGTCAGTAGGAATTTTACTGGGGTCCAATCTATGTATTGTATCGAAGACAAAAAGTAGAAAGCAGCCTATTAGATAATAGTACTCATTCAAGTTGAAAGTAAGTGATCGATTACATGAACAAAATTTTAAAAATTTAAATCTAGCACTGGTCTTATTTTGGGCGGCACGGTGGTGTAGTGGTTAGCGCTGTCGCCTCACAGCAAGAAGGTCCGGGTTCGAGCCCCAGGGCCGGCGAGGGCCTTTCTGTGTGGAGTTTGCATGTTCTCCCCGTGTCCGCGTGGGTTTCCTCCGGGTGCTCCGGTTTCCCCCACAGTCCAAAGACATGCAGGTTAGGTTAACTGGTGACTCTAAATTGAGCGTAGGTGTGAATGTGAGTGTGAATGGTTGTCTGTGTCTATGTGTCAGCCCTGTGATGACCTGGCGACTTGTCCAGGGTGAACCCCGCCTTTCGCCCGTAGTCAGCTGGGATAGGATCCAGCTTGCCTGCGACCCTGTAGAAGGATGAAGCGGCTACAGATGATATGAGATGAGATGGACTTATTTTTTCTGTCAAGTTAAGCACCTGTGAGAACCAAAAAGCAAATCCATGTAAGATTCTCGATCTGCTCCATAATCCTCATATTACCAAGCCTAGACTCGAAGGTCGACTTGTTGACTCCTCATACATTTCATTATTTCAGTATCTCTGAAATAACCAGAAGACGAGCAGGAACACTTATTTAGGATGCTACAACAAGAAAAAATATTTCAGAGACCATACTATGCTCTAATAGGCTACTTAATACTTGATTGGCAGCTATACTGATCTCACACTCTTTACTAACAAATCACAAGTCATTTAATGCCATCGGCCTTTCGCTTCGCGGCCACCATGATCGTGTGCTCAGAAACCAAAGTTGAAACAATGGAACCTTCCCACAATGCAACGTACGGTAAACATGGCTTAAATGTGATTAAACATGGCCGCGCCCATGACTATACGACCGATGTTCGATTCCCACAATAAATATGACTATAAAGTAAGTCATGAACAGGGTTTTTTCTAGAAAAATTTAGTATGAGGGCGCTCACCATGGCGAGGGAGCGAAGCAGGGGGAGATGGTGCCGGTTGTCCCCCCCCGCCGTGCAAAGCCTTTGAACAATGCTCCAATGGGACATTCTGAGGCTACCTGAGAGGGAAATTGTAACAAATTGTCTGTCAACATTGAAAAAGAAAGAAGTAATCTTCTTCTGCCCCGGACAGTCTTTGGCTTTCTTCCGCTTCGTGCCGCGGGATGCCATCTTTAAATGCCCAAGTGTCAACAAAAACAACTCGCGAACTCCTTCTGTCAAAAGCTCCCGCGCCGGTGGGTGAAAGGTCATTCAGTCTCGAGAAATCTCGCGCTACAAGTCAGCTGACCTTGTATGTAACCCATGTCAAATCTCGCGAGAGCAGCCGCGACAAGTAAACAACTAAACAACATGGCGCCTCAGTCTGGAAAACGCCAATTCGGATTGTTTTTGCACCGTCTGGCGGTGTATCTACTATGATTGGAATATTTTTGGAGCAATTATAACGTATTTGATGATCAGACACATTGTCACGTAGTGTTGCTGGGATGTTTTCACGGAGTCGGTAAGGGGGCGCACGCCGAGAGTAAGAGGGCGCAGTTCCCCTGTTTAGACGAAACCTGTTGAAACATTTGGCAACATTTCGGCCATAAATCGTAGTTTTTGGACAAGAATTCGTAGTCCGTATTTTGTTTTGAAAAATCGTAGAAACTACGGACAAATCGTAGGAGTAAACAGGTCTGTAAATATGATAAAGAGATTCCAAAATTTGGGACAGCCCTGAAATTCCAGACTGCAGAAAGAATACAAACTCGGGATGAATTCCAAAGTTTGGGATGAAGCCTGAAAATGGCCGAGGTCCCGATACAGACGACAAGGAATTCCAACAATCGGGACGGATCTGTGAAATTCCAGTCCGAGTCAGAACACGAACTTGGAACGAATTTTATCATTTGCGATGGAGGAAGGCCGCTTTATTCCTTTTGTATGTTTTTATTTTTAAGAATTTCAAAACTCAATGTTCGCTCGAACCCGAACAGCAGCGTCTGTCTTTAGTTTCATCAAAACCAGAGCGTCCTGGATCTCTCAAATCACACAATGCTGATAAACGCTCAGAAAGGTGAGAGGCTTTAATCCAAAAGGGAGCGAGGCGCAAACAGGGTGAGACTAGTTGCTAATGCACGCGCACACACACACACACACACACACACACACACACAGTCGCTCAGCAGAGACCCAGAGATTAATGAGCTCTTATTAAAAGGGAACATGACGGAGAGACGTGTGGAATACAGCAGCTCTTAATGAGGTGGAGATGATACACACACGAGCTTCAGGAATATTCCAGAAGGAATGCATCTCAGCGTACATTCTTTCCTCGGAGTGTTGTTTTGTCTATACCCCATGATGTCAGGAGGAGAACGCTGTGTCTTGGTGCAGCTATAATTTCAGAATGTTTGGTACCGAGTCAGCATTTTTATACTTTGTTTCTTCTCAAAATCAGAAGAATCACTCGTCAGGTACGCGACTTTAAAAAAAAAAAGCATCAAACCCATCAAGATCATCCTCCAAACATCTCAAGGTCAGCGCTGTGGCTTGTGTCTGAACGGCTCATCAGCTTCCTCCATGACGTTCTGCAGCGTTTTTCCTGCATCATCTTTTAATTCCTTTCACGTATTCACCGGATGGATTCGCGGTCCAATCCACGTCCCGCTCGTTGTATTCGGAGCTTCTCTCTGATCCACACCGATCAATAAAAAGAGCGATTAATCCCTCCAGCGTAGGGCTGAAGCGCGAGCACATTACACACATCGATAAAGAGCGCTAAACAAGAACGAATCCCGACACGCCCTCTGAAGTGTGTGCTGGAGCGCTCCGGATAAACATGAATCAGAGAGAAACTACAAGGTCACGTCCTGAACCAACACGCAGGGATGAAGGCGCGCTTCGACCCGTAGGAGGAGATTTACACGAGATGTACGAGCTTTGAACGTGTCATCGATCTCACAATCCTGTAACAAACATGGACTGATTGATCTCGAGACGCCGCCGAGCTCAGACGACTCTCACGTGCAGCGTAATAATCCTTTCAATAATCTGTCCGTGAGCTCAACCTGAATCATCCTTCATGTTCACCTCGGTCTGAAGAGAACATGCTGGTGGATGAGGTGGCGAAGTTTTCGATTATTTCATCAACCAGAGGTCACAGCCCACCCTCTCGTCTTCTCATGAATTCACAGGTCACCTGGCGAGGCTTCGAAGAGTATCATCCGGAGATCACGAATTCAAATCCTGATGTGTGGCCGTGCTCGCTGGGTGGCTCGCGATCGTGATTGGCTGTGAGCTCATGTATGTGGAAGACGGCAGTCGGTTCGCTGTGGCAAGAATTTGAAACGATGTGGTTGGACGATTTCACATGACCTGGAGGAAGCGTTCTGTATGGGTAACTCGTGTATGAGGGGGTGGGGACGACAAAGAAAATAATCACCTGGATAAAGTTGTTGCAAAAGCGAAACTAATCAACCAGAAGTGCAAGGTGTCTTCGATATCCCTTGTCCTTTCCCCTTTAGAGATTCCGCAATATTTTTGTGGGCTGGGCATGGAGCACTGCTTTATCCCAGATTGTTCGTTTATCGCCATGGCAACAGAGCAAAAAATCTTAAATGTTACAAATAAATTGTAAAATGTTGCCATGTCTGTGAATGGTAAGCTCAGGGGTTTGTTTGTTCGGGAAATATTTATCCTCCATTTAAAACTCGCACCGAAGGTGCCACATGTTTCCGTTTGGTTCTTACATGCAGCAAGGTATAAAAACGCCACGGAGTGACAGGAACGCAGGAGTCGGGGTAAAAACCCGAAACTCGAGGGGTACAGGGAGACCTGCTGAGCTTCCTCAGGCACATGAGAGCAAAGAGGAAAAGAGGGAAGGCGCATTCAGAGGCCAGGGACCTGACGGATAGGTTTCCACACTAGCATGCTATGTTTTACACACACCCCCCCACCCCACCCACAGCCCAAGGCTTCCTTGAGTCACTCGACACCTGGAGGAGAAATATAACTCTTCTGGATGTCACATGTTAACGCATGGTTAGCGCCTGAGATAAATCATGTGTGCACCTGAACACACACGGGGAAATGACGCAAGATGTGGCAACGCCGTGTTTCAGACGTGTCCCGATCCACTTCCACAGCAGTGTCAGTTTGCTCTTTAAACAAAGCATTCTTCACCTTTAAGGTGTTTCACACTCATCCCTCAGCTGAGTTCACACTCATGTGGAAGCTGTGAATGAGAGACTCGCTCTCTCTCGCTCACCTGTGACTACAGCGTCAACATTTTACGACAAAGAGTTTTCGAACGTGATGAAATCTCCCTTGATGGCTGTTTTTGTTTTCACAGTAAACAACGCTGATGAAAAGTGTTTTGCGCAAAGGAAATGAAAACTTGTGCAAAAACTGAGAAACGTTTCCATCGTCATTCCAAGCGTCTGCCGCAATCCTTCAGATGGTTGGTGTGACTGAAGGGGGTGGTCGCTTCACGGGTCAGATCACGACTCGGCCAAATACACATCCTAGTTCCGACGAACAATGGTGACCACAGAAGGCAGATGGGACATGAAGATGGTGCAGGCGTGTCCGGGGTCTGGTGCGGCAGTTGGCTCAGCAGATGGCCTGTCAAGGAACCACAGGAAGGCCCCATCAGTGGAGAAACAACCAGGAGCAGTCAAGACAGGAATCGTATCAGTGGCCCAGGTGGTCACGGGGGGGTGGGAGACCAGATTCTGCCAGGAAGTGCTTGTTTGTGCAGATCGAGGACCAGCTTAGGACCTCAAAGTCCTCATTTAGCTTGAAAAGCATGAAGTTGATCTGAACTGGGATCCTGGCAAATCTCGATCTCCATGTGGCGAAGCGCTACAGTGACTCAGCCGACTGGCACCCCCTCGTCCGGTCTGGCCAAGTTAACAGAACAAGTGTGGACAAACCGACTTGCATGGGGAAAGCCTCGAGCGATTCCGTCCATGTCCAGCGAGAAGGCGAGCAAAACGATTTTGCGGCTCAAAAACAAACCAGGTCACCGGAGTCGATGAAAGAGAGTCGTATTTACAAAGAGGGCTCTGGACGGAAGTGCCGAGTGAGCAGCAGGCTACACAAACAGAGAGGCCTGCTGGAGATCATCCTGGTTCTGATTTCAAACAACGGGTGATGGGGAGGATCTGGGGAACTAAACAAAACAAACACAGGCAGGATTACAGCAGGGTTGGCACGCTGCACTGCGCTGTGCTGCGCTGCGGCTCAGATCATCACAGGAAGATGAGGGAGGAACAGTGATGCTTGACTGGCTCTCGAGGTCAGCGTGCCACACTCCTCTCCTGAACGACACTCCCTTCAGGAAATGAGGTCTGAAACCTAAAAAAGCTCCAGCCCATAATAAAACCCTAATCAAAATACAACGCTGCCCAGTTTTCCAGAGCTTTGCTCGATGAGTGCGTTCTCGCCGACCTTGTTTTCACATCAGTAGAAACCCACAGGGAAAATATCAACAGAATTTGTTCAGTGCAAGACAATATTTACCAGACTCCTCAATCCTGCTGAACCAACACAAGACCTGGCCTGAGTCAATAAAACAGGCAACAGAAGAAAATATACCGTATAACGCTTAAAGACAAAGAAAAGAACACTGAGGCACGAGGGAACGCAACGGTCCACGAGCAAATCGATAACTCCGATCGATGAATCACTCCCACAGAATTTGCTCTACTCACTTCTGGACTTCTTCCTCAAAAAGTTACAAGTTCTTCCTGGACTGTTGGACTCGTCTCAAAAATAAAGCCTTCTGAAAGGACGGAAGGGGTGGAGCTACAGCTCTCAAGAAAGCAAGCAGATGATGTACCTGCCGGTCAAAATAAATAAACAAACAAACACCGACGTCTCACGGGACATCATTCGCCCTTCCTGTGTTCTCATGTCGTTTTAATCAACACCTGGTCACGACAGGAGAAAAGACTCGGGATGCGTGAAAGCGTCACATCTGAACACAAAGGAAACCAAGTCGTGATCACGCGTTTGCCGAATTCTGGACTCTGATTGGTCAGGTGTTGTTGATTAATGTTCTAGAACAGCAGCTCTGGCAGCCGTGCAGGTTTATATTAATGCACTTGTTCTAATACGTTCTTGTTGCTATAATCGCAGCTCATTCACAGCGACACACAAGCGGATGAAGAAATCGTTGATATGGTGAGGTTTTCTTTCAGGAAACGTCGATTCATCTTTAGGGAAGGAGTCTCCAGTGCCAGTGATGAAACTATAACGACGTGAATATGTTGCGGTTTCTTGGGAACAAGCTGCATTTTTTTCTTCTTCTAACTCGGGCTGGTGAGGGAAAGACCGTTTATCGCGACTGATCGAGAAGAGGAACAAACTTGTTTCACCGACATTAAAGCTGTACTGCCTTTCAGATTTTTTCAAGTGTAGGTCAGAAAAAGAATTTTCCCGACACCCAATTATTTTTGTTGAGTGACTGAAAGCTACTGAATTCGAATTACAGACTTCCAATTTTATCAGTTTTTTTTAAAATAGAACAATGAATGAATTTATCTCCACGTGGCTCTAAATTCTCCGCTATTTTTTCCTGCTTCACCATGACCCAATACAAGATACGATGTCATGCATCACATCCCGTGGTGGGCTTTCCCCGTTCACGCAAGGCATTGTGGGATACAAATTTGAAACAGGAGAGAAAAATGGAGGGCGTGAGTATGCGAATGAAACGTGAAAGAGCGACTACAGTAACGGAAAGAAAGCGAGAAGAAAAGACGTTATGTTCTATACGAAGGAAAGGAAACGCAGGACCAAACTAATAAATATGGGCGCTCAGCGAGCACCTCGGTGTGATCAGCTGTTCGTTTAGCGACAGAATGATGGAACTGTCAGTGCACGCTCAAAGGGAAACCTGTAGATGGCAGTAATGCAACACTGTGGATGCCAGCTGCCGTAAAACCCAAAAGAAGAAGGTAAACCTGCGCATGCGCACACGGACTTCCTCTGTCTGCTTGACTGCGCCAAGCGAGCGATTTCATGCACATTATTTGCTTTAATCCCCTCAAATTAAATAACTTCCCAGCCACAGAACGGCCTGATATTTTGTGAGATATTACAGAAATAAACAGATATCACAATCGCCACATTTCAGACGGAACTACATTTCACCGGTTTTATGAAATCGAAAGGCCGTCTCGCTTTAAAAGGAATGAAAATGGATATAAAAAAAAATTTGTCTGTTCTCATTTACTGTCTGAAATGCAAAAACAAAAAAACTTAAGTGTGGTTTCAAGTTATTCCGTCACATACAACAGAGCCGGTTGGTGTGTCGCTCGTCCAGTTAGCTCGCTTTGTGAATCTAATCTGAGAACGAAGCTCGCATAAAGTCGAGCATGTAACACATAAATCAAACAACTGATTATCACACGGATCAGAGCGTTCATTCAGTTGTGTGTTGAACAGCTTTATAGTTTTCGAGACTACAGTATATTTAGCGCCTCCTCTTTGGGCAACGCCCACAAGAATGACCCGAATGACTTCTGGTGTGAATGTAAGGGTTGGTCGATAGTCGTTTTACGCAAAAAAAAAAAAAACACTTTGGAAGACCTGAACATGAACTTCTAAGAAGAAAAACAAAAATATTTCATGAGAAAGTTTCTGAAACCCGACGAAAAGTGACAGAACGTCGGTCCGTTCAAATAATCTGATCATCCTGGACATGCGAGACATACGGGTGGATTGAGAAGGTCCTCACGGCAAAGCTCGTCTCCAATCCCTCATCGCAGAGAAGATGGGTTTGATCTCCACCTGACGGAAACACAACCCTGTCCATTATTTAATTCTCTATTGACTTTCTTTTGCGTCCACCCCCCACCTCCACATTCTTCCAGTTCTCGTTTGGAAAATGACGCCATCGTTCAGTCACAACACGAGAGACATGCTGAGCTCAGCGCTGTGGACCGTCGTCACTGCTGGAACACCCCGAGGTCGGGGCAGCGCTCAGGAAAAGGTGTCTCTTTCCTCTCAGAAAGGATCCCAGTCCGTGTCAAGGTTTCATCTTTTAATAAAGCCACGTTCTCAACACCATGGGAGTGGGGTTTTACTCTCCGCTCTCACACTGCTGGATTTTTTTTGCCCCAACAGATGTTGATACTCTGAGAAGCTCAAGCGACAAGGTGATGCGGGAATGCCCCGGGGTCGAGTCGGCGCCGTGCCGCGGGCGCCATACGTTTCTCCTCGTTTCCAGGGCTGGGTGACAAACAAGACCCGCGCTCAGACTGAAGCTTTGGTTTGTTTAGGTTTGAATAAGCACCATGGAGAAAAGCTTGAAACAAATAAATAAATGTGAATTCTCATCCGGAGCCCTGGTTCTCATCCAAACAAGCCACCTGAATGATGGTGGGGTCAAACTGAATATAAACACGTTCTTCCATCATGTCTTCTCGGTTCTTTTTTTGTCTTTTGTCCATCAGAAATGGTTCGCTTCAGTAGGAAGGATTAGCTCCAGCTCACATTTCTACCACATTTCTATACAAACTGGCTTGAAACTCGATAGAAATACAGCTGGGGTGTCGAAAATATTAAATTAATATGTCACTCTTTCATGCCTAAAATTATTCTAAAACCGACACAGAATTCTGGGATAAAATCACTTAAAAACAGCGAATAAACGTTTGCTTTCGAAAAATCACAATTCAATACTTAAAAATAGTGTCAAAACATTCTTGCTGAAAATATTATCTACATACTTAAAGATGGATTTCTTGTATTTTTCACAAACACCTGAACGCAGTTCAACTTGGAATTTATATCTTATTTTTAAAATAATCTCACAATCTGACTTTATTTGAACTTTATTGTGTCAAAAGTCTGGATAGAAATTCACCATGTTGGATTGGGATGAGCAACATGGAACAAGTGCGCAAGAAAAAAACAAAATAAATCAGGACGATGGTGTTTCCATCCCTGGAGTGGGTTTGACATGATGTACATCTCATCTGCATATTTTATGGATGGACATCTCGTAAAACCTTCTGCTGTCATGATCTGGATCGAAAATCAATAACGATGACCTTATACTGGGAAAGAAAAAAAAAAAAAGATCATCCAAGAAACACATAAGACCAGTAATGAGGAAAGACCTTTGAAGGCGACGTGAGGAGTGTTTATAAATCAGAACTAAACCCGTGACAGTGTGGGTGGTGAATAACAGTCAGGAATCAGACACACGAATCCGATCTGAGCCACAACGACAGTTCGTTTAGTCCGATTATGCTCGTAATGCAACCCCGAGTGATGCTGCCATCAAGCTCGGCAGCCATCTTGTGTAGACGGTATGTACTGTATGTGGAGTTAAAAGCAAGTCTAATCCAGGATACATAAACTTCCAAGCACCCGGCAGTCTGACGAACGATTCCACCGACTGCCATAATGAGAGCACTCCGGTTCAGCCATTAAGTCTGTGCATTATTCAGAGGCGTGAGAACGCTGTAATGTAAAACCAAACCTCACAACAAACCAAAGCTCTTATACAGATGGAAATCAATATGGATGCCCACGTGAACTCGCTGGCCTTGTCGGCTTTTAGAAGGAAAAGTTTTACAGGTTGGAACGGACCGACTCTCAGACTGCTTACAAGGAGATTCACTGGACAAGATGATCGCAATCCAATCAAGTCCGAGTTCTCCACCAGACCGCGCGATCTCCTGCTCCACACTCCAGCCCAGTAACGCACCTTTAAAAGTTAGTTTACCAACCACCAAAAAACCCTGAAGAAACCCCCCCCCCCCAACAAGCAACAAAATATGGAATGAAAGTATTTGACAGTAAGAACGTACCTTTTTTATTTTTCAAGAATTATTCAGGGGTGATAGCGTTCCGGCGCCGCGCCGGATTTCCGGCGTACCGTGGCTGGGGAAAAAAAAAAAAAATCTAGTTCGCCCATTGTCCTGTGTCATTCTGAGATGCACAGATAGACAGTAAAGGCTTTACTGTCTATCTGCGCATCTCAGAATGACACAGGACAATGGGCGAACTAGATTTTTTTTTTTCCCCAGCCACGGTACGCCGGAAATCCGGCGCAGCGCCGGAACGCTATCACCCCTGATTATTACTTTTGCATTTTACACAAATCGCTCCTGTCATTTCGCCGGTTTGTTTACATTCTAAGCGGAAATGATTCTGTCGAACATTTTAGATAAAGTTTTTATTTATCGAATTTGCAAAAAATAAAAATGCTCCGTTTCTCAAAATCCAGTGAATGTGGATAGAAAACAGTTATTCCACTCAGTCTCGTCGTACACGGATTACAGACAACTCGGTGCGACGCGCCTCGTCACCTATCAGCTCATGTACGACTCGATTTCATGGAATAACTGTGAAACAGCCAATTAACTAAAAATCAATTTTATTAAAAATGAAACAACTTGATAAATATTCCTTTCCTTAATAAACTTTTATGCCCATTTGCACTTCCTCCATTTGCTTCTCTTTTCTTCCTCTTTCACATTTTACATCTGTATTTTGTGCGTTTCTGCAGCATTAGAGCGGTGTTACTTCCACCTTCGGTGAAGTCATGTGTATTCCCGCTGATTTGTATTGCGATTTATCGTCACATGAAACGCCGTTACATGCCGAGTCATCAATGAGAAAACACGCAAACACAAATGTTCTTCAAAGTGAGCTTGAGGTAAACGGGAAGGTTTCCAACCATGGGCAGGATTCGTTTACGGTTTCACCACTGTTGCTGCGTTTTCTCGTCATCCTGTTGGTGGATTTTAAATCATTCTGAGATTTCTCACAGTGACGGAACTTTTCATCAGCCGTCTCTGGCACTGAATCAGGCGATGATAACGAGAGCATGATGAGACGAAGATGAAACGATGCGTTTGACCAAAGAACTGGGTTACAGTGTGTGATTTTTGGTCAAGGAAGATCAAGCCAGAAGAAAATTTTTCTCATCAACAAGCCAAGTTGCTTTCGCTCTCTTGAGATAGTGATATATTTGTACACACACACAAATAAATCTAACGTCCTGCCTGGTCGCCACACTTCTTCATCTGTTCGTGGAAGACCGATCACCCATCCTCAGATAAAATTAATGCAAACCCGTGAAGGTTAGTTGGGCCAACACGATCAGCAAAGCTCAACCTCGCCCGTCGTAATTCACCCAAAGCAAAACACCATTTATGTAACACGACTCTCTTTACAGAGCGGCGTGGCCCGAGACATGTGACAGCACTGACCTTTCAGACAGCGCTCGAGATTTATTCTCGGCCCTGCAGTGCCATTTTCAACATAGCTTGGGATTGTAATTATGACAAGTAGCCTGCTGGTAACGTCCCAAAAATGTAGATATCAATTACAAGCAACACACTCACTCCTTGAGGGAGGGGGGGGGGGGAGTAGCCCAAGAACACCTCTGGATCGTGTCCAGAGTCAATGAATGATTCTTGTGTTTGCTGCAATCAAATTTAACACACTGGAAAGGATTCCTCTCGCAGCAGCTCACATCAATCTGGCCCAAACAAAAGCCGGACCGCCGCGGGCTGCTCCGTTTCGCCATTCCAGGCTCCGTCTTTCTATAGACCAGACCCTTGCTGTGAAAGCAGGCACCGTGGAGATCAACTCCCCAGGAATGCGTGACGCTGTTTGTGGAGCCGGAGTCTGCTTTTCTTTCCAGAACTTTAAGAAAATACGAGTGTCGAGGATCCCTGGGAGTCGAACGAGCAGGTGGTGCCCTCTGACACTTGGAATAAAATTAACACGACAGGTTTAACGAGAGTCGCTGGCTCCAATTAAGGCGGAGCCTGACGGAGCAGAGACCGCAGCTCTGAACTGAGTGCCATAACGCTTGAAAGGTGAACAGAAGAAGAACAAGTCAAGCAAATCGACCTGACTGAGGTGAGGTGAGGTGAGGTGATGAGCAGAGACCGGCGGCGTCTCGGGAGACATGTGTGACGATGTTTATAAAGCTTCCTGGATGCTTGGATTGTCCTTTACAGTGAGAATTGCCATAGAGTTGATCTGGGGGTCGCAAGGTTTCCCAACATCCTGGAAATGAAACGAGAAACGCAGTTCAACGTCCTCAGGTTACGACGCAGCGATGATTTCGTTCAGCATCATGACAACAAATGCTTCACGATAGCTTGCAAGTAAAAAATGAATCGATACAACAAAAACTGTGACAAAATGGTGTCCTGGATATTACCGTTTGATTCGGAGGCTTACAGTGGACTGAACGTTTCTTCAAAAAGCAACCTGACATGCGACTGACATTCGCAAAATAATTGTTTATCAACGAAACAGTGATGTTTAAACGTCACGCACTTGACGTCGATGCGACTCACGAGTCAGAACATCCACCAAGCTGCACGCTCCTGATTCTGGAAAGATCGTCATCACTCGACGTGCAGCATGTAGAGGAATTCGGAAAGATATCAATGAAGAAGTGCGTTATGGTTTACGTTACAGACAAAATAAAAACCTGACACGCTCCGATGCGGGACACACAGGATGTGGAACTTGTTCCGAGTCCCAACACGTGCTGCAACACACGCGTCGGCTTTTAGTATTCGGATTAATCACCGTTCAGGGACGATTTACGACCCGTTTCAGAACGTGAGCCAAATAACATCCGGCGTCAACATGTTACATCATACACCGACATGCTACACATCGTCACTCTGGGGTTAAAACAAAATACCTGCGTTTGAAGATCATTTTACATGCGACGTGAAGAGAAAAGTGAATTTTTGACTGGAGGACGCAAACATGATGTGCTTTCTGCAAAAGCGATGAGAGACGCTGTAGGACTTATAAACGCTGGTATCCGTATGAGCGTTCTGAGCTCGCCCGCTCGCTCACTCGTCATTACTTTACACCAGCTACCATTTTTTAGCTTCCTCAATCTAAAGTGAATGAAGTGGAGTGAACGTTTGTCCGTTCTGTGCCATCGATTTCGTTCGCTGTTACTCGCACCAGAAACACACACAGTCCCTGGTTGCCAAGGTAACGTGACTGAAGCATGAAACGCTTTACCCTTTCACCGCTCTGTCGCTTGATTTCTGCTTTATTATTCATTCGGAACTCATTCTTTAAATGTCAGGCAGCCATCAGGGAACGAAACGGAGAGAGAAGGGAAAGAAGAAGCCGTTACTATATCTGGCAAAGTTCACCATGTGGAATCTTTATTACTCCTCGTTAGATAAAGACGTTCAGACAAAAAAAAAAAAAAAACCCTGAAGATAATTTGTGACAGCGACTTTGATTTGCACCTTTCTGATGAACTGGTGGGCGTGTGTGCGTGTGTGTGTGTGTGTCTGCAGGCGTTCAGGTGTAATATAAATCCATGAGGATGCTTGATCTTTGATTACAGAAAGAAATGATGAAAATTACTGTTTAAAAAAACCCAAACGCCACCCCTGTGACTTCGAGCAGGTCTCTCTCAGCCCTGTGACGACCTGAAATGTCATTCTGGATTCTGATTGGTCAGGAGGTGTGGATTCATTTTCTGACAGTCAAAAAAATAAAAAGAACACGACAGACAAATTTGAGGTGCCAATACTTTAATCTGCGTGATTTTTAAAAATGGTCACGCTGTCAGACTGCAGAGTTTCTCCGTTCCTGATGATTTACCAGGTTTACAATCACACACACGACAGAGGTATTATTATTATTATTATTATTATTGATGCAATTAATGGGGAATAAAAAAGTAAAGAGAAGCAAAGAAACAAAGCAAAAAATAAAAAATAGAAGAGGAGAAAGGAAAAGCAAAAAGAGAAAGGAAAGGAGGAAACTAAAGTCAAAAAAAGAAAGGAATAAGAAATGAAAAAAGAAAAAAACAAGGAAGGAAAAGGAAAGAAGAAATAACAGCGAAAAGTGACAGCTCAGGGTGGCACGGTGGTGTAGTGGTTAGCGCTGTTGCCTCACAGCAAGAAGGTCCGGGTTCGAGCCCCGTGGCCGGCGAGGGCCTTTCTGTGTGGAGTTTGCATGTTCTCCCCGTGTCCACATGGGTTTCCTCCGGGTGCTCCGGTTTCCCCCACAGTCCAAAGACATGCAGGTTAGGTTAACTGGTGACTCTAAATTGACCGTAGGTGTGAATGTGAGTGTGAATGGTTGTCTGTGTCTATGTGTCAGCCCTGTGATGACCTGGCGACTTGTCCAGGGTGTACCCCGCCTTTCACCCGTAGTCAGCTGGGATAGGCTCCAGCTCGCCTGCGACCCTGTAGAAGGATAAAGCGGCTAGAGATAATGAGATGAGAAGTGACGGCTCATTAAGTTTCATGAAAAATCAAAGAAAAGAGAAAAAAACCCATCAAAACCAACAAGAAGTCAGAGTCCTCTATACCCCCCCGGCTATATACCAACTCGAGACCAACTTTCAAGATATTACTTGTCACATTTTTCAAGTTTCAGGTTGTGCTGCAGGAAACCAACCCGACCTCCTGACCCCGCCCTCCTGACCCCGCCCTCAGCCTTTGGTCCAGGGGAGATAAACACGACAATTTCTCACATTTCTGAGCATCAAAAGTCACAGATACATTCCTGAATCAACACACTGCACACTGATCGCTTATTTGTTATTCTTTATTTTAATTATGTTTATTTTTGTTTTACTTTTATATTTTGCATTGCATATGCACTTTATAGATTTTGTATTTTATATATACACTCACCGGCCACTTTATTAGGTACACCTGTCCAACTGCTCGTTAACACTTAATTTCTAATCAGCCAATCACATGGCGGCAACTCAGTGCATTTAGGCATGTAGACATGGTCAAGACGATCTCCTGCAGTTCAAACCGAGCATCAGTATGGGGAAGAAAGGTGATTTGAGTGACTTTGAACGTGGCATGGTTGTTGGTGCCAGAAGGGCTGGTCTGAGTATTTCAGAAACTGCTGATCTACTGGGATTTTCACGCACAACCATCTCTAGGGTTTACAGAGAATGGTCCGAAAAAGAAAAAATATCCAGTGAGCGGCAGTTCTGTGGGCGGAAATGCCTTGTTGATGCCAGAGGTCAGAGGAGAATGGCCAGACTGGTTCGAGCTGATAGAAAGGCAACAGTGACTCAAATAACCACCCGTTACAACCAAGGTAGGCAGAAGAGCATCTCTGAACGCACAGTACGTCGAACTTTGAGGCAGATGGGCTACAGCAGCAGAAGACCACGCCGGGTGCCACTCCTTTCAGCTAAGAACAGGAAACTGAGGCTACAATTTGCACAAGCTCATCGAAATTGGACAATAGAAGATTGGAAAAACGTTGCCTGGTCTGATGAGTCTCGATTTCTGCTGCGACATTCGAATGGTAGGGTCAGAATTTGGCGTCAACAACATGAAAGCATGATCCATCCTGCCTTGTATCAACGGTTCAGACTGGTGGTGAGGTGGTGTAATGGTGTGGGGAATATTTTCTTGGCACTCTTTGGGCCCCTTGGTACCAATTGAGCATCGTTGCAACGCCACAGCCTACCTGAGTATTGTTGCTGACCATGTCCATCCCTTTATGACCACAATGTACCCAACTTCTGATGGCTACTTTCAGCAGGATAATGCGCCATGTCATAAAGCTGGAATCATCTCAGACTGGTTTCTTGAACATGACAATGAGTTCACTGTACTCAAATGGCCTCCACAGTCACCAGATCTCAATCCAATAGAGCATCTTTGGGATGTGGTGGAACGGGAGATTCGCATCATGGATGTGCAGCCGACAAATCTGCGCCAACTGTGTGATGCCATCATGTCAATATGGACCAAACTCTCTGAGGAATGCTTCCAGCACCTTGTTGAATCTATGCCACGAAGAATTGAGGCAGTTCTGAAGGCAAAAGGGGGTCCAACCCGTTACTAGCATGGTGTACCTAATAAAGTGGCCGGTGAGTGTATATTTCTTTTTATATTCGTAAGCATAGTTTGGTCGGGGAGTTGCAAAATAAGAATTTCATTCCCCAACAAGACTGCATTTCCACAGAGAAAATGCAGTGTGTGCTTGCTGAGCTGTAGCAGAACAGCTAGCTTGCTAACAGTTAGCATACTAGCACGCTAAAACCTAGCATGTTAACATGCTAATAGATAACATGCTAACAGCTAGCATTCTAACATGCTAATGATTAACATGCTATTTGTTAAAATTCTAACACTTTAAGGCTAATATGCTAACAGCTAACATGCTCAGGCGAACTCGCTGACAGCAAACATGCGAACTCTGCATGCTACCATGCTAATCCTAACATGTTAACAGCTCTCATGATAACATGCTCACAACTCGCGAGCTAACAGCAGGCATGATATCGTAATGGGTAACATGCTAACAGCTAGCATGGTAACACGTGAATGCTTATATGCTAATTGCTATCGTGTGCGCATGTAAGTATTCCTAATAAAGTGGCCATTGAGTTGAAGTTGATTTGCTGTCAAAGTCTCAGATGAGCAGATCCTTGCCAAATGCATCATCACCTATGGGGGAAGGGAGGAACGACTCAGTCGAGCTTCCACTGATTAGCGGCAAAATAGAGAAAAACTGGACGGCTGAAAGGCGAGAGAAAGGCGAGTGCGGGTCAGAACCGATATCATGTGTGTGATGGTGATTTGGCCTGAGGTGCCGTATGAAGTTTGGTGGATGTGTGGTGAAGTGTTACTGAGCAAAACTCCATTCATTTGAATGGGGCCAAAAATCAATGGAAGCCTATGGAGGAAAAAGGGATGAGCAAAAAGAAAGGAAAAATATGAGTGCGTGTCAGAACCGATTGCATGTATGTGTCGGGGGAGTTGGCCTGAAGTATCACATGAGGTTTGGTGCATCTGCGATGGAGCGTGTCCGAGTAGGACGATTTGATTCATGAGCCCTATTCATTCTCTATGGGAAAAAAACAAAAGAAAAACGACAAGAACAAGAGAACGGGCGCGGTGATCCAAAAGCTGTATACAAGCACACTACACCACTTCGGGCCAGATGTCTCAGAGTTGGAACGGTGTCTCTATCTCGAACGCCGTAGGAGGAGGAGTGGATCCAAAAAACGTATCAGAATAAGGCAGAATAAGTAAACTTAAGAAGAACA